>NC_000075.6:73141269-73512103 GCF_000001635.26 Mus musculus | reverse complement strand
CTAGAGTCCTCTCTGTCTTTGATAGGGTTTCTACTGCTATGATAAACACCAGGGCCAAAAGCTACTTGGGGAGGAAAGGGGTAGTTTGGCTTACATTTCTACATTACAGTTTATCTTTAAAGGAAATCAGAGAAAGAACACAAGGCAGAAACCTGGAGGCAGAGACCATGAAAGAACACTGCTTACTGCTTTTCTTCCTCATAGCTTGCTCAGCCTGCGCTCTTATATATTGCAAGACTACCTGACCAGGGGTGGTACCACCCACAATGAGCAGGGTCCTCCTACACCAATCATTAATCCACTTCACAAACTTCACTACAAACCTATCTATGGAAGCATTTTCTCAGTTAAGATTACCTCTTCCCACATATGTCTAGATTTGCATCAAACTGACAAAGCCAGCTAGCCCACTCTCATTCTACCTAGGTAGACTGGGCATGCTCAGGAACCAGGACACTTTAAATGCTGGAAATATTCACACCATAAGAACCCACAGTGAATATAAGGGAAAGCTTCCTACTGTGGGGAAACCCTTTTGTGTGTAGCCTGATTTCATCCTCCTGGCATCTACACCTTTGCTCTTGTGGAGGATACGCTGGCTCATCTCCCTCCCTATGCTACCTTTCTCATGCCCATCCTCTACCTGCATAAGTGCCCATCCTGTATCATTCCCAATGCTGGGAGTCATAGCATAGTTGCTGGATGATAATTCTGCCTTCTCACAAGGACTCTGTTCATTCAACCACTCATACTTGGTAAAAGGCCTGCTAAAAATCACAAGTGACAAATGAGTGTTCTTTAGGCATAACTATTTTAAATCGTGTAATATAATGGGGTCCTAGAATTTGAATTATGCAGTTATAAGTTTTATAGGAGCATTCATATTTGAATTTATCTGACCACAATCTTCATTGAAACCTGCTATTCATGGTCTTGTGCTAGAAAACTATGGAATGCTGAAAGACAGAGAGACAAAGACAGACAGATAGAGAAAGAGGGAGAGGTGGTTAGAGGGGGAAAGTTGGAACTTTATGACTGGCACAATTTATTACTTATCATGCAAGGAAGGAGATAGTGAGTGCCACTGGACAGGTAGATGGAGTTAGATAAAATTAGATTATTGATTTTTTTATCAAATTCTTTAAAAGCCATGTTTTTGCAATCTGTCACATAAAACTCAAAAGCAACTAGGAAAAAAAATGACTTGCTACTGGTTTGGCTCAGGCCCTAGTAAGAGGTGAACGTGCCCTCTTATTTCAGACATTTTAAAGAGTGTGCTCCATCCAGCACCATGCACTGGAGTTTCCTTTTGCCATTCTTGGTACCCTCCCCTCTTCCCATGAGGCTGGGCTTTGCATGTGACAGATACCATGGGTGTGCCTATGCGTACCCTGTGAGCTCAGGCCATGAGCAACCTCTCAGAAGCTCATGAGAGGAAAGATCAAGTCACACCTGGGGTCTTCAGGCCCATTAAAGTGTAGTTCTATTGTTTCTTAATTCTGTGTTCTGCCACAAATACCTGAAAGATTAATTATTTTTAATAACACTACCTGCCTACACTAATTGTGTATTTCTATGATTTTCTTTTTCTTTATTTTTTTGGGGGGGATATACAAGACTGATCTCATTCCCCAGTTATATTCAATGTTAGTGGCATTAGAATTCCTGACTTCTTGACTTATAGTTTTCTCTGCTTCTCAAATGTAAAGTTGAGCTACATAAATTATGAAGGTGAACCCTGTACTTTTTTTTTCAGCACAAATACAAACATCTGCCATCAGGGGTGACATCAAATTATTATCACCCCACTTGTGTTTTACTACAGTTCACTTAAGTTGCTTCCAGGAACTGTATGAGATAGTCATTGGACCCAAAAGCCAAGAACATCATTGACTCAATGTGAGCAAATGTCTGGTGTAGCAAATAGGAAGTGTTGATATTAAAGCAACAGGCAGACATGTTGGAGACTCAGACAAAGCATCTGAGTGAGACATGAGTGGTGCTTTGGGGGTGGGACTAGAGAAGAGAAGAAAAAAACATTATGTATAAATTTATTTCCAAAGATCTTAAAATAAATGTGTCAATTGAGTGACAAATTATGATAGATATTTTCTGCCTCTTTATGATTTTATGCACCTTCAAATTATCCCATAATGTCCAGGTATTTTATCTTAAACCATAAATTTCATTTAACAAAGAAATACAATGACCACACTTTGCTCTGCAAAGTAAATTATGGCTTTATCGATTGCTTGCCAAGGTGTAATTAATTCAAAGTGATAGATTTTTTTTGAAGTCTTCTGGGACCCAGGGTTTTCATTTGCAGGCTGAAATAAACAGCAGGGTTAAATTTTCTTGTTTAGTTCACAGGGTTTCAGAATTGCCCTGTGGATAGGAAACTTTCCTGGGGCAGAGGTCACACACAATACCTCCACATATACAACCACTGACCATGCATTTCATAACTTATAAACTCATTCAATGAAGAAATTCACCAATCATTATATAGTGCTCTGATCAATAGTAAGAAAAATCCAAGGCTAGGGGATGTACTCAGGTGGCAGTGTGCTTGCATAACATGGATGAAGCTCCAGGCTCTATCCACAACATGATGAATCAGACGACGTGGCACACATCTATAATCCTATCACCGGGGAGGTGAAGGCAGGAGCATTAGAAGTTCAAGGTCATCTGTGGCTACATAGCAAGTTTGAGGATAACTTGGGATGCAAGAGAGACCTTGTCAATGAAGAAAAGAAATAGCAGGAAGAGGAAGAGAGGGGATGGGAAGAGAGAGGAAGGGAAGGGAGAAGAAAACACTGGATTGATATTAAAGCAACATTGTGTAGTATTGTCTAAGGGTAACTATAAAACTCTTAACACCATTGTTATCGATGCTTCTAGTTTAGGTCTAACTAGAAAGCAACATGTGTTATACCAGGAGAGTTAGCAAGCTGCTAGGCTCTCAGAGAGAAGCAGAGAGAGACAGAGACACAGACAGAGAGACAGGCAGACAGAGACAGACCAACCCTCAGAACTGTCGTGAGCTTCAGTAGACTCAGGAAGCCATGACAAAAAACTACCAGCTGGTAGCCGAAATGGAAGTCTATTTCTTACAGGTCTGGAGATTGGGTGTTATGTGGTCAGTGACAGCTAGTTCTGTACTGCTGAGGGTAGTCCTCCTGGCTGGCACACAGCCTCCTCTCCATTGTGTCCACACCTCACTGACTATGTCACTAGGGGCAGATGGGAGATGGAGTTAAAGAGAGTCTTGAAAAAACATTCAGGAGGTAGAGTCCATGAAATACCATGGGCTGAGGCAAGCTCTGAAAAGACCCATAGTGAGGAAGGATGCAGGGTCATGGGACAGCCACTGTGTAAAGGAAAGAGTGGACTGACCCAGAAAAGAAGTGAGCATCAAGCCAGCATAAACACCCATACCATGCCAATCGATTTAGGGGGCAGGGTGAGTGGATACCAGACATCTATTACAGTCACCCCACAAGAGACATGAGGCATTTTTCAGTTAAGGAAACTGGTCTTCAGTGATGCTGTGTGACTTGCAATAGTCACAAACACAGTCTCTGTGTACATAAAGACAGATCTCTGGTAGCCTCCCTCTTCCTACAAGGACACCAGACCTACCAATCTGGCCATGACCATGACTTCATCTAAACTTACTACTTCCTGAAAATCCCCATTCCAAACACAGAAGGTATGACCAGAGCTTTCAGGTAGGAATTTGGGGGTGAAGGGGTCATAATTCAATCTATAACAAAGAATAAAGTGTTGGGAAATGGGGGGTTTGTTTTTATTTGTTGAGAGAGGTTTCATACTGAAGCCCAGACTAGGGTAGAACTCACTATGTATGCCAGGCCAACCTGAAATTCATGGCAATCCTCCTGCCTCAGCCTCCTAAGGACTAGGATTACAACACACCTGTATGTGTCCTAATTTGTTTTACAATTTTGATTGAATCCGTTTTATAGAGTTCAATGTGATCTTTCAGTACTTGTGTGCACTGTATAACGATAACACTAGAAGCTGGGTGTGATGGTACATGACCTTAATCCCTTTAAAAGCCCTTGGGAGGCAGAGGCAGACAGATCTCTATGAGTTTGGGGCCAACCTGGTCTATAGAGTGAGTTTTAGGACAGCCAGAGGTTCATAGTGAGACCCTGTGTCTGTCAATCAATCAATCAATCAATCAATCATAAAACTAGGGTAACAGCACATTAACACCTTAAAACTTGGATATTTCATGCTAAACAGTATTTTATTTTTTACTTCATATGGCCTGTGTGGCTTATCCATCTATCTTGGCTGCACCCACAGGTTGTTTCTGTTTCCTGGCTAGTGTGATAGTGCAATAATGAACTTGGGACTGCTGACATCTCCTGGGCATACTGACATCCTCCGGTTGAATGCATCCATATTCAGTAGTTGGATTGCTGGATCATATGACAGTCCTGGTTGTAACTTTTTTTTTTAGCAATTTCCATAATGACTTCTCTAAATTGCATCTCCACTAACAGCATGCAAGGCTTTCTGTTTCTGCTGAGGAACACTTCGTAGATGGGGCAGGTCACCTCAACTCTGAATTATATTTCCCTGATAATTAGTGTCCTGTACCTACTCACTGCTGGGGCATTTTTTTCTAAGAAGCATCTATTTAGATATATTGTTTCCTTTCAATGGAGTCATGAGGTTTTGCTATTGTGCCTATACAGTTAATCTCATGTCAGATATTACTTTGAAGATATTTTCGCCCAACCTCTAGGCTGTCTCTTCCCTCTGTTGCTTCCTTTGCTGTGCAGATCCTTTGTGGTTTATCACAATCCCATGTGTCTTGAGGTCTTATCAAAAATAACAAAAAAAAAAAAAACCAAAAAACAAAAAAAACAAAGCCTTGGCAAATACCAGCATTAAGAATCTAGAACTTCCTCTGGCCTGTGATTTCCTGAGTTTACAATTTCAGATCTTGCATTTATTTCTGTAATCTATTTTGAGTTCATTTTTCTATATGGTTAAAAGTAAAAGTCTAGTTTTTTTGGTATGTGAATTCTTTGTTCCTAGCACTTATCACTGAAAGTACTTTCCTTTATCCATCATGCATTCTTGCTACCTGTGTTGAATATAAGTTGGATACAGATTCATTTATTTATCTCTAGACTGGCTATCCTGCTCCGTTGGACTCTGTTATTTTTTCCAATGCCATGCTTTTTACTTACTATAGCTTTGTAATATATTTGAAGCCAGGTAATGTAGTGACTCTAGCTTTGGTATTTACTAACATGTAACCATTTGAGAAGAGTATGGGGATCAAATGGGAGGAGGTGGAAGGGATGTTTATGCCACAGTGTGCATGCAAAGATAATACGAAAACCTCATGCTGGTCTGTATTTGACACATTGTCTCTTAATTCACTGCTGCACAAGTCAGGCCATGAGCCAACAAAGATTTCTCTGCCACACTCCCTGTCAGAGCACTCAGATTACAAACATAAGCTGTCACCACTTTGTAGGGATCCTGAGGACTCAAACTGGGGTCCTAATGCTTCTGGCAGTCATGTTCTGAAATTTTACTTTACATCCATTTGATCTAGGGTGCAGTTTAATGTCCCTGCTTGTTTTCTTCCTTCTTATTTTTCAGCTGCTGAGAACCAAGGGCTTCTGTTGCCTCTACCTCTAGATCTGTTGGCTTTTTTTCATTGTCTATTTGGGTGTTTTAATGTTGGCTGTGTGTATATTTATTTACAATTACTACATACTTCTTAAGGACCAGCCTTTTTAGAGTTTTATGGTGCCCTTCTTTGTCTCTTGTTTTTAATCCATTTTCTCTGACATAAGCATGGGAGCTCCTGTTAGCTTTTGACTTCTATATGATAGAAGGTGTCTCTGCCCCCTCATTTGACTTTGTACATGCCCTTGGAGATGGAGTGAGTGTCTTGGGTGCAGCATGGGCTAAGGCTTAGGGTTTTGTCCCTTTAGCTGCTCTCCCTTAAGTGGAGGATGTGGTCTGTTTACCCTTGAGATCACTGAGGAGAAAGCCGTTTAACAGTTTGCTGACTGTGTCGTAGTACTTTCTAGATCCTTCCTGCTCTTGTTTGCCTTCGACATTCCATGCTTCCTGTTACACTGACATGATTTCTTTCTCAAGTGTGAATCTGCTGTCCTTTTCCCCAGTTTGTAGTTGATTTACACATAAAAATCTTCCACTTATAATGGACACTTCAAGACTGTAAATTGTGGTCTGGATTTATTAACCCCCATTTTTGTCTTACTCCTGTTAATATACATATGTTTCTTTTATTTCAGTGTTTCCAAACTCACCATAAGCTTCTTCTTTGAGGTTGGTGTTTCCTGTTGCAGGGATAATCAGACTTGCTAAACCACCGTCATCCTGGGCTTGCATTATCGATAAGGAAGAGTCATCACGAACCCTGTCTCAGTCACAAGGGATAATCAATAAAACATGGATATGAGTCAGGGACTCAACCCAAGTCAGCTGAATGTTCCTGGGGGTTTGGGGAGGGGAAAAATGGAACAGAATCCCCTAGCTGCTCAGTGATGTGGCTGACTTGCTTACTAATTCAGCTCCCATTCATTAAATCATCACTCCAAGATAAAATGTTCACAGGAGAGTGACTAGACACCATCTAAATAATTTGCTTCCTTATAGCAATTATTTACTGCTCCTTTAGGTTCTATGAAAATATTCACTGGGATGCAAATCTAGATCTCAACTTCAATTGGCTGGCTTTTGTTTGTTTTTACTTTTTAATTGGTTCTTTGTGGATTTCACATCATGAACCCAATTCCACTCATCTCCCTCTCCCCTCATACCTGCTCTTTACCCTTCCAACCAACAGAGGGAAAGAAAACACTGTAGAAGCTGTACTGTGTCACAGTGTGTCCCTAGTTGGTTAGCTGTTTGTTGTTGTTGCTGCTGCTGCTGCTGTTGTTTTGTTTTGTTTTTTTATGTCTCACTTTTTAGCCCATGTTAGCCTTGAGCTTGAGCCCCTCCTTCTTGTCTCCCCAGACCTGAGATTACAGTCACGTGATACTAACCACAGGTAACTTGAGACTATGATATCGTATTGATTTTATGTTAGTACTTCTTAAGTGGAATGGTGGGATTTTTTTTTTCCTCCTGGTAGAGAGGTTCAAAAGCCACTGAAACATCACCTGAAACTGGGGTTTCCTATCCCGCTCAGAATCTACAGAGGAAAGGAACACTTCTTTTCCCATTCTCAAAAACAACCACCAACCAATTAGTATGAGATGATTTGCTCAAAACTACTAGTATAAAAGACAATTTTGATAAAGCATAGATTAATCTCTTGATTATATCATTTTTATACCTTCTACAATGAAGTAACTTCATAACTAAGTATTTGGAGACTGGTCCTAATGCCTTTGCACACCCCCTTACACCACATGCATCCTCTCTCCTCAGAATTTACTCATTTATAAGCATTTCAGGTAGGATGGGAGTTCGTCACCAGAGCCCAATACAGCCCAGCATCTCCTTATAAACAATCGCATTGGGAAGGAGGAAGAGTGACGATAATATTATAAAGTCACTTCCACTGAGTTCCCCATCCCCCACCCTCTGATTGTTAACCTAAAAAATAACTTCTTTTTTAAAATGTATATCTTAAATAGAATTTTGTAATACCCCCTGCTTCTCTTTCCTCCTCCTGACGTCTTCCTTGAGTACCCCCACTCCTCAAATTCATGGCCTCTTTTCTTTATTATTGCATATATGTATAAATATATAAATACAACCTTCTGAGAACATCTAGTGTTTATATATATATATACATATATATATACACATATGTATTAAATAACTATAACAATTATTTACATATCAAATGCATCAAATAAATATATCAAAATTATGAATGATTTTCAGGGCTGACCACTGGAATTGGATAATCATCTAGATGTTCAACCCTGAGAACAACTAATTCTCCCTCTCTCGGCAGTCATTGGTTTTCTGTAGTTCTTATTTATGGGTGGGGCTCTTGAAACTCCCCCTTCAATGTGCCATGTCTATGAGTATTGTTCTTCTTCAGGTCTTATTTAGCCTGCTATATTATTGATGCTTCCCCGTCATTTCTAGAAGGCATAATCTCACGGACTTCCAGGTCCTCTGGCTCTTAATGCTCTCTCTACCCCCATTTTCTGTAGTGTTGCCTGAGCCTTAGAGACCAGAGTTGTACTGCCAATGTATCCATTGGGTCTGCCTACACCATGATCAGCTGTTCTCTGTATTTGGACCAGTTGTGATATTTCATAATGGTCTCAGTCTACAACTAAGAGAAACTTCTTTGATGAGGGGTGATTGCTACACTGACCTGTAGGTATTTAGAATGCAGTTCAGGATAACATGAAATGGCAAACACCTTTTTTTACCTCTGTTATATAAAAAGCAAACCTACTTATGTATTTCTATATTCAATAATAAAATAGCTCAATGAGTTGGCCAATATATTGATGAATAATTGAGTATCCTTTTTGGAGGGGGAAAAGATGAGTCATTGTTCATTTACCAATTAGGAGGAAATAGAGCTGGCTTTGGGATCCAAGATGGGTGACTCACTCTAATTCCAGAAAGATGGAGTTTTGGGCCAGTGTGAATCAGGCAGTCAGAGGTAGAAACTGGACTCTCCTGCCCATGAGAGCTGGTGGGAGTACCAGGGGAACTTCCCCACCCTCATCTTCAGTGCCCTCTAGGTACTCCTGTCTATAGTGCAGTTCTGTAGTTCTGTGGAATTCTGCTCTGCACTGCTTCCCTTGAAGTACATTTGTGAAGGGGTTCAAAGCATTATTTTTCTCATACTCAAATGAAATATTAATACTTGTAAAATTTAGTCACTTTATCAAGTAAACTGAACTTTCTTCAGTGAATGTGTTCTACTACTAATTTAATTAAGTATTGGCCCTAACATCCTTCACTGTGTTCTGTATGTAATTTAATTCCATGCCTTTGTTTTCTTACCTAAAAGCAGGGTAAGGACAGAACTCCCAAGTGGGGTTGGTGAGAAGATTAAATGAATTAATATGCAAAGCTCTTCAACAATGTCTAGTACATAACAAATACTATATAACTTGATTCTTCCAGTACCCTAATTCTTGATTCTTAATGCACTTCTCAACAATCAGGGTGAGGGTGGCTTTTCTAATATTTTCCCCAGAAGTAATCCCATGTTCTTGAGCAGCTTCCATTTGGGACGTTATCAGGCTCATTTGAGAAGATTCAATTTTCCAATAGCATAGCCTTGATCATTATAGAAATGTAGCCAAATAATTGAAAGGTAATTTCTGTTTATTTTATTAATTACTCCATCTCTTGAAATTGACTAAATGATTAACACAATGTGTTTACTCAAAGCATAACAGGAATGAAGTCTGAAATGACTGTGATGTCCTTAATATGAGATGTGACTTCAGCAGTAGTTGGGAATGGTCTATGGAGCGCTCGGCTTGAGTGTTTTCACTTAATGAAACAGCGATTCGCCTCAAACACCATCGTGACTGAGTTCAGCTGAAATGAACAGGATCTAGCTCTTATAGAAGAAAAGGTTTAGTGTCTCCCATTCTGCATGATATTAGCTGATGACATTTTATAAATGGCTTTGATTACAAGGAGGCATGTTCCTGCTTAACTTGTTCAGCATTTTTTTTATCATGAAAGGACATTGAATTTTTTTATCCAATGCCTTTTATTTACATTCATTGCAATATCAGCAAGGTTCTTGTCCTTCATCACGTGGGCATATCATTAGTTTTATTTGAATGTGCTGAACCTTCCTTGCATTCCAAATCTTGTAAAAATATTTTTTTAAAGAATCCAGATGTCCCAACTGGTAAGAAGGACACATGCGCCACTATGTTCATAGCAGCCTTATTTATAATAGCCAGAAGCTGGAAAGAACCCAGATGTCCCTCAACAGAGGAATGGATACAGAAAATGTGGTACATTTACACAATGGAGTACTACTCGGCTATTAAAAAGAATGAATTTATGAAATTCCTAAGCAAATGGATGGACCTGGAGGGCATCATCCTGAGTGAGGTAACCCAATCACAAAAGAACTCTCATGATATGAACTCACTGATAATTGGATATTAGCTCAGAAACTTAGAATACCCATGATACAAGGTACAATTTGCAAAACACATGAAACTCAGGAAGAACAAAGACCAGTGTGGACACTTTGCCCCTTCTTAGAATTGGGAACAAAACACCCATGGAAGAAGTTACAGAGACAAAGTTTGGAGCTGAGACGAAAGGATGGACCATCTAGAGACTGCCATACCCGGGGATCCATCCCATAATCAGCCTCCAAACACTGACACCATTGCATACACCAGGAAGATTTTGCTGAAAGGACCCTGATATAGCTGTCTCTTGTGAGGCTATGCTGGGGCCTGGCAAACACAGAAGTGGATGCTCACAGTCAGCTATTGGATGAAACACAGGGCCCCCAATGGAGGAGCTAGAGAAAGTACCCAAGGAGCTAAAGGGGTCTGCAACCCTATAGGTGGAACAACAATATGAACTAACCAGTACCCCCTGAGCTCATGTCTCTAGCTGCATATGTATCAGAAGATGGCCTAGTCAGCCATCATTGGGAAGAGAGGCCCCTTGGTCTTGCAAACTTTATATGCCTCAGTACGGGGGAATGCCAGGGCCAAGAAGTGGAAGTGGGTGGGTAGAGGAGTGGTGGGGGGGAGGTCTGGGGGACTTTTGGAATAGCATTTGAAATGTAAATGAAGAAAATACCTAATTAAAATTTTTTTTAATTTCAGATAAAAAAATAATTATATATATGTATGTATATAAATGTATATATGTATATGTGTATATATATGTATATATATATACATACACACACACACACACACACATATATATATATATATATATATTTGCTTGCATGTATATGTGTGGACCACATGTGTGCCTAGTGCCCACAGAGGCCAGAAGAAGGCATTGTAGACTGTGGAGCTAGAGATACAGATGATGGTGAGCCTCCATGTGGGTGCTGGGTACCAAACCTCAGCCTCCTTCACATGCTCTTAACCATGGAGCCATCTCTCTAGCCCCAACATCTTTATAATGTGCTGTTGAATTTGTTTTGCTAGGACTTTGTTGAGGATTTTTGCATCAACGCTAATTAAATATACTGACCTGTAGTTATGTTTGTTATTATTGCTATGTTTTCCTCTGGTTTGACATTAGTATAGTGTGATCCTACAGAATGTGTTTGGAAGAATTTTTTTTGTCTTCTGTTTGGGAGAATAATTTAAAAGGGATTAGTATTGGTTCTTTATTAGATGTTTAGTGGAATTTAGCAGTGCATCTTGTCCTGGCTTTTCTTTGGGAGCTTTTTTCTTTAATTACTTTTTCAATATTGCTATTATTGATCTATTTAGGTTTCCTGATTATTTGGCTTGTAGTTGAGGGGAGACATTTTTTTTTTTTTTTTTGCTTCTACTAGACACTACAAATGTTGGATACAATTTTTCACAAGTTCTAACAGGCTTTCATCTCCTTGGTCTCAGTCATAGTGTGTCCCTTTCCTTACCTGATTTTATTTTCACTGCCTCTCCTCTTAATCCAGCTAAGGATCTCACTAGTCTGGACATATGCAAGAGAACAAGCCTTTTCTCCACTGGTTCTCAAACTTTAGGTCACCCATCTATACCCACCCCACCAAGGCGCTTTGTCATTGTTGAAATTCACAGTGGAAAGAAAGATGGGAAAGCCAGGTGCCATCCCAGGGCCATTGATGTTTGCTCAAGGTTCTGTTGCCCCTTAGAATTGGGAAGTATAAGCAGGCAAAGTCAAGGACATGTTAGGAATATGAGCTGTTTGATTTCTGTATTCTACTGTAAAGAAGGACAGCCATCCGATGCCACTTGGGAGCAAACGATGTTTTCTGTCTCTTCCTGGTTTATCTCTGGACTTCAGTGACACAGACCCCAACCCCAGCCAACTCCCCAGCCTCTGCTCCCATTCTGCTCACTGGCTCTTCTCTTTGTTGGCTTAAACTGGCTGGCACCCAACAGGCAACCCCTTCTCCAACAACTAGCAGCTGTTGAGAAGATATGAGCTCTTCCTTGGCCTCTGGGGGCTACAGAGCCATCTAGGGGAAGCAAACCTGTAGGCGGTTACCATGGAGCTCCAGCATGGAGACAGGGGAGACAAATTCATTCCTGAAACACGTTAATTACCATAATATCTCATTAACACAGGACCCAGAATAATATGCACTATTGTTGCTAGTTTTCTGTGAAAACAAGAGATTAATTTGATTGATCTGGATGTGACATGAGGGTAGGACAATTTCAGAGAAGAAGGAGTCACCAATATAAACCTCACCAACTTGCCACAGCCAAAGGCTGTCACACACACTTTAACCTCAGCACCAGGAGGCAAAAGCAGGAAGACCTCTGTGAGTTCAAGGTTTGCATGGTCTATATAAGTTCTAGGTCAGCCAGGGCTCCATGGAGAGACCCTGTCTTGAAAAGAAAATGGAGGAGAGGATACTATAGATGGTATGTACACTCCTTGAATAATTTGCTTTGAGATTATTCTGTCAATCTGTCAACAGACCTGAAGCTTAAGTATTTTCACCTTTTATATGATAAAACATATAGTTTAAAACATTTTGGCAATATTTTGAATTGAAATAATATGTTTACCATTATTTTAAACCACTACATAGAACACAGAACATAGGAAGAAAATAAAGGAAAAAACTCCATGGCCAACAAAAAGAATTTTTCCTGCTCAGAAGTTCCTCTTTGTGCTCCATCCCAATGCTAGACCCCATGCTCTCTCCAAAGGCAGCCAGTGCCCTCTGGGCTCCCTACAGAGCTGTCTTTCCTTCTCTAACACAATGTTATGTTTCCTTCTTACCTCTCTTTTCAACTTGATGTCTAAGTCCTTTCTATTGACAGGTCTCTTTTCTGTCCTTTACTTTTGAAGAACATGTGAGTTGGTAGCCAGAAGAGTCTCCAAGATCCTGGATTTCATTATCATAGGCAGATCTAGTGTATAACTCTTATTTTAAATACTGATTTCAGAAAGAAGGCAGACTTCTTTGTGGCTTCAGACAGTATAATATTCCCATCTCCACACTTTTCCAGAGTGCCAGCACAGGGCAGTATGGTGTGATAGCAAGGTCCCCCGGGCCTTTTAGTTACTCATAGACAGTATTCTGATAGGACATTAAAACCTAAGGAGAAATCTGAACTCAGGCCTGAATAAACCAAACCAGTTTTCTTCTCCACATAGTGATACATAAATTCTTCTCTGCAAACTGGCAGGGGACTCTGAGGGTTTGCTGTTAGCCAAGAGTTTGAATCCACTGCCCAGGACATAAGACATGACATCTGCTGGGGAATCGTCACTCAGTAGTGGGAAGCTCATGGTGGCCTCAGAGAGGATCCCCAAATTACCAACAGATCTCCATCATCCAGGCAGAGAGTTCAGTCTTGCTCTGCCTCGGCGACTGACATCTGAGAGGTTGGTGTGAGGCAGGGCAGTGCCACTGTGCAGGGGATCATTGAGTTTTGGAAGTTAACCTGTGAGCCATGTCCTGTGGGAAACTAGCCAGCCCTGAGCCAGCCCCCAGCCAGCCCACCAGTCATAGTCCTGCCCTCCCTGTCCCAGGCTTCCATTGTTCTGTCTTCCACTGTTTGTCACCACACTGCCTCCACTAGGTGTTGACTGCCTGTCTACACCTCTGCCATTGCAGAACCTACAGACTCTTACAAAGCTTTTGTGCCTTGTTCCAGACCCCTCTGCCAAGGGGCTGTGCTGAACCTCCCAGCCTTGGCTATGTATGCAAGCCACCTTCAGAACCTTCAATGCAAGCAGGCATGTACCAAGGAACTCGATTACTGGTTTAGATGGGCCCACATTTACATCTGAATGATCCTTGGGTGCCTCTAATACATGGTGAGGGTCAGGAATTACTGTCCTGTACAATTTTTAGTACCTGAAATAGAGGCTCTAAATCTTTGATGCATACCGAACGAATAAATGACTGGCTGAGTCCTGCAGAACCAATGGCCACACTAGTGAACTAATCCCAGGTGGTTTAAGTAGGAGACAAATTGGAAGGAAGATGGCAGGTTTCTATCAAGGACTGAGATATGAGACAGAGTGATACGGAGCCATAGAAATTAGTTAGAATTTAGACATCCTCAGACTATTGTCTCTTATCTCTGCTGCGCCGTGCATGCTTGCTGTTTTTCAAGAGATGTGTGTAGCATTTTCTTTAGAAAGAGAAAATAATTTCAGTGCCCTCTCCTGGGGGAGTCCTCCGTGCTGTTTGAACTCTGGAATTTGCTAATCATGGTAGTTGTGAAGAACATAGTCTTTAGAAGTTATTTCTGCGCTTTTTTCCTTTCTGCTCTTCCCTGATGGCTTTAGACAGTTCCGCTCCTGCGTGTGTTTACTTTAAAATTTACGGTCTCCTCAAAAGGTGTGTGTTCCGCCTCCATCCTTTTAAAAAATTATCCATTCCTCTTCAGTAACCAGATGGCATTAAAGACTTTTGGAAGAAATCATTCATTCCCAGTAGAGAAGTGATTTAAATTTTCAGTTTCGTCAAATCAAAAGGTTACCTTGAATTTTAAAAAAAAATCAAAATAATCCACATATTTCTTTCAAAACAAAATATAGATATTTGTATCCTTAGTGAGGTGGTACTTTAAAAAGCAATTAACTAGCTTGTCCAACCCACATCAAAATACAAGGACAAAGGGGTGTTAATGTTAATAGCTCTTACTATGTGGCCACAGTCAGGGTGATCTCCTGTTTTCACCTCCTGGTGGGAGAATGATTGCCTCAGCTCATCAGTATTTTTAAAAAACGGAATAAAAAAAAGAGAGAGGAGAAGACTCTTTAGATGCTGGCGTGATTGCCTGAGCCCACAGCTCACACACAGTTGACCAAGGTTGAAAACAAAATCCAGAGGCGGAAAAGTTAGTGTTTTCTAACTGAGCTGTTTCTGTGTTTTGATCCTATTTCTCCGAGGGTAGAGGGGCAGTGGGCTCGAGACGGAAGGTTTTTGTCTGTGTGCTCTCATTTTCCACAATACTCACCAAATGGTAGGTTTTATATAACGATAAGATGAAGAAAATCACATTTGTTTCCCCTCTCTGCTCTATGCCATTATATATTCCAGATTGCTTGCTCTTGTTTCGTACAACGAGTAATGATCAATCAATAAAGGAGATGGCTAAAAGAATGATGGGAAAGAAACGGGGATTCCTGGGGTGCGCACTCCAGCTTCTCCACTTCTGCCGCAGAGTAGACTCATCTCTCTTCTCTTTCTCTTTTGCCAAATCTGCCTCGTTCTGTCCTTCGCGTTTCTTTTATCTGATGTTCCGTTCTTGCCAAACTCAGTTGGATTAGCTCAGCTTCTGATAAAGGTCAGAGCACACACAGCGGAGTTGATCTGTAGATATCCACTTCCCACACAGCAGCTTACACCCAAGAGGGTCCACAGCATCCCGATCCACTCTTCTCATTTTCTGGCTTTTTGTTTTTCCTCAATAAAGTCCTGAATATGAAGAGAACTCTACTATACACCTGGACCACAGTGCCTGCTGTAGTCCTCTTTGGGCTTATTGACATCATTATCCACGGAAAGGGTAGTTTCTTTTTGATGCTGTTAAGTGGCTTTTGACTGCTAGGACTTGAGCACTCAGCCAGATGAGCATTTTGGGTTGGTAACAGGATGGAAGTCGGTTCTATCTTCTGCCTTCACTAGGTACCTATTATCAGATCACAGTGAACACTGCTCCATCCACCCATCGCTGCGTGCTACCAATTTTCCTGCAACAATGCTCAATTACTTGCTCCAGTACTGCAGTCGGTAGTTTGAACACTTCGAGGTATGCTTGGCAGGATGGGTGGCATCCCGATCAAAGTGACAGAGCCTTGTGAGGGAAGCCTGTATCCTCACAGATGGGGAGAGCACAGGAATCTGACATCTTGTACTCCTCATCTGCTTGGCTGTTCGTACTGTCACGCTGTTTGACTTTTTACGTTCCTGCATTGCTTATAACTTATGTACAGATTCTCTTCGCTCTTCTTCATGTGGGTTCACAGTCATCAATAAGAACTGTGTTGTGCTCACTGTTTTATTCTTATGTGCGTGTTGTCTAATTTTTAACCCTTATTAAAGTGTTACTTGCATGTGTTTGTGCATTTGGGCAAGCGTTTCTGCAAGACAGATTCATAGGAAAGAAATTCCTAGGCAAATAGAGGTAACAGTCTAAAATTTTTTTAATTATTATTACTTTTATGTCTTTTATGTTTTTACAGTCCAGCCTTTGCCTTCCTCCTGGTCCCCCTTTCCACAGTTCTTCATCCCCTTCCTCCTGCCGTCTGTCTCCAAGAGGATGTTTCCCCCACACCAGGTCTCCCCACTCCTGAGAGCCTCAAGTCGCTCAAGGGCTAAGCTACTCTCCACCCACTGAGGCCAGACCAGGTGTGTCAGGGGTCTCAGACCAGCTCCTATATGCTCCCTGGTTGGCGGCTCAGTATCTGAGAGATCTCAGGGGTCCCAGGTCTTCCTATGTCTTCCTACAGGGTGGCCTCCTCCTCAACTTCTTCCAGCCTTTCTCTGATTCAACCACAGGGGCCACCAGCTTCTGTCCATTGGTTGGATATAAGTATCTACATCTGTCTCAGTCAGCTTCTTGTTGGGCCTCTTGGAAGGTAGCCATGCTGTATACATACCATAGCCTCAGTAATAGTATCAGGCTTTTGGAGCCTCACCTTGAGATGGATCCCAAGTTGGACTGATCACTGGACCTCCTTTCCCTCAGTCTCTTCTCCATTTTTGTCCCTGCAGTTCTTTTAGACAAAAACAATTCTGGGTCAGAGTTTTTGACTGTGGGATGGAAACCCCATCCCTCCACTTGATGCCCTGTCTTTCTACTGGAGGTAGACTCTACAAGTTCCCTCTCTCCACTGTTGGTCATTTTATCTAAGGTCCCTTCCTTTGTGTTCTGAGAGTCTCTTACCTTCCAGGTCTCTGGTACATTATAGAACATCCCACACACCCTCCCCCCAAGGTTGCATATTTCTATTCATTTTGCTGACCCTCAGGGCTTCTCTCCTGTTCCCTCCCCAGTACCTGATCATGCTCCTCTTTCCCTTTCCTTTCTCCCTCCCCACTTCCACCTAGACCCTTCCCTCCCCCTCCCCCCATGATTGCGTTCTTCTCCCTTCTTCACTTCTTCCAAGTGAAGCACCCTCACTCAACCCTTCAGCTTGTTAACCTTCTTGAGTTCTGTGGATTGTATCCTGTGTATTCTGTTATTTTTTGGCTAATATCCACTTATTAGTGAGTACATACCATGCATGTCCTTTTGGGTCTGAGTAAATTCACTCAAGATGATATCTTCTAGTTCCATCCATTTTCCTGCAAAACTCATGATGTTCTCGTTCTTAATAGCTGAGTAGTATTTCATTGTGTAAATGAACATTTTCTGTATCCACTCTTCCATTGTGGGACATCTGAGTTGTTTCCAGCTTCTAGCTATCACAAATAAGGCCACTATGAACATAGTGGAATACGTGTCCCTGTGTCACAGTGGGACATCTTTTGGGTATATACCTAAGAGTGGTATAGCTGGGTCTTCAAGTAGATCTATTTCCAATTTTCTGAGGAACCTCTAGAATGGTTTAACATAATATTTTATTAATTATTTGAGAATTTCATACATGTATAAATTTTATTTCATATTCAGTCTTTATTCCCCCATACTCCTCCCTGATTCACCCTGCACCCCTCCCAAATTCATGTCTTCCGTTTTTCATTTTCAGTAATCCACCAAGTCCAATTTGTTATACCTATATATCCAAAGGTTAGGATCTAGCTAAGGAGCATGGTCAACCTGCCAGGGACCACATACTTAAAACTTACTCTTCTTCCTTCAGAAGTCATCAGCTGTCCCCAGATCCTCAGCTAGGTGTAGGAGCTCACGAGTCCCTTCCCCCACTGCATGCTGAGATGTTTACTGGCTTGTTCTCCACAGCAACCACAGCTGCTGTGAGTACATGAGGGCAGTGGCCCTAGCATGCCCAAAAGACAGTTCCCATCAGATCATCCCCGACCTCTGGCTCTTACACTGTCTCTGCCAAGAGGCCTTTTCCAAGATGGCCCACGAATCTTAGGGGACATGGTTATATGGATGCTCAAAGTATAGCTGAGTGTTCCAGACACCTATTCTCTTCACTTTAATCAGTTGTGATTCTCTACATTAACCACTATCCAATTGCACAGGGAGACTTCTTTTGTGAGGTTTGAGGTCTATACAAGCATATTTGTATAGAGTTATAAATTTAGAAAGCAATTTGGAAAAACAAGCAGCAGTAGGTTCATGAGTTGTTTGCCACATTTTCAGTACTAAGCATATGCTTTCTCCAGGGGAGCCAGTGTTTGTCAAATAAGAAGGCAGTTGGTTACCCCATGACATTCATGCCACTATTACTCAGGGGCTATTTTTGCACAGCAGCCATTGTTATAGCTCATTGAGTTTACAGCTGCATAAGATGAAACTACTATGGTAAGAATATCTGTTTATAAAATGCTTTCTGTGCATATTACATAATTTTGTAAATTCTTACTAATAATTTGTTTAATGTCTACGCCTAAAGGATGCAGGTGCTATTGTTCGTATTTTCCACCTAAGAAAACTAAGCAGAGAATAGTTTAGTGACTTTCCCCAAGTCATCCAGCTAATACATGCTGGGGCCTGGATGTAAGCCTATGGCATGTAATAGAGAGACTGACCTACTATCGTCATCCTTGTAAACAAGGCCTTTGTAAGGTCTTATGTAGACTAAGTAATTTTTAAAATCATGTATTTATTTATTTATTTATTTATTTATTTCCCCCACCCTATTCACCCTCTAACTGTTCCACATCCCATACCTCCTCCCCACCCCACTCCACCCCAGTCTCCATGAGGATGTCCCCCCACCCAAACAGACCTCTAAACTCCCTAGGGCCTCCAGTCTCTTGAGGGTTAGGTGCATCTTCCCAGACTGAACCCAGACCAGGCAGTCCTCTGCTGTATATATGTTGGGGCCCTCATATCAGCTAGTGTATGCTACCTGGTTAGTGGTTCAGTGTTTGAGAAATCTCGGAGGTCCAAGTTAATTGAGACTGCTGTTTCTCCCAGAGGGTCATTCTCCTCCCCAGCCTCTTCCAGTCTCTCCCTAATTCAACCACAGGGGTCAGAAGCCTCTGTCCATTGGTTGGATACAAATATCCGCATCTGACTCTCCCAGCTGCCTGCTTGGTCTTCCGGAGGGCAGTCATGATAGGTCCCCTTTTGTGAGCATTCCATAGCTTCAGTAATTTTTTTTCTTTTAAACTTCAGATAGTATCAAAACCCCAGGTCAACATTTCCATCATTTTTTGTAGAGAACCTCTATAACTTAAAAGTTCTCTTTGCTCTCTCTTCTTTTATGGTAACTAGTATCTCATTTTCTCCTATACACCATTCAGCAAATACCTATGACCAAAACCTCTGACTCCCTAGACATTCATAATTAAAGTACTGCCAGGAGCATTTATAAGCTGCAAAAGAATAAATCCTAGACTATAAGAACATTTTTTCACCTCCTTCAGCAAATCCTACCAGTGTGCACCACCACAACAAATGGAACATTTATTAAATAATTGCTTTTTAGACATTTGAATGCATGATTTTTGTGCATATGTGGAACTCTGCCCCAGTAGTATGACATCTCAGGAAAGAATCCCTCTGGATATAGAGGCTGGACAAAGACCAGTATTTATTTAATTTATTTTGAGACATTTCCACTGAAATGTATAACTTAACCACTGAGTGACTTACAAAATACTTAACATTAAATCTAAGAGAGCAAACCTTTGAAAGAAAGTTCATATTGAAGAGTTCATCCTTCCTTAACATCTCTGGTTCTGATCAATGCCCACAGCATCCCTTACTTCATCTACCCATCACTCCCATGCTCCTTTTCAACCGACCCATCATGCCTTGCTTCATCTACCCATCATTTCTGTACTCCTGTTCAACCCACCCCATCATCCCTGTCCTTCTAGCCCTAAAGCCTCTTCTTCAGAAAGAGGCATGCAGGGTATGACCCTCATAAGTTGAAGCTGAGCAGGGGAAATGTAATCACTAATATTCAATAGATAGTGACAATACATACATATATATATATATATATATATATATATATATGTACATATACATATATACATCCTTATATTTAATGGTCATCATTGGAGCTGGAGAGAAAGCTTGGTGGTTAAGAACTCACTCTGCTCTTGCAGAAGACCTGAGTTTGATGGCCAGCACTCATGTCAGTAGCTCAGAACTAGCCAGAGGATCTAACTACCTTAGGCTTCTGCTGGTACCTGTACTCACATGCACGTAGTCTCACACATACACCAATAGGAGGAGGAAGAGGAGGGGGGGGAGGAGGAGGAGGAGGAGGAGGAGGAGAAGAAGAAAAGTTTCATGGTCAATACCATGCTTTGCCATGCCTTGAACCACAGGGTGTGGTCAGTCTTGGTTTCCTTTGGTTGACATGTTTATAAGTCATTTTTCTGGCACAATACTAAAATATCCCTGAGCTTTTGAAACTTTGAAATTTCATCTACACATAAATACACGAGAAGCAACTGACTAAATTTAAAAGTCTAGGATCATAGACTCTTTCATAACAGTAGGCCTTGCTTCATTTTCTTCTAGATTTCTCTTTTGGGAGAAAAAAAAAAAACCAGCCAATTGGACTCTCTTATTTCTTAGAGACTTGTAAAAATCTGTGGGACAGTTTTGCCCTTTATCTGTAAAATTTAAACATTTCAAATAGCCAGATATTGGTGTAGTTTGTGCTTCATTAATTTTTCTGAACCGAATTTAATTTTTTTTATTCTTAGAAATCAGGACTTCCACCTGGAGAAAATTGCTTTTATTATGCCTTGATTCTGGCTCCAGATTTCATTGCAGCTTTAGGGACACCATTTCCAAAGGGAAACTTTCTTCTCTAAGCCTTTCCCCTGAGTTCTGACCTGTAGCCTGCTTCTCAAAAGCCCCTTATTACATTTCATGTGTTTGCTCATCCTCAGATGAGATGGCTCAATATATAACTAACCTGGCTATCCTTACCCACTTCTCAGCTGTCTTTGGTTACTGACAGAACCAGTGTTTTGAGGCTAGAGTTGAAAAGCTCTGAGCCTCTGTGCACTTACCTGGACTAGTCAGTTCCCCCGTTAGGTTCGACTGAGAAGGCTACTCGAGCTGTAAGAGAGGAATCTAGACCGGGCGAAAGAAGAAACGGAGCTAAGACAAATTCATTCTGATCAAAGCTCAAATTTTATTGTTGCGACACTAGTTATAAAGGAAGGGGGAGGGGACCCGATTCCCGCCGAATAATCTCTGGTCCAGTAGAAAGGTGCACGTGTGTGGCTCCACAGGTTCTAGCAGTGGGCGTGGCAGAACGAATGAGCAGGAAGCTCCACCCCTGAGCAAGCAGGTTTCAGGCTGGGGGAGGGGAGACTACATGTACTGACTGAAGTAACGGCCCAGAAGGAGAGCAATCCTACAGGGCTCCTTCAGTGAGTCTGCTTTCCCCATCATACCTGGTGGCATGGAAAGCACAGGGCCATTTGGAATAACCCTTAAGCCTCTTGCCCCCACACTCATGCTTGCTAGCAACCATGGTGGCTGGAGCAGATTGTGACTGGCTGGCTGCATACAAACAGTTCTCAGGCACTAAGCAAGGTTGGATGGCTAGGTTTCTTTTTTTTTTTTTTTTAACTTTCTTTCTTTTTCTTTTTTTCTAACTTATAAATTTTCAGGTATGAACAAATAATAGTGATTATTGAAAATGTCCCTGGCTCCTGCCTCCCAAATCTTGTTTTATTGTTGTTTTGGGGGTGGAGTGTTAATTTTTGTATCGAACGTCAGTCCTTTTGTTTAGTTTTTAGAAGGACTTTTGGAGAATCAAGCTATTTTTCGATAGTAAGACTCTTGCTGGGTGGAATACAACCAGAAGGGACAGCATACTAGCCTCCCTTTGTCAAAAGCTACACAGGAAGTTGAGAGCTAGAGAAGAAACTGGCACCTAGAGTGGGCTGCTTATAGAAAATGCATTACAGAATCCAGCCTTCAAAGGAGACCCCACAGGACAGAACCTAAAGAGAACACCTGACATGACCTGGGTTTCTCTTCTTACCAGGATGCCCCAATAGCCAAGGCCATCTAGACACTGGAGTGTGAGGCACACAACTAATGCTACATACAGACTATAAGCCTCTCAGAGCAAAGAAGAAAGCATAGTTGATGAATTGAGAGCCCAGCGGAGAATAATTAATATGTCTGCTTTTAATATTATCATGTATCACAGCTGTAGAAGCAAAGCCAATACATCTGGCCAAAGTGATCAATAAGAAAATTGAATGTCTTCTTCACTACATTAGGTTACTATGTCATAGATATGTTTATAAGCTTGCAAGTCTCAAAAGATTAAATGAAAATATTCCAATAAAAAATCCCATCACAGCCGAGAGTGGTGGCGCACACCTTTAATCCCAGAACTCGGGAGGCAGAGGCAGGCGGATTTCTGAGTTCGAGGCAAGCCTGGTCTACAAAGTGAGTTCCAGGACAGCCAGAGCTATACAGAGAAACCCTGTCTAAAAAAAAAAAAAAAAAAAAAAAAAAATCCCATCACTAAAATTTACTGGTTCTCTTGGTGAAATTTATAGTACAAAATTATCTGCTTTTAAATGGAGCAAGATAAAATGCTAAAGAATAAACTTTTAACCTGTACTATATGTGTGTATACAAAAATGTAAAATGCAGGGCTGGAGAGGTAGCTCAGTAGTTATAAGGGTGCTTATAACCAAGAACCCAGGTTCAGTTCCCAGCACATACGTGGCAGTTTTCAACCATTTGTAGCTCCAGCTCCAGAAGAATTGATGCTCTCTTCTGGATTCCGTGGGTACTGTACCCATGTGGTACATGTACTTACACAGAGGCAAAATAGCAATAAACATATTTTTATAATCATTATCAAAAGACTTGAGTCTTTGAAAGAGAAATATCTGTAGATATGTGTGTATGGGGGAGGAAGGTCAATCCTGCATAGGAAAACTCAAGCACAAAGTGAGAGGTGTAGCCACCCTGCACAGGAAAATGCTAGCATAAGGATATTACCAGTTTAGGGATGGTATAAAATTATTTTACCAAGTCCTATTATTCTCAAACCACGTGAGCCTAGCTGTGTACTCTATTGCTCCCTGACTGATGTCACAGTCTGCATTCTTCTTGTCTAAGTTGTTGTTACTCTTAGAAGCCATTCGGGGTGAGGGGGGCTTCCTCCTCCTCCCTTGGAAATGTTCTTCCATAATGAGTCCAAGCTCTCCATCTCAAAACCAAAACTAGGCTAAAAAGGAGGGTCTAGTGGTGAACAAAGGGCTCCTATTCATATCCTAATCCTGATGCTATACTAGCTAGAAACCTGGAGATCCTCAGAACATTTTGGCTTCATTTGAAGCGCTAGAAATTTGTCTCCCACAAATAAAGATTCTGGCTCCTTGCACACATCGTGAAAAGATTGCAAAGTGGTGAGTTGCACGGCTCCACTCAGAAAAATTACACTGTGAACAAACTAGTATGTGGAACAAACCAGTGGAAGATGTTTCATGACAGATTATAGAAGCACAGCTTTTAAATCCCTGTGGTCATAGTCAGCGTTCACTATAAATATTCAACACCTTGAGTTTATTAGCCTAAAAGAAATTCAGGTTTCATTATGTCCATTTTCAAACAAAATATGAGTTTCTTTTTCTTGCCCCCTTTGTCTTCCCCTTCCTACCCTCCCTGCTTTTCCTCTTCCACTCCCCCACCCACTCACCTCCTTTCCACTTTCATTTCCCAGGAGATCTCCCCCACCTCTACACTTCATTCCCATCTTGTGATCTCCCACTTAGTTTCAAAGTCTACATTCACTCTCACATCCCACTATCTATGTAAATATAAACATTAAACTCAAGAATTCGCATATGAGACCATGTGATGATGGCTCATCTTTGAGACAGGGTCACCTCACTCAGTGAAAAACTTTTTAGTTCCACTATTTTCCTGCAAATTTTGTTTTTCTTAACTGTTGAGTAAAACTTCTGCTGTGTCTGTGCCACATTTTCCCTATCCATTCTTCTGTTGTTGATGAGCATCTATGCCCCAGGCCCCAACTATAGGGGACAGGGTGACAATAACCGCAAACAAGCAAATCTCTCCGTGGTAGGGTATGGATTCCGATGGTATACACCCAGGAGAGGTAGCACTGGGTCACGTGGTAGTTCTGTTTTTAATGTTTTAGGAACTTCCGGACTGATCTTTGCAGCCGATCTGCTTTACTCTCCCTCCAGCTGTGGACAGGGCTCTGTTATTCCACAGCCTCTCCAGTATTTGTCTTCCTGGTCATGGTCATTGTGAATGGGATGATATGGAATCGTAAAGTAGTTCTTGTTCACATTTTTCTGGTAAGAGTGCTGACTTTTTAAAAAAATATTTATTGGCCTTTTATGTTTCTTTTGAAAACTATTAATTTCATTACCCCCTATTCATTGGCAGTTTTGTGGGCTTATATTTAATTATTTTTAATTCTTTATTATAGAGTCTAGATGTCTATCTGAAGTATAGCTAGCCAAGATGGCTTCCCTTGTGCAGCAACTTTTTAATTTCATATGGTCTTGTGACTATGGTCTTCTTAGGACTGTATCTTGAACAATGGGAGTCCTAATCAGACCATCCCAGCCTGTACCCACAACTTGATTGTAGCTTTCTATATTTTCCCCTGGAAGGTTCAGCAATTCAGGGTTTAGATTCAGGTTTCTTGAACTAATTTTCTCTTCTCAGTATGTATCCTTGATACCCTTTATTGAAGATCATATGCACATAGCTATGTGGATTTATTTCGGGACCATTTTATTCTGTTAGTTTACCTATTCTTTCTATTACTACCATACTTCGTTTGATTCTCACACACAGCATGGTTTAAAATCAGTTATAGAAGCTCCAGAAATATGCTTTCTGCTTAGGATTGTGTTGGCTCAGTGTGGTCTTTCATGTGTGCCCATTTTTTAAAGATATATTTTCTAGTTATGTAAAGACTGCCATTGGGTTTTATTTTTTGACACGGGGTCTCGTTGCATAGCCCTGGCTGTACTGGAACTATCCTCAAACTCAATGAGATCCACCTGCCTCTACCTTTCAAGGGCTGGGATTAAAAGCATTCTGCCACCATATCTGCTGTCATCAGAATTCTGATGGCAATTTCACTAATCTGTCTGTGACTTTTCGTAACATGGCCATCTTTACAGTATTAATTCTACCTATCCAGGAACTTGAAGCTTCTACATCATCTGGTGTCTTCTTTAACTTGTCAGAGCCCTCAAGCCCACCTTATAAATCTTTCTTCTTTAGTGGAGATTTTCCCTGGGAACTTTATTTGGGTGGGGCGGGGGAATGAGATGGCTTTCCTAATTTTTCAGTGGGCTCATTATTGGTATGTATAAAAGATACTGAGTTTTATATGTTGATTTTGTATCTTGCCACTTTACTGAATTGGTTGTTATGTTCTAAGCATTTTCTGGTCCAGCTAAGTGTAGAATCACGTTGCAAATGAATCGGGATAATTTCACTTAAAAACATCTCAGTGATGCATTTTCATGAAGGAGTCCTTGAATAGTTAATTTGCAGTTGGCATTATGAGGTTTCAGGCCATACAACAGGTGGTAGCTGCGTCATGTACAGTGTATTAGGAAAACAATGTCACAATTTTTTGAGTAGAAAGATACATGGTAAAATTAATTATGCATATGCTTCAAATTGGTGTGTTTATAAATGACAGGTTAATTAGTGTGGGTAGAGGAAGTGGTTGGCATTCTCTTAAGTTTACAAATAAGAAAACTGTGAGTCACAGGTGCTTAAGAAGGCATCGATGGCTTGAATTCACTTATCTGACCCTAAACGGCAAGCACTCTTCTAGGTATGTTCAACCCTTGACTCACTGTGACCATAGTAGACTTGCGTACCTTGTAGATGATGCAAATGTGTACATTCTAAGCTTAGGTATGGCAGTAACACTTGGTATCTCTTGTCCTATGCCATGCTCCATGGGGACTGGAATTCAGCATGCAGTCAGTTTTTATTAGTTCCCAGGGCTCTGCTGTGTCACAAGAGAGTACAGAGAACAATGCAATCGGTAAAGTGTTATTAGGACGGAGAAGGGGTGCTGGCCCAGGTCTGCTTTTCTCCTCTGGATATCCAGGCACTGTTGCGCACTGGAACAAACTTCAACTGGAAGGAACAAACCTTAGCCGGGCTGGGCCAGTGGGTTAGATAGGATCTCAGTCAGCATGAGTCTCAGAGAAACAGCCTTCTCCAGACAGGGTTTTAAGTGAAAAAGCTCTCTTTATTGGGGAGCTGGGGGATTAACAAAGATTATAAAACCTTGGAGAGTAAGGGTTTTCGGGGTGAGTATGCATTATTGGCTGAGGAGCTGGGAACGCTTTGTTTGCATGAAGGGGAATTCCAGGTGCTTACTGAATCTGTCCTTATAAGGATAGAGGACATTTAACCTGTAATCTGGCCAGCATGCTATGTGATTCTCTCAATGATGATGGAGGACATGGAGACACAGAGCAGGGAGGAAGCAGGCCTGCTCCTGCTGGTCTCAGGATGAGATTTTTGACCTCACTCTTGTTCCCAACCTGGACTGGCTCCCCCCAGTTGCATGGCTTTCTTGCCCCCCCCCCCCCCCAGGGAGAACTGAAAACTTTCATGGTGATAGGAATTGGGCATCTGGTGAATTTTCATTGAATATATAGCATTTAGTATTTGGCCAAATTGGGCTAAGGATGGCTCTCCCTAAGTCTCAAGCTTGTAAACTCTGTGAGCACTGATCAGTGTCCAACATGAGATATTAATAGAATTACCATTTAATCCTCAGGCAAAGAAAATAGATTCCCACAGACGTGTAGTGTGAACATTCATGCTAGTACATTTCTTCTGTTTGCAGGTCGTTCCTCCAAAGATGCTGTAGGCCAGATCTCTGTCCATGTGGATGTCACCACCACCCCAGGGACTGGAGACCATAAAGTCACTGTGAAAGGTACATCTGGGGTTCAGATATTGCACCTATTAACCTTCAACATCTACAGAAATCATATAAAAGCTATCATTTCTCTCACATTTTTTTAAATGTAAGCTACTATAGGACACAATTAAAATTTCTTCAGAAAAACAAGTTCTTAAGCTAAAACATATAAAGACTGCACTGGTAACTAAATTTCAAAAGTGGTTTGTTTTATTGTTAAATATAATTTCTCAAACTGACCTATATTTTCTTAACTATTCACATAACCTACTTATTTTATGTGGCTTCTAAGTAGTTTTCCTTGTTAATAAATGGCTCAATGTTATAAAAACAAATGAACCCTGTTTTCCAACTGAAAGGTTTCAGTAAATATCTACCACTTTGCTGAACATGCCTATATTCTGTTTTTATTGTAGACTTGGTCATTTTAATATGCAATTTGGTCTCCCAATATATGTTTTAATTGCACCATGTTCCAAAACTGCTGTGGATTAGAAAAGATTATATGAAAAGGATATAGGACAAAGTAACTCAAGGGGTACTTGTGCTTATACAAGATCAGATGCTAGTATCCTTCAGTGTCTTTTAAAAATATGTACATATCAAAGCCAAGAGTTTTAATCTTTAGCAGTAGAAAAGTTAAGACACTTTGATAGCCAAGACCAAGCAGAGACATATAAACAAATTTATTTAGAATTGTCTATGAGTCCTGAGATAGGAAATGGCCATAGCATTGAGTATATGATGGAATTTGCAACTGGGAAAGAAGTAATGAACTAGATGACCATGATGAAGTTTTATAAATAATACTGACTATGAAATATTTATAATATGTGATGAACTGATTTTTTGCATGGATACTGAGATTTTGTGCACTAACATAGAATTAAGTTGAATCTATTTTCTAAATATTTTGTGGTGGTGCTTCCCTGATGTTTAATATGAAAAATCATCAGGGTTCTTAACTTTCTGTATAAGTACCATTCACATGAGTGTCAGCTTTCCCAGTGTTCCAACTTGGGGGACATTTTCTGGTTGGTACAGTAAGGGCACACTGAAATGCAAGCTCCCGTTAAGAGGAGGAAGCTCGGTTACTAAAACTCTGTTTCTGCTTTTCAGTAATTGCGATCAATGACCTAAACTGGCAGACCACCGCCATGTTCCGCCCCTTTGTGGAAGTGTGCATGCTGGGACCCAGCCTAGGGGACAAGAAGAGAAAACAAGGGACAAAGACAAAAAGCAACACATGGTCACCGAAGTACAATGAAACCTTCCAGTTGTAAGTCAAACAAAATACCACTAGTTCACTTAACTGGATGCTAGTTGTTGGCTAAAACCCACTGGAGGATTCAGGGTGGAAAATAAAACCCACAGGTCCACGCCTGTTCCTCACCAACAACACAAGCTAGGCTTTGATTACTTACCACAGCAGCTGTGCCTATCAGGCAGTGTTATGGATACTGGACACAGACGGACACTAGACTCGGATAATCTCTGGCTTTTGCTATCATTGAAATGTCTTTCTAAAGATGATTATCATGATCAAGTGAAGGACTACCATGTTTAAAGAAACAGTATATAATAGGAAAGGGGGGAGATTAAATGAGTTGGTGAAGCCCTCACATGAAAGTACAATTTTCAGTTCTTGAGGCGAAGTCTAGAGGGTTTTTTCCAAATGAGGGGTAAATACCAAGTGTGTCTTTAAATGGTAGTAAGCTAGACCAAGTGTGTTATGGTACCCTGAAGCTTTCCAGGCAGGAGATAAAATAGTTACTAGCCAGATGGAAAAACAAATGAACATTCTAAACGTGATGGAAGAATTTACATCTGGATGAAAGGTAGAATACAAGCCTGCATGACCAGCCTCCCTCACAAATGTGTCTGTACAGGAGGACTGTGAGGGATCTGAAAGCTAGGTGCGAAAGGACATCACCAAAGTTAGGACAGTAAAAATTTGTCAGACTCCTCTGAGAAGTAGTGATCTTCCATGAAGGGAGACTGCCTACTCAAAGCAGACAGAACAGGAAACCAAGGTAGCAAAGACTCTGACCCTACCCTTATTCTTTCTGATGTCCTTATGGGAGGACTTTTTGCTCAAAATCCACCACCCACTGGGAGGTGGAACGTGGCAAACTCTAGCATCACAGTGCCATTGGGTCAGCACTGCATTGTAAGGTGAGGGGTGGAAGCATGACCCAGGTCTGAGGCACGACCACCTAGGTCAGGTGACAATGACAGCAAGAATTTGATTTTAATATATGCATTTGGAGATCCCTTGGCATGTTAAGAAGATTTACCTGATTGGATAACTTGACAGTCTTAATCCTCTAAGTCTAAATGAGCTGACCTAGTGCTGCATCAAGAAAATAGGACAGAGCCCGAGAGATTTCCACACAACCCAACATACCCTCAAAAGTGTTGTGCTTTTACTAGCTCGCTTTCTTGGGGTACACACCTTTAATTCCAGCATGCAGAGGCAGGTGAATCTGTGAGTTCAAGACCAATTTGGTCTCCTAATAAGTTCCCAGTCAGCCAAGGCTATGTTGTTAGCTTCTGTATCCTGCCGTGTGTATCAAGAATCCCAATAACCATAGGGTTGCTAACAAACCACCTCACAGAACTATAGATAGCCTTCCACTTCAAGTCACACAACAACCTTGACCTAATTTTGATGTCTACAACACCTGCTTTCTGGAAATAACTTGGGCAAAGTTTCAGCTGTAATATCAGAAGGCACCATAACCAATGTTCTTGGGAAGGCCAGCATGTTCAACACATAAGGCCACTCCTGCCTTGCTTTATTCTTTGGTTCTTACCCATCAGAATACCATAGTCTGGCCTGTTTGTATGATTTCAGATGACCTCTAAACAAATACCAAGTTTAGTTACCAATGTAACCTATAGATGAACATCTGGCTACATAAGATGCTCCAGAAATTTAAAAAAAAAAAAAAAAAGCACTTGAAACAGGAGTTTGAGACTTGCACTGGTGACAAATAGATGAACATTCTTTAGAAAGTTGGGTATATCTGATTGATTAAAACAAGGGCTAGAGGAAAAATACTCCCTGCATCCCACCCCTTACCTCCCTAGCATGCCATTATATACAGCAAGCTATCTTTGGCTGTACTAGTAAAGGCTAACTGTTGTCAGAGGGAACAATTAACACTGCAGTGCCAGCCCTGCTGAAACTGATGTACGCTGGAGATGTGCACCAATTATACATCTTAGAAATGTCTCTTCTCCCAAGAAAAAGGCTACTGGATAGAAAAGCTTCTCTGGGAATCAGAAGCAAATATTCTTAGTAGCTGGCAAAGAAATAGCACAGCTATTCTTCCAACAGTATCCTTCATCCAGGTTCTATTATGGCTATCAATCCAGAGCCTCTGTATCTAATAGCTAAATACTACATAATAATTTACTTGCGAGCCCTAGTTGATATACTTACCATCAATGAAGTAAGCAGATATAGACACCACAGGACATCTATAAATGTAGCTCAGCACATTTGTAGAGGATGCTGGCAAAAGTCTGACACATCTGCAATAAAGCATCATTTTTATATCGAGGGGAAAGTATATGTTTGATTTCCAAGCATTATCTATTTAACAGTGATCTAACATGTAAATAAACAGAGTTGATATAAGGCTCTGTCCATATAGCAAGCTGTGAGCAAAGTTTAACAGTATTTCAGCACTGTGAGTGCAAGTTTGACTCATTTTATGTCTTGAATTCATACAGCATTCTGGGTAACGAGAACCGCCCAGGAGCCTATGAACTTCACCTCTCGGTTAAGGACTACTGCTTTGCCCGAGAAGATCGAATAATTGGAATGACAGTCATTCAGTTACAGAACATAGCAGAGAAAGGGAGCTACGGGGCATGGTACCCTCTTCTGAAAAATCTCTCTATGGATGAAACTGGTTTAACCATCCTCAGAATACTCTCTCAGAGGACCAGCGACGATGTCGCTAAAGAGTTTGTGAGACTTAAGTCAGAAACGAGGTCTATTGAAGAGAGTGCCTGAAACAAAGACTTCCAAATACTGTCTTTGAGAATTCATAAACTCTTGTTGTTTGACCCTCACATGCATGTGGAAATACATGGGAATGTTTAAACCCACCGTGTTTTGATGTTTGCCAGTGATCAACCACAGTGTCTACAACGTATGTGAAAAACTTTTATACCAGTCTGGTCTTTGAGAAATAAATGTTCCATGAAGTGCCAAAATATGATGTAAAGTGAAATATCAAGGCTATCTTTTACAATGTTCTTCTCATTACCAATTTCTCCTCCATGAAGAAAACAAAAAAAAAAAAAAAAACAAACAAAAAAACCAAAACAAACAAACATTCTTGAGTTTGTCCATTGGTTGTCCTTGTTAGATTCATTTGATCAACCTATCCGAAAGCATCTTTGACTGAACTTCTGTTCTGTTTAGCCTTACCTTATTGTAGACACCCTGCAGATCCAGTTTTCTACCACACCTAGAAATGCAGCGACTTCTAGAAAGTTTGTAATTTTATAGTTGCAGATATATTGTGATGATTTTTGCATACAAATTACAATAGAAAAGGTGGGAAATATTTTATGCTGACCAGTTCCTAACCTTTCTAAAATATCACTGTGAAGAAATGCTTTCGAAGCAAACTTACACAAAGCAATGCTAAATAGTTTGTTAATGTTTAATATATTGATGAAACTGTGTTCTTTAAAACTGCCAAGCCCCCAACCATCACATTTGTAATTTAAAAAAAAAAAGAAAAAAAATGGTAACCTGATGAGTTTGCTGTGTAGCATTATGTCTCAGCTTTACCCTACTTCATTCTTTGGAAAGTCATGGAATGCAAGATAAGTAACTTGTTAGAAGGAAAATACTAACAATATACTTATGACTACTTAACTCTACATCCAGATGTCTCTTTTAAAAATATTCAATGGTTTATGCTGAATGCAGCACTACTGTAGATTGCAGAAAACCAAAGTCACAACTTCGTATATATTTAGGAGGGAAAAATGTAAAATAAACTAAAAGTAAATGGCTCATGATTTTGTAACTCGTGTTCTTTATATGCCCCAAATGCAACTTGGTTACAGATACTTGCGTTGTCTGGATTTTGTTATCTGACTTTCCAGGGTCTGTATTTAAATATTTGGCTGCAAAGCATCATTTTGTCATTGTAACTCACAGCCACGGCTGTGAGGAGATTCCCCACTTGGCCAGGATTGAGAAGCTGTCCTGTTGACTGTGTTATATAAACATGCTGGTCTAATATGTGAGGAGCAGAAGTGATTTAGTGCCATCTCTCTCAACCATTCTGCTTCTGGGTCTGAAAACACACAAGCTGGTGAGATTGGCTAATTTGTGTTCAAATCTTAGGCGACTGCTTTGTTAATGACTTTTCTAAATGCCTAGTATGACGCAATTGCTGACATATGCATTAATAAATGGATGTGTATTGAACTCATGCAAAAGTTCTGGATGTTTTGCCTACTTCTTTCATTACCTAATAATGTTAAAACACTAGTGATATGATATTAATATTCACTCAATATGTGATAACATAAACAACTGTATATAACAAGATAATGCATTCATTGAAAGTAAGAAGAATTCATCAAATGACCCAGTATGAGTTTGTGGGATAGTGTTAAACTTATGAAGAAGATTCACTATTAAACATATTCAAGGTAGCAGCATTATTAAAGAAAAAGCTTCAGTTATTATTGATAGTCATTTTAGTAGATAATAGAGTTAATAGATTTAGTCATGATAATAGGAACTTATCGATATCAGAATGTAAAACACTGGGATAAGGGTCCAATCACAGCTACACAGATAAGTTCAGGAAAACAATGAGCTAGGAATATCATCTATGTTAACTAGATCACTTTGTTTTGTCTTATTTAACTATGTGTACATGTGGGTCTGTGTATCCACACATGAGTGTGGGTGTTCATTGGAGTCCAGAAGAAGGGACCAGATGCCCTGGAGCTGGAGTTACAGGCAGTTGTGAACTGCCTTATCTAGGAACTAACTCGAGTCTTTCAGAAGAACAGCACATGCTCTTAACCACTGAGCCATCCTTCTCACCCCTCATTCCACCTTTATATATATATATATATATACACAGTGTACATTAAATGTTATGAATTCAGTCTAGCATTTACTATCTTTATAAAGCACAGATACTGACTTTGAAGCGGTTATAACTACTGTCCCTTATAGCTTCTTCCTCCAAAGGCAGCTGTATTTCTGTTATCCTCATGTCTTTATGATCATATACAAAGTCTGTGATCTGTCAACTCAGGGGCTCCAGAGTTGTGTGACAGCTTATTCATGTCACTCCTGATAAAATACACAAATGCCAACTCCTGTCATTCATGTGCAGGTAGACCTCATATTTCAAGTACCTAAACACTGTAAAATATTGAAAGGTAAAATATTGAAAACCTTAATGTAGCAGTCATCATTCAAAGGCACTCAGGTGAATTATTTAAGGTAATCAATAGGATATCCCAGCCACAACCTGCTCAGAGTCATTCCCCTCTGGATTACTTTATAGGGAAACACAACTTTAAATAAGACACATTTATAAGTGACAATCCCAGCTTAATGTCTTTCATCTTGATCTCATCTTAATGCTTGAAAGGACAGTTATTTTATTCTTTTAATATTTCAAAATTAATAAATGATGATATAGTCTACCCTTATTATGAACTAATTTAGCACCTTTATTCTTCACACTCAAATAATGAAGCATGACCATATTTATAGGAAGCCTAGGAATATACATGGATAGGTCTGCTTATCCCTTCACTGCACGAAAGGTTTCTAAGCACCCAGGATTCCCTGCTCCTGACCTGTACTGACACTCACTCAACTCACCTCTAAAGCAAGTCCTTGATGCTCAGGCGTCTCTGGTCAGTTGTCTCTCCGGCTCAAGCTTCCACCATTTGACAGACTCAAAACCTATGACGTGACACATGGAAGAAGATATATCCCCACCTTTAATATATATTTATTTCAAATTACATTTATTTTCAATTTGTGACAAGTTTGAAAGGTTACATTTAGACCCACTTTTTATTTGTAGATCATTTTTTCTCCCACATACTGTTATTTTATCTCCTCTTTCCATCCTGGTGATCATGAATAAGGATTTAGATATTTGATCAATCTTTGGTCTATTTGTCTAACAATGGAATGATAGGAAAAGAATGTATGTATATAACTGTGAACTGCTTTAGAAACAGAAGGAAATTTTATTATTTATGACTCTGTGTGTATGTGTGTGTGTGTGTGTGTGTGTGTGTGTGTGTGTGTGTGTGTGAAGGTTAATTGAGAAAATCCAGGCACAGAGAGAAACAGTGAATGTGCTCACTCACATACACAATTTGAGGGAGTTGAACCCATGAAATAAAGAACAAAAATGATAACCACCAGATGCTAAGGGATGGGAGTTCAAAGAAAGCAAAATGTGAGTTAGGAGAAAGAAACCCAGGAGATCTATTGTAGACAGTAGTGACTGTGGTTAATCAAACTGTATTTAAGACTTAAAAATTGAAGAGTAAAAACCTTTTACTTGTTTTGCCACACCAAAAATAGTTTTTGAGGCTACACATGTATTCAAAACCTGTAGTTGGTAATTCTATGCTAGAGACATATATCAAAACTCATGTTGTACATTATATGTAATTTTTACTTGTCATAAAGAAAATATGAACCAAACCTACAACTGAAAATATTTCAATTTATAATGGAGATAGAATTCCTATAAATTATCTTAATGGCAATAAAAATGCTTTCATATTTTAGAATGTAAACTAAGCAAACTAAAATTTTGTAAATATTAGCACTCAGATTTGGTCTGGGGAGGCTGGAGCTCATTAACTTGTGAGCCAGAGAGAAAGAAAAAGGATAAAGAGAAAGGCATGCATATACACAAACACTCAGCTAGACCCAACCATCTGCTTCATCTATTTCACAAGCGTACATGCATATCTATATATATATACACATATACATATATATATACACACACATATATATACATATGTACAAATGTACAGACATATATAAAGATAGATATAGAAATAGACATAGACTTATACATATAAACATATATACACATACATATATATACACATTTACACATATGTAAACACACACACACACACACACACACACACACACACACATATATATTTGGTAGATGAAGCAGAGCCCCAACAGGCTCACTTTATTTTTTTCTCTCAGCTCCTTATACCTTCTTAGACAATAGTTCTTTATAAAATTACCTTACAGATAAAATGTTACACAAAAGGAAATTACAGAGAATGTCCATAGTAAGCTCAAAGCAGTGCTTCGTTCTATAAGTTCATTATAAGCTTAAAGCTACAGTTGCTCATGGCCTCTCTTCTTCATAGTGCACATCTGTGGCTTCATCCTTCGACCTAACCTAAAATGAATGTTTTTCCTTGATCACAAATCTGTCCCAAGCCAATATTTCTTCTTAGTGCAATTTATGAAAGCTCATTGTACTCCTTATTATGCAGCTTTTACTTACTCTTCTATGAGGAGTGGACACATTTTAGTCTTGATTCTGACTTTATTATATCTTTCTAGCAAAAGAACTAAAGCCATCTCCTTTAATCTTCCTCCTAAAATTATTTGAATGAAATCAGGACTCCTATAAAGTCATTAATCAATCTAAACAGCATTAATTCATGAAAGTTCATCTTCATATTGATCTGCAGTAAATTTGCCCAGTAGGGTGGCCCAATGCCAGGAATGATTAGACTATGTAATAGTGGCAGGAAAGGCATATCAGCAACAAGAAGCAATCCTGGGACAAAGTCTCTGGGGTCCATGCCTCTCAGAGATCACTCATCACAGCCATGAAAAATGGTAGGCCATCTCCAGAAAATTCACTTGCTTGCCATAATCTTGCCTACATGGCTTGCACCACTGAACAGATCATATTTGGGAATATGCATGTGTATATAAATACATATTTGCATGCTATAACAATAAAATACAAGTCATGAATTTGGATGAGAGTGAGGAAGGGTATTTGGAAACATTCAGAGAGAGAAATTAAATTATAATCGCAAAAAAGTTTTAAATGATATTTTAGGTGAAGATGAAGTATTAAATAAAGAAGTCAGTGTTGACTTTTTTAAAAGATGGCTAACCTATATCAGGAAAATTTGAACATGGAAAAATAGAAATTATTTTTAAAGACTTAATTATTTTAAATTGTGTGAGTGTGAACGCACACATGTGTGCGTGTACATGCATGTGCATATGTACACACGAGTGAAAATGCTTGCAGATGCAGAGGTATCATATTCCCTGGAGCTGGAGTTATAGGTAATAGTGAACTACTCTGCATAAGTGTTGGGAACCAAACTTGGGTCCTTTGTGAAAGCAAGAAGACACACTCTTAACCACTGAGCCATCTCTCCCACCCCAGGGGAAATTATTAATGCTAATATAGAATTTAATGCACAAAACATGGAATTATCAGAGACATGAGAGTAATTAAAGGTACTTTGTTTTATGTCCAAGGGCTATATGTTAACAATGAAATCCCTTAGATATCAAGGGATGAACTCATGTAGCTATGTACTAGAAAATGGTTGTCAACATAGTTAAATATTTTTACTAAGTTGAATATAAAAAACAGTATTGATATTATTTTAGTTCCTAAGTTTTATGATGAGCGCATGGTTACCTATTCCACAGCTTTTCCTCATACCACAGATAAAGCATATATGTTAGTCATTATGTATTCAATATGATATAGCAGTTACTTTACATCAAAACCAAACATAACTTTAGAGGCTATACAGTTGCTCTAGGTTGAACTGTAACTCAGAACAAAAGTGTGCCCAAATTCATACTGTATCCTTTGAGATACTTCTCTCTTTTTCCAACAAATATTTGAGGTTGTTTTATATATGATCAGAATTAGATTTTCATTGGCATTAAGAACACAGTTAGTAACCAACCATACAGAACAGAGGACTCAAATAGTATTGGGCAAGAACTACTTACTGACATGATTTCAACTCACCAGTTAAAAGATACAGGTTAACTAAATGGTTTAAGAAAAACAAGTAATTTTATGTTGGCTCCAAGAAACACATCTCAATAATCACATTCAAAAAGAAAAAAGCATCAAAAGAAAGATGCCAACATATGAAACAAATAGAAGCTGGAATGCCTATTCTCATATCTAACAGAAATAGATTTTGAAACTAGTCAGAAGAGATAAAGAAGGTCCCTAGACAGGAAAAGAATTCATTATGAAGATTTAATTGTAAATATGGCTGCACCAAATATTGGTGCTTCCAATTTTTTTTGTAAATTTTTTGTAAATAATTGCTTTATTATAAAGCAAATAATAAAGGTTGCAATAGGTCAAGTAAGCCCTCATACAACAAGAGATTTAAATACCTAAGTCCTTGTATCTTACCAGATTATACTGAAAAAAAGGGGGAGTCAACTACCAGAGTAACTAAAGAAACTATGCAAATTAGTGAATATTGATCAATACTTGTTAATGAACAGGGAATGATTTGAAAAATCAGGGAAGATTATATAATTTCAAAGAATCTAAGTAAAATGATAGCACAGCCTACCCAAATGATCAGGTGCAGCTAAGGCAGGTCCCCAAGGGAAACTGAAAGCTGTGGGGACTTACCTTAAAATACCAGGAATGTCTCAAATTAACAACTTAATGATGGGCCTTAAGACTCTAGAAATCCAAGAAGACAACAAACCCAAATGCAGACAACAGCAATCATTAGTACAGGTTAAGGACTGAGGTGAGTTTAAAAGAAAGATAAGACACAAATTAATAAAATCATAGAGCAGCAAACACTAGTGAATGCAAGATTACTAGGAAACAAACTGTTTTTAAGGGTAGACCATATGACCCAGCAATAGGCAGCCAACAGAAAACCAACTCAACAGAGTCTGGAGGGTCTTTGTCTCATAATATCATGACAGGACTTTATCTTTACTTTGTTCTGTTTTGTTTTTTACCCTATATGCATATTGTGGGTTTTGGTTTGTATCTTTATGGGATTCTTGAGTGTGTCTTTGTGTCTATATCTGTTTCTTGTGCCTTTTCCTTGGCTCTTTTCCTTCTGGCTGTTTTGTCCTATCCCAATGTGTTTGTTTTTGCTTTATCTTGTATTTTCTTAGTATACCTTAGATGCTTGTTTGTTTTCTAATGAGATACAGAATGGGTTTGCATCTGTATGGGGGAGTGGAGGTGGGAAAGAACTGGGAGGAGTAGAGGAAGGAGAAACTGTCATCAGAATATACTGTATGAAAACTATATTTTTAATTAAGGAAAAAAAAATAAATAAAAAAATACATAGTTGAGGACAAAGATACATGATCTGATCCCTTGAAAGTAAAATATAAAAATGAGTATGATAGATGAGTAGGGTGAGGAATGGAAAATGAAGATTTGGGAAAATTGAAATCTCAATATGGCTGTCTGAATAAAACCAATATAATGACAATACTCAGTTGTCATGCCAACATGGAAAGAAGAAATTCTTATACCTAGATGAAGAGCTACAAGTAATCCAGTTGCATCCAGAGACAAGGTTGCCCAATTTCAAACGGTCATACCTGTACACATGTACATGTGACATGCAACACTGAGTAGACTTTGTAGGTTATATATACATACACATACATATACATATATGTATATTTATGTAATGATTATTAAAGAAAAGCTCATGAAGATGGACTTGTAGGAATAATACAAATGAAATGCTTATGTATGAATTTCTCAAAAATTAAAATAAATTTAAATATTTTAGAAAGTAAATATGTTTAAAAGCAGTACAAATTGCTCCTCGTCCCTTCTACAAAGTTGTATTTGAGTCACAAGATAAACCCTAGGCTTGAGAGCCCTATTAAAAGAAAAACATATCAAACAGAACCAGTGGCACTTTAATTTTAAGATTAATGCTCTTAGAAAATGGCTTAATCACAAAAGCTCCAGCTCGTACCAACAAATAGTCAAAGATGAGCTAACTCTAAGCACTATAAAGTGTAATGGCTTTCTTAAACACTGTTTTATTTGGCAACTTTTTCAAATGTCACAGAAGCACATTCCAAGGATTCATGGCATTTTAATCCCATGATTCATCTCTCCCCCTGCATCGTGGCAGTGCAGAAAGAGTGTAGGGACAAAACCAGATTTTCACTGTTCAGCTCTTACTGTTGCCATGATTAGCACAGTCCTTACCAATATTATTGATTTTATCTTCGTTTTAAAATTATTTTTGAAACAATTTTTACTTTAAAATTGATTATTTTCATTGTCATTATTTAATGCAAAATGAAACATTCCGTTGCAATAAGAGAAAATATACTGAAATATTTTCTTTACTCAAAATTATTTTATAATTCTTTTACTCATAACACCAAGCTAAAGATGACTATTTGTGAAACACATATTTTTTACACTTACTTCCTAAAATTAGACAGTAAAGAAAGCCCCCAGGGGCACTTCACCTTCATTCATATTTATACCTTCAATTACCATCTCCCTTAAGGACCCCAGAACTTTGTACCACCTGATTCTGATCATTTCTAGGGGCCTCAGTGTCTATATCCACCTAGTTACCCATATTCAACATAGAAGACTAAAGCACTGTGCCAAGCTGAGATCCCCAGCTTGTCTTCCAGCCTGACGCCTGATGTCTTTCCTTGCAAAGAAGTCACCTGGTGAAATAAGCAGACCAAGAGCTTAGTGGTGTTGCAGGATGGGCTGTCTTCTCAAACCCAGACTATGGCCAAAATTTACCTATTCAGCTATGTGGGACACCTCTCAGACCTGCCTAAGTCACTAGCTCTCCATACTTCTGTGCTACTCCCAAAGCCTTCACCCTTTCAACTCAAATCCCCTCGGCCCCTCCTTCAATTCACTCTTTAATTTTGCTACTAAGTCTAAAATGTCAGTCTCATCATCGCTGAAATACTAATACACCGCAGCTTCTCATTGTCTCAGTGACAGGAATTGAACTTAAGTCCAGCAGAACGGGCACACCCAGTAGGCCCTGGCGCCTCTCACATTCTTCTTATTCATCAACTGTGCCTCCTCTCACTCCCACTGAGGACCTCCCCACAGGCTGTGCCCTCTACGTGGAAGTTGATATCCTCCATTGCATCTCAACTTCCTCTCATTTAATTTCTCCTCAGCTTTGAGATCTCATCACAAAACCTCTTTAAAGAGGAAACTTTACCTGTCACCTAATCATAGTTTCCTCTTTAAATTTCTGTTATTTTTCTCCTAGCACTAAATAGCAGTGGCAATTATACATGTGTGTGAATATTTGATTACTACTTGTCTGTATGTTCTGTGTCACCAAATATACATGACATGCTTTGAAAGCTGGATTAGCTCTGCTCTGCTCATTGGGTGTTTCAATAGACTACCCACAATCTCCTTGGATGCTGAGTAGTTAGAATTGGGTGCTCTCCCCGAGTATAGAACTTAGCACAATATACAGGCTAATATAGACGTTTGTGGAGATTTTGTGTGTGTGTGTGTGTGTGTGTGTGTGTGTGTGTGTGTGTGTGTGTGTGTAAATGTGTTTACATACACATGTTCCATATACATCTATATGTATAATGGATTTAATAAGTGAAAAGGGAATGTATTTCAAAATAAGAGTAGGTGAGATCACTTTATTTCTTTCAGTTTTATGCTTTCCATCTCTTAAAAGTAGGAAACAATAAAAGTAACAGTTTTGAAAGGTGCATTATTTTCAGTTTAGAAAGGCTTGGAACAACTGGACTCTACTGAGATCAGCCAGTCCACCTTCCCTCTCCATGACCCTCTCAAAGATAGATGGCAGTAGCCTGTCCAAAAGTAAAGCTTTCCCAGAAAAACTAACAAGCAGCCAGAAAGGGCCCTGGGAGCTTACTTTTCCCAGTATGATGAATCTGTTAGCCCAGACCTCGCCTAGAAACAAGCAACTGTCAGCCATCATCAAGAAAAACCTCAGAATCTATATCCTATGAACACATCTCCATCAACATCATTAAGAAAGTAAAGAAAAGGGCAGGGTTGGAGTGATGGCTCAGTGGAGAAATGCACACAGTGCTTTTGCAAAGCAACTTAGCTCAGTTCCTAGCAGCCACATCTGGTGACTTACAGCCACTTATAACCCCAGTGCCAGGAAGATCTGACATCTCTGGCCTTCAGCCACTTGTGTACATAATTTTAATCAAGAATTTTTTTAAATGAAATAAGCTGGGCAGTGGTGGAGCACACCTTTAATCTTAGCGCTCAGGAGGCAGAGGCAGGCAGATCTCTGAGTTTGAGTCCAGCCTGGTCTACAGAGTGAGTTCCAGGACAACCAAGATATACAGAGAAACCCTGTCTTGAAAAACAACAAAAAGGATGGGGGAGTAGATAATAGGACTCTTCTAGACTTGAAGCAATAGAGCTTCACTCTTTAATGTAGTCCAAGTGTCCATGGCATGCCCAGCCATAAACAAGAACATTCACCACCTGCAAGATGTAAGGACCATTATGGAAGAAGTAGTGGAAAGAATGTGAGAACTGGAAGACAAGGAGAGCTGCTATAAAATGTTGTCTTCTGGACATGATCTGACCATTGGACTAGTGACCTCAGAGATCATGGTCCTTGGGAAGGGTTTAAGTAAGATATTCATAAACTATGAATACTGAGATAATCTCTAGATGCTGTTGTACAGGATTGGGCCCACCAACATGATGGAAACCACCCCTCCCAGAGGAAAGTTATTGGTTGCTAGGGGAGGGGGTGTCACTTTCTTCAGTGGTGTAACCACTTAGAAGTTATCCATACTCCAGTAAATAACCTCCCACCTACGAAATACAAGCAGCCCTACTTAAACTCAGTGGGTCATATTTACATGCACACATAAAGATGTATGCACATGCATGCAGGAACACACACACACACACACACACACACACACACAAAGACTTATGGAAAGAGGAATGAAACTGGATAGAAAGAGAGGTTCCCACAGGAGAGTAAGGGAGGATGAGAGAAGAAAATCTGGGGTAAAAACTACTAAAATTAGTATATACATACATATATATACATATATATAACATTATAATATATCATATATAAAGTATATTATATAATATATAGTATAATATATAATTAAGATATATAATATATAACACAATTATTTTATGTATAATATATATTATATATCATAATATTAAATATATTTATTATAATATATAAGATTGTATAATATATTATATATTCTATAAAGTGTGTAACAGTATAATATATAATATATTTTATATTATTTTTATATATAGTATATGTGAAAATATATAGTATATAATATATATCATTATTTATTATAACATGTATATACCAAATAATAAATACTTTTAAAAGCCTCAAAACAGGATACAGCATCTAAAGATTATCTCAATATTAATAGTTTAAATACTGTCTTTCTTATACCTTTCCCAAGGAGTGTGACTATTTTCACCACATGTTCTTTCATGTGTATGTTCAAATAATGTGTTCTCTCTTCAGTGGAGCTTCTGGCCCTTAACAATTTGTTGCTCATTTGACTACAATGCAATCCTGCTATAAAAGGTACCTTACTCAGTAAGTGCTTTTACTGTGAACAAATATTCTGCATAATGTTTTAATTTGGTTTTTAATTAGCACACAAGTGTATGTTTTTATGAGTTATAGTGTGTTGCGATTTGCAAATGTATATTCTGAATAATAACTGAACCAGGCATTTAGCATATTTTAAGTGCTGATTAATACAGTATTTAATCATGTGTGTTAGGGGAGAAAAGATCCCATGAGGATGCTTACAGAGTTTCCTTATGTGTATACAAAGACTTGGGGGATTTTTTTTAATTTGTAGTTCTTTTTTGTTTTGTTTGTTTGTTTGTTTTTTGTAGTTCTTATTATTAGACATGGTATGAGTTACTAAAACTGTTTCCAAAATTCCCATTAGTTACATGACTTCTGCTGGAAAACACTAATTGATTCAAGCAAATTCCTCCTTTCTTCAAGCATCATGGTGGAGTAAATATCATTTTATTTGCTTTAATTGCCCTGGGTTTGTTTAATTGGATAAATTAAAGCCTCATCATTTGGGGCTGATATCTCAAAACCATCTCTCCTAAGTATCTGCGGTCTCCTTCTTTGTCAGACAGAAAGAGGCTCATACTGGGCAGGAGATGGAGCTGGGGGAACTGGATGGCCCGGAGGGCTTTGTGCTCTATTTGTTTGGTGGGAGCAGCAGTATGAGCTGTGTTAGCTATTTTCAGAGGCTGCACCCTAGGCTCCCTCTGGAAACATGGTTACATATGAAGACTTTTCTTTGTAGCCATTTTGGATTCTCTCCTGCTCAGACAACACAGCACTGAAGAGTAAATAGTAATCTAGAGTGAGAGTGATATAGAGACCCAAGCTCAGAGTGTTAGGGGAAATTATTAGGAAAGTATATGTAATATATTTCATATATTTTGTAATATATTGTATAAATATATGTGTAATGATATATAATTCCCTGGTACACAGCAGGCACTCAATTAACTGCTAGTGCCCTTCTCCCACTGACAGAGAACTACATTTGAGTAATATTTGAGAAAAGAGTTTTATGGAGTTTAAATGAAGGTTCAGACACATTCCTGACGATTATTTTATCAAGAAATGCTTGTGCTGAACACTTAGAGGCTATGGGCAGTTAGAAAAGTTAAAACAAGTGACATTATATGACTGATATTATTCATAATTGTAGGAATCTGGATACTAGGGGTAGCACATGGTGAATAACAGCTCACAACAAGCATGCTACTTGCTCACAGGCATCTCAAGGAGAGAGGATGACCCAGTGTGCTCAAGATTAGGTTTTTCTCAGGCTGGAGAGATGGCTCAGCAGTTAAGAACACTGACTGCTCTTCCAAAGGTCCTGAGTACAAATCCTAGCAACCACACGGTGGCTCACAACCATCTGTAATGTGATCTAATGTTCTCTTCTGGTGTGTCTGAAGACAGCTACGTTGTACTTAGGTATAATAATAAATAAATCTTTAAAAAAAAAAAGATAGCTTTTATCCTACAGCCATATTACTGGCTGCCACTGAGCTTTGAAAGGACTTTCCCTGCTGAATAAAATATAACAAAATCTGAGCCAAATTTTAATGATTATTCATAAACTAATTACTGAAGTTATTCAATGAACAAATACAAAGCTGTCTTCCCATATTGAAAATGTTTGATTCCATTCTAAGTGATTTTTCAAATACTGTGGGTATTGTATATGTGTGTTTGCATATTCTGTGGGTGCATGTTCACATGTGTACACACATGTATGGAGGCTAGAGGTTGATGTGCCATTTCTACTTCAATCTCTTCCCACCTTCATTTTTAAGTCAGGGTCTCTCACTAAACCAACTGAACACATCTGACCCTAGCCTGCTAGAACCTGGGTTATAGGCATGCACCACTGAGCCCACAGGCACACATGCACACACACACACACACACACACACACACACACACACACACACACACACATACACTCATGAATGCAGATTCCCAAGCCAAAAGAAGCCACTGGATCACCCAGAGATGCAGTTACACATGGTGGTGGATGCTAAGAACCACACTCAGGTCCTCTGCAAGAATAGGAAGTGTTCTTAACCACTAAACTATCTCATCAGCTCCAAAAGCAGGCTGGGGGTCATGGTGGGGGTTTGATGATGTTTGATTGGTTGATTGATTGATTAATTGATTGGTATTGGTAGTTTTAAGCATTAAACCTCGGGCATTTGTATGCAAGACAGGCACTCTTTTTTTTTTTTTTTTTTTTTTTTTTTTTTTTTCCATTTTTTATTAGGTATTTAGCTCATTTACATTTCCAATGCTATACCAAAAGTCCCCCATACCCTCCCACCCCCACTCCCCTACCCACCCATTCCCCCTTTTTGGCCCTGGCGTTCCCCTGTACTGGGGCATATAAAGTTTGCGTAAGACAGGCACTCTTATCATTGAGCTCAGCCCCAACCCTCAGGTTCAGCTTTTATATGGGTGCTGGGGATCCAAGCTCAGCCCCTCATGTTTATGTGGCAGGTACTTTACTGAGTCATCTCTTCAACCCCACATTGATTAAGTTGCTGTGACTCATGGTGGTTCTCAGTGCTAGCTCTGATTTTGCATACGTAATTGATGTTTAGATTACGTAGACTCTGATTCCATATCAGGAACAGAGCTCAGGCAGCTGCAACAGGTGGTGTTCTTACACAGCACGTTTCTGGCCTCAGACTGCTCCCTGACTACACTGTTTAAGGGAAGGGAGCATGACTTTCAAGGGGACAGCCCATTTCTGGATCATTCTGTACTCACACTTCTTTGCTCAACCTACCAGTGAGGAATGCAGATCTCTCCACTCCGAGAATACGACTGCCTCTGATAAAGATGGATTTCAAAGCCCACGGAGCACTGGTTAAATCCTTCCACCTTCAATAAACTCTCCTGGGTGGAAAACCCTGTGTAAATGTGCACTGACCGAATCATCCAGGGTTGTTAGGAAGCCATCTCCCAGCTCACCACACAAGATGGCCCAAAACCCTTCTCCTCAAAACAGTGTCTGTAATGGTCACGACATGCTCAGTTTTCAGTGAGAGGAAAAGCAATTTTTGAACAACTAACTACCTTTCGAATGTAGTGATGGCGTATAAACACTTCCCTAAACCTTTTTCTTTTTAAGATGAGTTGAAATTTATTTCAGCTTCTGGGCTGAGCCTGACTTCCTTTGGCTCTACCCCTTTTCTTTGGCTAGCTAACACCTAACCTCCCATTAAGCTCTGTGATCGCCTTTTTAAAGGGAGCCTTACTATCCCCTCCCCACCCTCCCATCCCCACATACACACATACCTTTTGGGAACCCACGCCCCTGCCTACTTACCTATTTCTCCCATCCAACCTCTGCACCCTGAGGCTTAGAATAACTCTCTGTGCCTTTGATCTTGAGAACAAACATCAAGATAAAGTGATTCCCGTGAGAAGCGGCTGCACAGATGATACGGAGGACGGAGGAAGCATTCAACCCCATCTGCCAATGCAGCAACATTTCCTATCCATGTGCACAGCCACCAGACCTTCAAGGTGTTCCTCTCACCAAGATGAGACTGAGAGCTAAGGTCAGAGCCAGTGAGAGGAAAGGACTGAGATGGGAAGAGAAGTGGGAATTGTGGCTTCTTTGTTTCCTTAGTTCTCCAAAACCCCATGCAGGCTCTCTCCTTTGTGATCTCTTATGTGTGATAATTCCCTGATAACAGCTCATTAGCCTTTTGCATTGTGTCTGCAAATCACAACAGCAACTGTCTTATTGGACAGATGCCATCCAAGTGACTAAGGTGCATGAAAGGCTGATTATGAGTTCTAGACACTGTGAACACCAACTCTTGTATGAGTCTTAATGAATTTGAAGTGTTTGTTTTCTTCTAAAGTCACATACCCATTGTTCCCTGCCTAGACTAAAGCAATATGCTGATCTCAACAAATATTTTCTACTTTTTTGTTTTCCAAATCCACTCTGAGAGACTATCTTCTATAACTCCTCTTAAAACTCCTAGCTACTTCATTGTGGGTGAGAAGGTATGCCTCCATCCATAAAACCATCCTCCATACATTTCTTCTTTGCTTTAACTGAGCAGATCTCCCTACTTCCCCACCACTCAAGACTTGCATGATACAGCGCCATCCATCTACCTTCTATGAGGTGCTATTTCAGCTAGTAACACACACATATATTTATCAAGATCAACTTGGCTCAACCAACTTCAGCCACACTTTATTTGCAGACAAATGTGCAAATTGGACAATGGTGAACACAGGACAGTTAGAACTTTTACAAGAAATTGCAGCAGGGTCTACAGATCTTTGGCCTCCATGAAGAGCAATGATAGGCTTGCTTCCTATGTACATGAATGCTGCCCTGAAGTAGCCTATCCTATCTGGCCTGTTCAACTGTGATGGCTGGACAAATCCACCTCTCACAAAACCTTCTGTAAGCCGGGCAGTGGTGGCGCAGGCCCTTAATCCCAACACTTGGGAGGCAGAGGCAGACAGATTTCTGAGCCTAAGGCCAACCTGGTCTACAGAGTGGGTTCTAGGATAGCCAGGGCTACACAGAGAAACCCTGTCTCAAACAACAACAAAACAAAACAAAATAACAACAACAAAAAAAACTTATGTACTTTTTCACATTCCTGAATTTGTTTTTTCCATTTTTACTTAGTATAAAGAATAATGGCTGTCATTATAAATTTTTGTACACATATATCACTGAACTTTGTTCATATCCTCCATTGTTCTCCCTTGTCCCTCTTTCCTGCTCCCAATAACCCACTTCCTTCCATAAGGGTTTCAAAGCAGAAATTGCATTGTCATCTAGCAGCCGTAATCGCTGCTAATAGCTCAGTGTCTGACCCAAGTGCAGAATGGCAGAAGCTGCTCCATGAGCTGTACCAACAGACTGAGATGTAGCTCCATGGTTAGGGCAGCTGACTACCAAAAGCATTCTCAGTAGTCCAGTATAGACTACCAACTGCCATCATTGCAATAGGATGAAGTTCATGAGTTTACCTGTCCCTGTAAAGCTCTCTAGAGGCTCATATCCTGCTGATGAACAGTATTTTCCAACCAAGAAATAATACAGAATGACCTACCTAGGTGGCCAGCTTTCACTAACAAATCTCCCTGGAGTCAGGTTTCATATGAAACTTGTTGGGTGGTGGTGGTGGTGGTGGTGGTGGTGGTGGTGGTGGTGGTGGTTGTTATTTGGTTTGGTTTTTTCTTTGTTTTGTTTTGAGTTTGGGTTTTTTTTTTTTTTTTTTTTTTTTGTCCTGAATATATGCGTCTTGGTACTTATATACACTGAGCTAGGTTTTTACATTCTCTCTGCTTTGGTTTGATTTTACATTCTGTCTTAGGATTTCTATTGCTGTAAAGAGGCATCATGACCACAGCAATTCTTACAAAGAAAAACATTTAATTGGGACTAGCTTACAGTTCAGAGATTTAATTCATTACTGTCATGGCAGGAAGCATGGTGGCACATAAACAAACATGGTGCTAGAAAAGGAGTCGAGAGTTCTACATCTTGATCCACAGGCAGCAGGAAGAGACAGTGAGCCACTAAGCCTGGCTTGAGCTTCTGAAACCTCAAAGCCCAACCTCCAGTGTCACACTTCCTCCAACAAGGCCATACCTATTCCAACAAGGACACATCTCCAATGATGCCACTCCCTGTGAGTGGATGGGGGCCATTTTCATTCAGACCACCACAGCCTCAGAGATGGAGCATGAGATAACAGGTTGTAATAAGTCCCTTGAGACTGAATTGCCAATCTCTTCCTATCCTATTTTTATTGTCACATTAGCCAGTATCAGCTCTACAAAATCATAATCATAAACCTGACTTGTCACTGACTGGACGACTTCCCTAATAATCTGGAATGCCAGATGAAGGCAAGTAGTCTGTCTCCAGCTAAGATGCCTCATAATATTCAACTATTCCCCTCTCTAGAGACATGGTATTAAATATCAATGTTCAGGCATAAAAAAAAAAATACCATCTTTTATTTTTCTGCAACATAACATACCAACCACATTGACATTCATACAAGGGTATGATATAAATGATATGGATACATTGATATTTAACTCTTACTAAACTAATACCATCTATCTGGTAAACTGAAAGTCTGTTTGTCTCATCTCTAAAGCTTTAAGGCTTCATCCATCTTTGGTTTTTATTTCAGAAACTTAGCCTCCCAGTAATTTTTCAGAAATAAGGAATCATATTCACAATTTGATGAATATGACGACACTGTCTCACTAAAACACCCCAAGCACACAGTTAACAGTTCACTTGAACTTCCCATTGACAACAAGAAGGATTTCTGCATCATAAACTAATATGTATTTTGCAAAGATTTTCCTATGGCTTCAGCCAGTGCATCCACAGCAAGCCAGGGCAAGGGAGGCACAGCCAACCTGGACAAACCAAATGCCAGCTTAGAGCTGTACAATAAATGATGGGTATTGTTTTAGCTGAAAGAATCCATTCTGACTGTATTAAATTTTCATAACTCTTAAGAAAGCAATGGATCTCCCATCATGATCTGGAATATTCCTCTACTTCTCCACACTGAGAGCCTGATTTATGCCATTCAGTTTTTGCATTTTCACACAGTGACTGAGGTATGTTGATGGATGCTTGGGTAAGAAAAGGGACACAGTAGAGATTGCTCTATATAAAACACCCTGAAAATAAAGCCATTGAACCAGTAAGCTCGTTTTTCTTGTTTTATGTAATTACTGCTGTTTAAATAAAACCATACATTGACTCATAGCTGGAATTTGGTGTACCATGGAGACTCAAGAGTCAAGGAAAAGACAATCTACACTTGCTAAGTACCTGCAGCAGATATACAGTTAGATGTACTACCATGCAACTGTTGACACCTAAAGGGAGCCCACGCTGCTGGCACTGCCTTCTGCTGCAGAGTTATTTCCTTATTCTGATAGTGCCCCACCAACCAGATAGTGACCAGCATTTATCAACTGTGTATCAGCCTGCACCAGCTGCTGCTGTATCATCCTTGATATCCTCCTGAGGTTGATGACCCTGATTGGCTATGAGTCAGTCATCCTGATGGCTAAATCAGGCATGACCCAGTTTAATGTCAGTCTCGGTGGCCAGGGGACTTCACTAACACCCACACAAACTCAGATAGCATGGTACAGAACAAGCCCCTGTTCACTGGAGGAAGATTGGAACAAGATTCAACAGTTTGCTCTAGATCAAAGCTAGTGAAACTTCATACAAAACAGATACTAGCAACGGTTACCCAGGCCTACCTGTGAACATAGCTTCTGGAACTTCCCCGGGGCTATGGAAAGGCATATAGTCCCTGTCTATCAGAGTTCTTTTGCAGCTACTATCACCCAACTGGCTGTCAAACTCTTGCTCCTTGAATCTACCTCAACAATAAGCAGCCTTCATGACTATGTGGCATGCTTCTTTCAAGTTCTCTGCTGACCTCGGTTGCCAGTGGCTCCTGAGCATGACACAGCTTGGCAACATGGGCGCCACAAGGATAACACATGAGTCAGTAGCTGGTCCAGCCACAGTTACTCTGCCCAGAGACAAACAGAACCCTGTGGTTCCTGCCTACGAGACAAATGCTGTAGATGATGAACCTACATCAGCCTAGGAAAAGGCTGAGGGGACAAATCTTTCTAGGTGGTGCTCTAAGGTTCATAATTTACAGCACAATGATAATGTATTCAGGAAAGACTTGTGCTCAGTCATGTGGATTACAGCTAAAGATCACCTAAGCCATATAGAGCAGGAAACAATGACAATATATCAACCATGGATTCATGGTACAACAACCTTGGATGACATCTAGTGTTAAAATAGTAACTATGGGATAGAAAAAAATTAATCTGCTTAAAATTAACAGACAGGTAATCTCCCTGAATCCCTATAGAAATAAATGTCTCATCTTTAAATGCCTAGACTGTGTCATATACCAACAGGGACTCAGAGGCTCTGGAAACCATGACCTCCCCAGCAGTGAAAACAGGTGCCAGAACCCGAGGGATAATGATCAATATGACTGGACTGTCAGATGAAGAATTTAAAACATCTGTTTCAAAGAAACTCAATGAGCTAGAAAAATAACACTAAAAAACATTTCAATATTCTGACAGGAAAGCTTAAAGAGATAGAAGTAATAAATGCCAATTCTAAAGCAAAGATATCAGAAGTACTACCAAAAGATCCCGCAATACCTCTCCTGGGCATATATCCAGAAGATGTTCCAACTGGTAAGAAGGACACATGCTCCACTATGTTCATAGCAGCCTTATTTATAATATCCAGAAGCTGGAAAGAACCCAGATGTCCCTCACCAGAGGAATGGATACAGAAAACATGGTACGTTTACACAATGGAGTACTACTCAGCTATTAAAAACAATGAATTTATGAAATTCTTGGGCAAATGTATGTATCTGGAGAATATCATCTTGAGTGAGGTAACCCAATCAGAAAAGAAGTCACTTGGTATGCACTCACTGATAAGTGGATATTAGCCCAGAAACTTAGAATACCCAAGATACAATTTGCAAAACACAAGGAAATCAAGAAGAAGGAAGACCAACATGTAGATACTTCATTCCTCCTTAGAATAGGGAACAAAATACCTATGGAAGGAGTTACAGAGACAAAGTTTGGAGCTAAGATGAAAGGATGGACCATCCAGAGACTACCCCACCTGGAGATTCATCCCATAATCAGCCACCAAACCCAGACACTATTGCATACACCAGCAAGATTTTACTGAAGGGACCCTGATATAGCTGTCTTGTGTGAGACTATGCCAGTGCCTGGCAAATACAGAAAGTGGATGCTCACAGTCAGCTATTGGATGGAACACAGGACCCCCGAATGGAGGAGCTAGAGAAAGTACCCAAGGAGCTGAAGGGATCTGCAACCCTATAGGTGGAACAACAATATGAACTTACCAGTACCCCCAGAGCTCGTGTCTCTAGCTGCATATGTAGCAGAAGATGGCCTAGTCAGCCATCATTGGGAAGAGAGGCCCCTTGGTCTTGCAAACTTTATATGCCCCAGTACAGGGGAATGCCAGAGCCAAGAAGTGGGAGTGGGTGGGTAGGGGAGCAGGGTGGGTAGGGGGGGTACAGGGACCTTTCGGGATAGCATTTGAAATGTAAATAAAAAGTATATTAAAATAAATAAATAAATAAATAAATAAATAAATAAATAAAGCAAAGATATACACTCAACAAACTTAAAAATAGCAGAAGTTCCATTATAGACCAAGGGGATTGGTGAGGTGAAAGTGGAGCTATTTGAAAACACAGCTGCAGAAGAAAGGTAAGAGTGGTAGAGATAATTATCAAGGGAAAGAAGAGGCCTCATACAAGCTATCAAGAAACATTGAAAAGGTAAACATTCAGTTATTTGGGATGTGGAAGAAGTAGAGAATGCCAAGGAGGATACAGTTACTTAGAGAAATAATAGAAAAATTCCCGATCTAAAAGGGATACAGACAGTTCTGGTGAGCTTTCTGCCTCTGTGACAAACACCGTGACCAAACCCAACACAGGGAGAAAAGGCTCACTGAACTTACATGTTACAGTTCTTCATTGAGGGGAGTCAAAGGAGAAGCCCGGAGATAGAGGCAATGTGGAGACAGGGAGTGAAGCAGAGACTTGAACACTGCTTCTGGGCTTGCTTTCCATGCCTTGCCCAGCCTGATGTCTTATAAAGCCCAGGCCCACATACCTAAAGGATAGCACCGCCCAAGGTGTGCTGGGCCTTCCCACATCAATCATCAGTCAAAGAACATTCATAGGCAATTCCAATACAGGCAATTCCTCAATCAGGTTCCTTCTTCTCAGGACTGTGAGGTTGGCAACTGACTAGGACAGGAGGTGTAGGAAGGTCAAGGATGATTGAGCATATTTTAATACAATAAAGCTACTGCCAAAAATATCTTCATTCTCAATGTTAAAAAAAGAAAAAGATATTACCAATGTTTCAAAAGAAAAGAAACAACACAGAGAGAAGTCACAGTTACCTGACAAAGGGCCTTTCACCAGAACCTTAATGGCCAAGAGAGAACAGACTGAGCTTTTTATAGTATTAAAGAGAAAAGAAAATGTGAACCAAAAATATTGTTCCTATTCATATGTGAAGAAGAAAGAAAGGTATTCACAGATATTCAGCAGCTGGGGGAGTGTCTGTCCACCAGCCAGCTCTACAGGAAATGTTAAAGGAAGCTCTCCAAACTGAAAACGTTGTGAATGTGTAAGTAGCATGAGACAGCTCAGAACTCACTGCTCAGACTCGGTGTCTGAATTCTGAGGGCTATCTTTGTAAACATGGTGCATCAACTGTTCATATCATTAGTAGGATGACTAAAGGAAGAAAACAGCTAAAAACAATAACCACATGAATGTGTTGAGAGATGGGCAATGTGGGGGAATGAAGAGGTGACTTCATTGGTGGTTAAGAGAGCTTGCCGCTCTTGCAGAGGATCCTCATCCATTTCCTAGCATGCAAGTCAAGGGGCTCCCAACCACCTGCAACCCCATCTCCAGGTGATCAGACACCTGCCTCTGGCCTCTACAGGCACTGCACACTTGCACATACTCACACAGAGATACGTAGTTAAAAATAAAATAAAGGGTCAGGCGAGGTGGTATAACACCTTTAATCCCAGCACTCGGTAAATTTGAGGCCAACCTAATCTACAAAGTGAGTCTAGAACACAGAGAAATACAATCTCAAACAAACAAACAAACAAGTAGCAAAATGGAAGCATATTAAAGGGAAGGGTTCTGTATACATGAGGTTTGGATTCATTCAACTACACCATAAAAATTTGGGGGGCTGGAGATGTGGCTCAGCAATTATGACCATGTACAGCTCTTGGAGAGGACCCAAGTTCAGTTCCAGGTAGCTGTATTAAGCACCTCTCAACTGCCTATAACCCTAGCTCCAGGGCATCTGGCGCCCTCTTCTGGCCTCCAACGGCAGCTACACTCAGATGGACACACCCACACACAGACACGTCCACACAATATAAAAACAAACCTTTGGAAACTTGCAAGCATGAAGAGGAGTGAGTGCTAGTGTAAACATCTTTAGTAGTGTATTTTCCATTGTCTTTCTCTTCTTTGGTTTCTAGCATTACCATCACCTTGAGGCACCATCATTTCAAATGACCTTGTTATTGTCAAAATGTTTTGATAAATGTTGTGCCAATATCAAACCAGAAAACTGTAGCCAACAAAGTAAGACCATGTGTGTGTTCACTGGAGTAGTAAACAGCCCACCAGGGATGAGAGTATCTGAAGAGACACTTATGTCCCTCACTTTGGCTCTGTCTGGCTTGCTTTCTTATACTATTGAAACAACACACCCCTCCAATTTGGAATTTCCCTGGGGACCTCATGTTAGGTCAAGATAGAGCCTAAACCCTGGGACGACTAGAGGAGAATCTTCAGAAAGAGACTCACAGCTTTTTGGACTGACTCATAGGAGAAGCAGCGATGGGCCAATGGTGGGCAGAACCACTTAGATACACACATTAAACACCAACCTCACATCAGGCCCCCAAAGATGAATTCTTTGTCCCCTTTCCAAAGCAGTCACATTGCACAAACCTCCTTTTCTGCTTTTCACTATTAAATTGGCAGTTTTAACCCACTTGTTAAGGATGAGCGATCACTCCTGGCTTGTTGGGGGCACAGCCTGACTCTAAGTCCAGAAACAGAGTCATGGTAAGTGTCTGCTAAGAAGTGACATCTAATGGTTGGAGTCATCTGATTCATGGACATCTACATAGACCTCTATTCTGTAACATTTTGCTTTTAATGTATACACCAAATATTTGTTTAAATCTATGTACTTTTAAGTATTCCCTAATATTTAATACTACTGTACACAGTAATTTTTCATTTTTATTTTCTAATTGTCTTTGCTAGGTTATAGAATGGCACTGGCTTTTGAAATATTAAAAAGAAACGAACTCTTGCAAAAACATTACATTTAATTATGTATTGTCTTTGCTCGTGTCAAAATACTAAGTTCCCTTATGGTGTATTTTTTATTCTAGGAGTTAGGAAAATTATGTATGATTTTTTTCTCCAAGTCTGACTCCTGCTCACTGCATTTTCCTGACTTCCTTTAGTTTTAGTGCCTCTAAGACTGTAACCTCGCAGTCAGTGACATCAAGTCTGTTACTCAATGATCTAATTTCTAACAGACATTAATGGAAGCTGACACAAATCATGATTAAACTGAGACACTCCTTCTTCCCTATTCATCTTCATAGAAATGATATCATTCAAGACAAAAGAAAGCTCACTCCAAAGAAAAATGGGAGAGTCTTTAATAAAGAGTTCAGCACAAGTAGATGGGGCTAGGGTAAGCCACAAGAGATTATAAAGCTTCTTGGCATAAGTTAGAGGCAGCAGCTCAGGAGAATGGGCTATAGGAAATCATAGAAGATTTTGGAAAGACCTGTCCAACAGGAGCTACACCTTAGGCAGACATATATATCATAGGATCAAAAACAAAGAAATAAACGCTTTGTGTCTTCTCATGTTCCAAACTCTTGTTTCTTTCCATTAGCAAATGCAAAACCAAAGCTGACGGGGCCTCATGGGTACAAACTACAGGCACAAATGGCCTAGAATGCAGAGCAGCATAATGGTGGGAAACAAACCTGGAGGTGGAGACTGGAAACACTCAGTGTGCTATGAATTTCAATGTATCCGTTTAGCCCTTCCGTGGGCTATTCATTTCTATGTATCCATTTTAGCCCTTCCTTGCGCTATGAATTTCTATGTATCCATTTTAGCCCTCCGGGTTGAAACAACCAGCTCTGAACAATCTGAGTGAGCTTTCTCTTGTGAGTCCTTCCTTCAAGCTAAGAACCCACAGGGACCTGGACAGATGGCAGTGAAGAGCTTATGCTGCTCTTCCAGGGGACCCAAGTGCAGTTCTGAGCACCCACACCAGGTGGTTCACCACCACCTGTATCTCCAGTTCCAGGGATCTGACACCCTCTTATGGCTTTCATGAGCACTTGTGCTCATGTGCGTATACCCCCACACAGACAAGACAAGTAAAAGTGAACATTTTTTTTTAAAGGAAAAAGAACAAACAGAAAAGGCTGTGCTTGCTGGGGTGTTCACAGGGACTTTTCCTGTGTGCCTCGGTTCTTAGTGTTTGTAGTAAGCCTGCTCTGAAGTGTAATCCTACATGGCATTTACTCTTCCTTTAGAAGCAGCTGAATTTCAGTCTGTGAGGCTGTCAGTTATCTCTGGGTTCACTAAAGCAAAATGTCAGATAATGATAGCCAAACTTCAGAACTTGATAATTCCATCCAGGTATGGGTATCAGGGAACTATGGCGTTACGTATCTTACAAATGAAGAATTCCCAGGAAGCAGTGGGTGTTTAGACCATCACCCCAGTAACTGGTCTAGTATTACATTCAATGCGTTCTAACGCTTAACACAGGCAATCCTTTCTGAGAGCCACAATTAGCAAAAGTCTTTTTCTAGCCGCTGTCAATCAGGCTTTCTTAGTCATGGGTGCTAATCAACACTGGCTTTCCTTTAAGATGAAAGAAAAATAAGTTACCTCCAGTTGTAGTTTGACATATTCCCATTTTAAATACTTTACTACTCCCATCAGCTTCAGTAAGGTTTGGGAGAAAAGAAAAACAACCAAGATTTGGCACGACAGAACTCAAATCCATGAAAATAAACAGACAAACAAAAACTCTGAATCAATTTACAAACTGTGTCCACCAAAGAGAAATTAACACTGAAGCCAAAACTAATAATTTATTTAAGAAATATTTATTGAGCATCTCCTAAGTCCAAGGAACAAATCCATATTGGGACTATGAAAGTAAATAAGTCCCTGCCCCAATGTTCTAATCAAATATATGAGAAATTTAGATGCTTTGATGAAAGAACAAAGACGTTCGCACAAACAACAGAGAGCATAGCAAAGAACAGAACATAATGAAAAGTAAAACCAAGGCCAGAGAGGCCCCTAGATGACAGGGTGGGTGTGGCAGTTTGAAAGAAAATGGCTCCCATAGGCTCACAGGGAGTGGCACTGTTAGAAGGTGTGCTCTTGTTAGAATAGGTGTGGCACTGTTGGAGGGAGTGTGTCATTGGGGGTGGGCTTTGAGGTTTCAGATGTTCAAGCTTTGCCAGTGGCTCACAGTCTTCCTTTCTACTGCTTGCAGATTCCAGGTATAGAACCCTCAGCTACCTTTCCAGCACCATGTCTGCCTGCATGCCACCATGCTTCCCGCCATGACAATAATGGACTAAACCTCTGAACAATAAGCCATCTCTAACTAAATGTTTTCCTTTGTGAGAGTTGCTGTGTCCTGGCCCACAGAATCAATTGACTGGGACCCATGGGGACTTGCAAAGATCAGGAAGCCTGTTGGGTCTTCTTTACATAAGTTATGGCTGAATAGCTTGGTGTTCTTGTGGAAATCCCAACTATGAGAGCAGGGGCTGTCTCTGACACTTTTGCCAACTTGTGAGACCCTTTTCCTTCTACTGGGTTGCCTTGTCCAGCTTTGATGTGATGGTATGTGCCTGATCTGACTGTAGCTTCTTATACCATGTTTGGTTGATGCCCCTGGGAGGCTTGATCTTCTCTGAGGGAGGGAGGAAGAGGGTGGATCTCAGGGAGAGGGAAAGCATGCAGTAGGGGATGGGGATGTTGAGAAGGGAGGGAGGGGAAACTGCAGTCAGGATCTAATATGTGACAGAAGAATTTAGAAAATTTACAAAAAAAAAAATAATTTGGGTAGAAAGACAACCCTATAGCCAGATATTTGGATATTCAAAAGTTAGTCTTCTAATCAGCCTAAAATGCTATATGCATACATATAAGCTTAGGTATATAACATCTGATCTAAAACATACTCTGTCTCATTTAGCAGCACAAGATGATTTCAAGTTTAGATGGAGCAATCTCTACAAACTTTCTCAAGACTGTCTCTAACAGATTCCTGCAATGGCTCTTCAGAAAAATACAATGCCATTTCTTATCTTGTATTCAAAGAGAACTTCAAGCTGTCAGTAAAGTTGTAAGAAGAGGCAACATACACTCTTCATTTTGTCAGCTAGCAACATGTTTACCAATTTGCCATTGGTCTCATCCTTTGTGTGTTTTCTTTCCCTCTCCTTTCAAAGTGTGTAGGTAGATAATATGTATATAATAATAGCTCAATGGTAGATAATATGTATACATGTAATAACTCTGTTATATATAATATGTATACATGTGATAGCTTTATGATAGATAATATGTATACATGCAATAGCTCTGTGATAGATATGTATACATGAAATAGTTCTAGAATAGATAATATGTATACATGTAATAGTTCTATGACAGGTAACATGTATACATATAATAGCTCTATGCATTCATAACCTATGAATATGAATATTTTTCTAAATCATATGAGAATAAAGTTGCATAAAACCAAAAAATATTTAGAATAAAATAAAAGAGTTGCTATGTCCATGGTGTCTCTTCACAGCAATAAAACCCTAAGACAGAGGGGAGAAGAAATCCCTCCAGATATTTAAGCTAAAGCATAAAGAATCCATGGCCTGACCGGCAAAGTTGTTTGAAATGTTTTTCTCCAAAGGAAGCAACTAAGGGGTAAAACATTCCAGACAGTATGCTAGGTGTGGTTCAAAGAGGCTAGGGAAAAATCTACTTTTAGGTCTGTGTGAAAAACAGCAGAGAAATTCAGTTTTGATTGTAATAAGACACGCTTAAATGGAGCGATGACCAGATATAGTTTTAAGATTGATATATTTCATTTTATGTGTCTGAGTGTTTGCCTGTGTGTATATGTATGCTCACCACGTGTGTACAGTGCTTGTGGAGATAGGAGAGCACATAGGATTCCCTGGAACTGGAGTCATGAATGGTGTGAGCTTCCTTGTGCATGCTGGAAAACAGACTCCAGTCCTCTGAAAGAGCCACAAGTGTTCTTAACTGCTGAGTCATCTCTCCAGTCTCTAGATTTATTTTGAGAAACATATATAAATTATAAGAGCTCCTAGGCAGAAAAGAAAGCTGCCAGCCAAGTGGATATTGAAATAACCATAAAGGTAATGTTTCTTTGTCTAGATTCATGAGGGGAATTATATTGGAAATATAGTAGGGATAATATTAATATGTTTGATGTCTAGACTAGATGCATAAATAGAAATGAAGGAGAGGCTGATTCCTAGCTGCCAACTTAAGTAGCTGGATGGATGGTCTGGAGAAGATGCAGTATGAGGGCTGGACATATGGCTCAGTGGTTATAAAGAGCAATTGATGCTCTTACAGAGGACTGAAGTCCAGTTCCCAGCATCATTGTTAGGTAGCTGAAAATAACCTCTAATTCAGTGTCCAGGGAACCTGACTCCCTCTTCAGGCTTCGAAGAGCACTGCACATACACAGTACATATACCAACACAAAGATACAGAGAGAGAGAGAGAGAGAGAGAGAGAGAGAGAGAGAGAGAGAGGGAGGGAGAGGGAGAGGGAGAGGGAGAGGGAGAGGGAGAGGGAGAGGGAGAGGGAGAGGGAGAGGGAGAGAAATAAACTTAGAAAAAGATCCTATCCAGTGTGGTAGAAAAAACAACTTTTTATTTAAGCAGCATGCCACCTGAGATGCTTGTGAGATAGTCCAGTAAAGACAATAATAATTATGCAAGTCATTATTTGAATATGATGTTTAGTAGCATATCTATGGTGGACTTTAATACTATTCCAAATGTAGGATTTGAGAAGATTCTATTTGCTCTATTTGTTGTGGGAATGTTGGAGATCTCTGGCCATGTATTCCAGGCTAGCCTCAAACTCACAGTCTTTCTGTCTTAGCCGCCATAGTGCTAGGATTACAGGCATGTGAGCTACCATACCCAGCCAGGAATTAGAGTTCTGGTGACATATCAGAAAACATATACAGACACACTATGGACCTAATTTTATTTTTTTCTAAACACTACCCAATAATCCTAATTTCACTTTTTTAAAAAAAAAATCCATGTGTGTGGAAATGAACTATGATTTCCATGATACACTAGATTCACATCGTGTGTCGTGTCTGAACCCTTATTCCACTCTTCCGTTTGTCCATTCATGTTCTCTGTAACATCCAGTTGCTGCTGGTGGTGGTGGTGGTGGTGGTGTTGCTACTGCTGCTGCTACTGCTGCTGCTGCTGTTTGGGTTTTTTGAAACAGGGTTTCTCTGTATAGCCCTGGCTATCCTGGAGCTCACACTGTAGACCAGGCTGGCCTCAAACCTGAGATCTGCCTACCTTGCCTCCCGAGTGCTGGGATTAAAGTCATGTGTCACCACAACCTGGGACATTCTTGTTATTTATATTGCTTCCCATGCATACAAATATCTAGTGTATTAGTTCCCAGTATAGTTTACTTTTTAGTGTTTTCCTGAATTACCTGACTGCCCAGGGGACCTCTCAAATCTTCATCACACACAAACGTTTGCTGCTATCTTATGTTGTAATGGGTAAACTTTAGAATTGTAATTAGCCTAAAATTTCCTTAAAACTGTGAGATTTTTATTTTGCTTTCACTTTATCTACTAATTTGCTAAATGCAGAAATTGAAATTCTGCATCTGTTGCACAGAGGTGTGGATGTGTTCCACAGACAGGGAGAAGCCAGTGAAGCCATGGTCTACGGTGGGTAATGGCAGAGAATATCTGCTCTCAGGATTCCTGTGATGTCCACACACTGTTCTTAGCTTGATCTGAAGGATGCACAGGGATGCAAGAGTTAAGTTTCTGGGCCAAAGAACTCAGGGGCAGAACTGTGGCTTTATCACCTCCTAATATTGCTACCCTGGGGACCAGACCTTTAACACACACACCATTCGGGAGAAACATTTCCTCAAATCATACCAAAAGCAAATGAATGTAAATAATTGAAACCTTAATTACATATGATAAATCACAATAATAGTTTGGTGAAAGTAAAAAAATAAAATAAAAAACAAAAACCTACAAGTCCTTTTAGCCTTTAGAAGTTGCTAAAATTTCAAAATAATGATAAACATAACCTCAAAGCTAGCCAAGGCCAACAAATTCTAAAAGTTGAAAGGATACATATTGATTTTGTCTTTCCGTATGAGCCACACTTCACACTGAACAAATAGTTCTTCCAGGAACGTACTGTATGACTGAGTACGTTGCTTCTCCTCCCTGAGTCTTTTCATCCATCTGTGAATGAAGACACATACTTCACAGTGATGCTAAGAGGATTACGTTAGACGATATGCATAAACCTTCCAGCACAGAGGCTCATCTCCTCCGCAAAGCCGCCATGCTTTCTAAGGGCCTCCACGTAATTAACCTGTCATGTACTTTCTTTGTGTTCAGCCGACCTTTCTCCCATTCAGTGATTCATTGTAAAACTTTTATCTAAGGAGGGTCAACTGTATGTCAAGCACCTCGAGTTGAAATACAAAGAGTAAGACATCCTCTTGATCTCCAAGAACTTCTAATCTGGTGAGAGAGCTACTAAGAAAATACCCAAGGAGTCAATACCCACAGATCTGCAGTCTGCTGTGGACTTGGAAGCTTGTCTGAGGGGCTTTTAATCATCCGTGTTCCTAAGCTACTAAAGAGGGAGTGGGAGGAAGTGGAGGGGCAGAAAGAAGAAAGGGAGGGGTGGAGAAAGGTGGAATGGGAGGAAAAAGAGGAAGGAGAAGAAAAGAGGGAAAGGGGAGGGTGAAGAGAAAAGAAGGAAAAGAGAAAGAAGGAAGAGGAGAGAACAGATCAGGAGGAAGGAGAGAGGTGAGGAGGAGGAGGAGGGCAGAGACAGTAGAACATTACTAGGAAAATGATACCAGAGATGCATTAACAGCAGCAAAATAACAAAACGAATGGATTTCCCATCCCTTGGATTCACAGGTAATGGTGTCTGGGGCCTGTCTCATACAGCCTGCCTGGCAACACACAGGCTTGTAAGCTATTCGAGGCACGTTCCCTGCTCAGGACAAATAGAGCAAGAATGAAGATTAATGAAGACAAATAGCATGAGCAGTGGCAGGCTCTAATTCAAGGTAAGCTGCCCCAGAGATGACAGCCGAGATTCACTCAGACCCCAAAACTATACCCAACAGCAATTCATTATACGCATGAAATGAGATGAGAATCAATGACCCCAGCGTGTGCTCATCTTCTGGGACTCTCCTGCAAGCAGGTGGTGAGTCAGTTGCAAAAAAATTATTTGACTCTGGATAGAGAGGTTTCTGTTTTAAAGAAATAGGAAGAAATAAGGCTAGTGGTACTGAGCAAGCCTGAGAAACCAGGATGGAAACTAGCTCTTGTTTGCCTATCAGATGTTATGACCAGTTCGGGACTAGTCTTTATTTATACATTTGCTTAGGAAAATAAAAACACACACACACACACACACACACACGGAAGAAAGCAAAGCCAAGAAAGGCAAGCGGGAATGTAAGAACATGCAAAACTTTTTAAAAGGCAAAACCAGTTGTTCCTCAGATGACCAATCATTAAGGTATTTGAGTGACGTCTATAGCTGTGACTATTTAAATTTTTTAAGATTCACAATTATAACAGTTATTATTTGTATATATGTGTATGCCTACATGTATGTACTCAGATGTATATGTGAGTGCAGGTGGAAGCCAGAAGAGGGAGTTAGATAATCTCTCTGGCCCTTACCTTTGCTTTTACTTATGTGTGTATGTGGGTGTCTGTGTTGTGATATATGCATATAATCTTCATGTGGTACCCATGGAGACCAGAAGAGGGAGCCATTGAGTCCCATGGAGCTGGAGTTACAGGAGTAGTGAACTGCTAGATATGGCTGCTAGGAATCACTCTCAAGTCCTTTGCAAAAGCAGCAAACACTTTTAACTACTAAGCCATCTGTCTCTCCAACCCCATCACTCTTTTGTCTTGTTCTTTTTTTAATAAATGTTTTCCATAATTAATTTTTCACTTTACAGCCCAATCATAACCCACCTCCTCTCCTCCCAGCCCACCCTTGAAAATCCCTCTCCCTTTTACTCCCTCTTCTTCTCCTCAGAGAAGGGGAGGCCCACCTTGGATACAACCCCACCGTAAAACATACAGTCCCAGCAGGACTAAGCATCTCCTCTCCCACTGAGGCCCACCCAGGCAGTCCAGGTAGAAGGAGAATCCAGTGGCAGGCAACAGAGTCAGAGTCAACCCCCCACACTCCAATTAGGGGACACATGTAAACACCAAGCTGCACATCTGCTACAAATGTGGGGAGCTTAGGTCCAGCCCCTGCATGCTCTTTGGTTGGTGGTTCAGTCTCTGTGAGCCCCTATGGGCCCAGGTTAATTGACTCTGTAGGTTTTCTTGTGATAGCCTTGACCCCTCTGACTCACTCAATTCTATCCCCCACTCTTCCACAAGACCCCCCCCCAAGATCCACCTGTTATTTGGCTGTGCATCTGTTTCCCATCCACAGCTGGATAAAGCCTCTTAGAAGGCAGTTAGCCAGGCTCCTGCCTGCCAACACAGCAGAGTATCACTGGTAGTCAGGGGTTGGCTCTCTCCCATGGGATAGATCTCAAGTTGGGCCAGTTATTGATTGGCCGTTGATTGGCCATTCCCTCAAGTCTATGCTCCACCTTCATCACTGTTATTTATAAAAACCAACTTAAATACAATCTCTTGGGCCAAGGCTTCCACTATTTTTTGTATCTTATCATATAGAAACTAGCAATGTTTTACAGAACAGACTAGATGACTAGGAGATGTTGACCATGGTGGTCTGCTACCCAGGTCCCACTCAGTCCACTGAGAACTGCAGGATAAATGGCCAGAAGTCTCCCAGACACCTCAGCATAGGCTCTGGCTTTCTCTGCACTGTTTTTAGGTAAGCCAAGTGTTTCTTTCTTTTTCTTTTTTATCTTTTCTTTTTTACATTCCAACCATCAGGGTTTTCCCCTCCTCTCCTCCCAGTCCTTTCCCATGCCTCCCCTCTGCCCCCCCTCATCCACTTTTCCTCCAGTTCTCTTCAGAAAAACATCAGGCCTCCCATGGATATCAACCAAACATGGTTCCTAGATGCTTTAGGAGTCCCACAAGAACACCAAGCTGCATAACTGTGGCATGTGCAGAGGGTGTTGTAGGTCAGGCTCCCTGGTTGTTGGTTCAGTTTCAGTGAGCTGCTATTACCCCAGGTGAGTTGACTCTGTGGGTTTTCTTTGGAGTCCTAGGCCAACGGTTTATAAAGAGTAGTATGGGCATCTGTGAGTTCTGAAGTGCAGCCTGAGGGGTCCTGGTTATATAGAACTCCACACCCTCACCCCAAAGCACCTCTATTTTATTCTTGCTTTGTTGAGGAAAATATTACTCTGGAAAAAGAAAGAAAAGCTAGTGTGAAAATTACTTCTAGCATCTAGGAACATTGAAGTTGAAATTTTTTAAGTGAGCTTGGAAACTAGACAGTTAATAGTGATTTTTTTCCAACCCTTTGTATTCATTATAGAAATCTGGCAACAAAATAACTCACCAAAGCGACTGACATCTATGCTTTAGTCACAGCTATGGGGTACCATGCATGATGACAGGGAAGGCATAGTGGTAGGAATGTGAAGTCACTGGTAACTCTGCATGGGCAGGCCCAAAGCATGTGACAATATAAGCCTGTGCCCAGTTCACTTCCACCTTTTTATTCAGTCTAAAATGCCAGTCTACGGGATGATGCCACCCACAAACAAAGTGGGTCTTTCCTTTAACTGAGATTCTCTAGAAAGACCCCGGTAAACAGTAAGGGTTTGTTGTATTCCAGGTGATTTTACTTTTAATTTTAAGCTTTTATTGATTCTTTGTGGGTTTTAATTCATGTACCCCAATTGAATAAAGAAAAACCTTGCTGTGGAAGCCATAGTGTGTCACAGTGTGTCATACAGTATACTCTTTTGTCCATATATCTTTACTTGCAACTGCTCATTGTCATGAATCATTGGTCCAGTTTGAGGCCTCTAGCTTCTGCTACATCATCAATACTGGATCCTCACTGGGACTCCTTTCGGATCTCCTGTGTTACAGAGATCCTGTAGCTTTGGATCTGCAGGACCCACACCTTCATGGACTCCAGTAGATTACAGATGTAGATGGCCAATTCAGAGCCCTGGATCTGGGCCTGGGAGGTAGCTGAGTTACTCAGGTCACCAGCTCTCCACTGCCCGCACCACCAGGGCAAGCTCTGCAGCACTGCGCTAGGTAGCTCACCCAGTGCACATCTGGCAAGGAACAGAGTCAGTTCTCCTGAGCGGAGTCATGTCCTCAGACTCGCCTTCACCACCAGGGCCAGCTCTACTGCGCTGCCCAGGCAAGGTGCAGGGGACTGCTTTCATGAGTGTTGCAGCTGGTGAGGAGCAGACCAGTTATCCCACCCTTAATGACCTCATGAGGTCAGCTCTCCTGGCTGCTGCAAGCACGAGGGGCAAGCAGGTGCACCTCTCCCTCGCAAAAGCCACTCCACAGCAGACAATGGGCAAGACTAGCTCTCTCATGCTCACATCCTCAGGGCAAGCTCACCTATGTGTTCACAACACACACACACACACAGACACACACAGACACACACACACACACACACACACACACACACACTGATAGCAGCATCAGTTCTGCTATGCTGCTTAGGTGAGATGCAGAGCCTACTCTCCCAAGTGCTGCAGCCACCAGATGATTTTAAATCCAGTCATGCTGACAGTCAAGATTACCCATCAGATATCATGAAACAGATGTCATGAAACCGATGTCTGGGCTTTCCCACAAGGAGTCAGAATCATCCCTGGTTTACCTCAGGCCTTAGATCTCATTGATTTTTTTTTTTTTTTTTTTTTTTTTTTTGGAGACAGGGTTTCTCTGTATAGTCCTGGCTGTCCTGGAACTCACTTTGTAGATCAGATTGGCCTCGAACTCAGAAATCCGCCTGCCTCTGCCTCCCGAGTGCTGGGATTAAAGGCATGCACCACTACACCTGGCTCTTTGATAATATTTTAAAAGTTCTTCAAAGCTATTGGCAGGTGACAACTTCCAGGAAGGAAAAGTCTTTGGCTACTAAGGGTATGACCATGGGTAGGTTTGTCACACTCGAGTGGATGGCCCCAGGAACTCAGGCATCTTAGGGCAGCACCAACTGAACTTTGGGAGTCACCAAGCAAGAAGATACAAAGTTGGGAAGTGATCGTGTTGTGAGACATGGGCAGAGTTGGAGGAGCAATGTGGAGGTGGATATTTCATTGTATATATGTGTGCAATTCTCAAGAATAAGAAAAAATATTTTTAAAAAATTCTTCAAGACCTAGGCCATGCCACCTTCACAACTCAGGTGGTAGACACCACTTGATGAACAAGCACCTAATGAAAAGATGGCAAAGATAGAAAGATGAAGTGGTCTGTGCACTGTGGAGAGAGGTGGATCTGGAGGGTGACGGTATGAACAACAGTAAGAATGGTCTAAACTGCAGCTAAGACCATGGTGATGCTGTTCCCCGGTCCCTGCTGCCATCAAGGATCATGCCTGGGCCCACTGTCCTAGTCACATGGAGTCTGCATTGATGTCCATGGCCAGTGTTACCATCAAAGGCCATGGTCTGATCTATGCTGCAGCCTAGAGCCATGTTGATGTCCATGGGTCATGGCTGGAGGTCATACAGATCTGAATAGCCTTTGCTGCCACCTGACGCCACAGTGATATCCATATATATATATATATATATATATATATATATATATATATATATGCCCCCAAGGGCCTTGCCTGAGTCTGTGCCCCTATGGCAGCTAGGGGCTGTGTTTGTGGTCTGTGCTGTTACCAAAACCCCATGTGAAAGCCCATGATCAGTGCTCTGGCTGACTATAAAGAGCTAGGAAACTACTTTTGCATTGATACCGATGACTGCAAACACATAGTTGAGAAAAGGGGGTATGGAAGGCTCTATGACAACCCCTATCCCCACCTCATTCCCTGCCCTCCCAAAAAAGTAGCAGCTTAAATCAGAAGCCATTGAAGACAACTCTTGTAAGTGTAGTAAGGATGCTGGAGTTAGCTCTCCACAACTGATGGCTTCTCAAAGGCTGTGGGAGAGGAATGACTCATTTCTGCTGAAGGAGCAGGCCACTGAGAGTTTGACCATGCTCCAGTGCATATATAGATAACACAAATTAGACCTGTTTGGGATTTGGGGAGGGGGAGGGTCACAGGGTGAGGCAGACACAGAAGGACTGGGAAATGAGTGTGAGCAGGGTGCATGATGTGAAATTCCCAAACAATCAATAAAGATATTATGTTGGGATAGGAAGCTAACACTTTAAGAAGAAAAAGAACGTCTTCAAGTAATTCTTCCATGTATACAGATTTAAGAAGCACAAAATTTGAGGCACTTACTGGCCAAGCAGAAAATGTCCTATAACATGAGTCTGTTGAAACTAACACAATCCTGACAGTTTCATTTACCCACTGCAAATTGTGTGTCTACATGCTAATCTCTTAATTTATAAGAAGGTAACAGCCCTGTTGATATGTTCTTGTGAGTTTTCCAAACCAATAAATTCTACCTGGACAAAAAGAAGACTGTCAACACCAGCAGACTCAGTAGCTAACAAAGTGGAAAGACTTTGCTTTTTAAAGACATGGAGATTCAGAGACCAGCATGATAGAAACTGCTTGGTGAGGACTGAGCATGCTCAGATCTCATCCCACCCCTCTGCTCATCCTGTCCCCTTTCACTCTCATAGTAAAAGACAGATATTCAGGTCACTTAAAAATAGAAACTAACAGAACAGATGTACAAATCCGGAGCTCTTGTTTAGGACAAAAAAGGAGAGAAAATAGAAATTAAGGAAGGCCTGAAGGAAAAACACTTGAAGACCTTCTGGGCCCATTCTGTCCTCTGGAATCCTAGAATTTCCAGGGAAAGAATGTTATAAGAAATAAGGACAAGGAAAATCTGTAAATACTTCTGGAGGTTAAAAAAATGACTGTGTCATTATTTTTCAAAATTTTGTGTGCTGTGTTTTTTCTTCTCGGGATTCATCCATGGGTCTCATTTGCTGAAATAATGCCAAACATAACAACAGACACTTCCTCTGGACCAGATGTTCTGTTAGATTATATTATATATATATATTATATGTTACCTTTACTATGTTTTTGTAGCCATCATTTACATATATGCTGATTTTCATCATTTCAGTATCTTGAAAGATCTTGATGTTACAATTGAACAAACTGGAACTTGAGGAAGCTGTATGTCCAGTGTTTAAGACTAGAACCAGGATAGACGTTTTCTGAGCCAGATCTTTCTATATCTTAGGCACTTTAGGAATCAAAACCTCTCACAGAACACTAATTCAGTCATAAATGTGCTCTGAGAGCTGCAGCAAGAGGAAGTGAAGGCCCAATGTGATTTTCTTCTCATTTTCTTTGTGGGGATACGGGAGAGTCAACTATATGAACCATAAATCCGTTAGTATATAACACAAGTTTAACACAAGTTTAGATATGAGCTGTCAGTTTTCTATCTGGTAATGCAAGAACAGTGAAATTAGGTCAAGTGATGGAGGGATTAATCAATGCTAAGCGATTTTTACTTAGAGCAAGATAAAGGTCCAAAAAGCTATGCTTTGTGGATTTAAAAATAAATTTAAAGTACATTTAAAAATTGCAACTATTTTACAAATAAGTTCACTGCTGCTCCTATTGAGGAAAGAGGAGAAAATCTTATCTAATTATATGCTGTAAGCTGCCAGATATCTTGAAGCAATAAAAAATAGTAGTCAGGGAAACTGCTCATGTTTTGAGGTCAGAACCCAAGACGTGAAAGACCCGACAAAGCAGTGTCCCAGGAAATGCAGGGTAGTGCCCTATGAAACACACTGCATGGAGGAGCTCAGAAAAAGCCAGGGAGAATGAAAACAAGCGACAGTTTCATGGTCTCAGCACGAGCAAGAGACAAAGACAAACATGTCCTAAGACCATTCAGGAGACCAGAACTGTAGATTACCAGAACAAGTACAGAGAAAGTTGTTGGATCAACTGTCCAAAGGAAGGAATAATGTGTGGTTAACAGAAATTATTCTCTTTCTATTCTGAATCATGGGCAAGCTGTATAACACTATTTATCAAAACTTACAGACTTGACCAATTAATTTTTATGGAAATTTGTAAGTGTGTGAGAGATGAATGCATACAAATGATGGTTTTGCACATGTATGTGTACAGGGACACTCTTTTGGGCCAAGGGCAATGTCATTGTCTTCTTTGGTTTTTTTGGTTTTGGTTTTTAAAGAAAGGGCCTCATTTGATCATAAGCACATTTTCATGAGACTCAAAAGATACTTGCCAGAGGACTCCCAGTGGAGAGATAAAGACACCAACTCACTCACAAAACTCACAAAACCTTCGACCCAAAATTTGTCCTGCCTACAAGAGGTTTAGAGTCAAAGATATCATAGAGATGGAGGGAATGGCCGATCAATAACTGGCCCAACTTGAGGTCCATCCCATGGGCAAGCACCAGTGCCTGACAATATTAACAATATTCTGTTATGCTTGCAGACAGGAGCATAGCATAACTGTCCTCTGAGAGGCTCCACCTATCAGCTGACAGAAACAGATGCAGAGACCCGTAGCCAAACATTAGAAGGAGCTCAGGAAGTCTTGCGGAACAGTTGGGGAAAGGAGTGAGGAATCCAGAGGGGACAGGGACTCCACAAGAAGACCAACAAAGTCAACTAACCTGGACCCTTGGGGGCTCCCAGAGACTGAATCACCAACCAAAAAAATACAAGGATGGACATAGCTCCCCTCGTCCCCTGCAACATATATGCAGCTTGGTCTTCATGAAGGTCACCTAACAATTGGAGTGGTGGCTTATTCTGACTCTGTTGCCTGCCTGTGAATCCTGTCACCCTAACTGGGCTTTCTTGGTTTGTCTCAGTGGGAAAGGATGTACCTAGTCCTACCATGACTTGAGTTGTCAGGGTGAGTTGGTACCCAGAGGAGACCTCACCATTCTCAGAGATAAAGGGGAGGGTGGGCTGGGAGGAGGAGCTGTGTAAGGGGATTACTAGGTGTGTGTGTGGGGGGTTGTGATTGTGACATAAAGTGAGTGAATGAATAAATAAATAAATAAATAAATAGATAGGAAAAATATGCTTACCTGAGACTGAAGTCAGAAACTGGGGAGTAAGAAAGGTCCTTTTGGGATGGACACACACATGCACAGACACACACACACATGCCTGTGTTCCAAACCATTGTAACTGAAGCCATGGAAAGGACTAGGATATCTAATCAGCAACAGCCAAAAAGGAATGGCTGCAGAAGTTGTCTGTTGCTGAGGAAGGGATGGAGTGTGGAGACAGTTCCCACCATGCCTAGAAGACATGCCTAGTGCCTACCACTAAGGAAGGGGTGGAGTGTGGACAAACAGTCCTACCATGCCTAGACATGGAAGCTGAATAGCCTTGAGAAAGACTATGGGCTCTCACTCAACACATAAGCACAAAGCCGGAGTGTGCCTCTAGGGAAACATCAGAAAGCTGCACTGGATTAAACAGAAAGATAACTGAACTCAAATCCAGCTCAACCCTAGTTGACTGAACCCCACATTCAGGACCTCATAGGAGGACAGACAGGGCGTGTGAGGATGGAGGACCACAAAAACAAATCCTGTTTGAAAAGTGCCATAGTGACATGTACTTCTTAGTAAACCAGTAACAAGAAAAATCTATGTGACAAATCATCTTAAGGAATCCAGTGAAGAAGACAGCTGATGTGCAAGAGATGGGGGTTGGGTGGAATTCATCACAGGGATAAAGCCTTCAGGGGGTCATCAATAAAATGCTGGAAAGTCTACTGGATTTTATAGCTATAATATGTATTCCATTAACTTGTCTACTGCCAATCCTAAACAAATAAACACCCTCTAAAGTTATAGATATATACTAGGGTTTTTTATACCACTAATTATATGACTAGATGTAATATCCTAGATTTAGACCTAGCCAACTTTAGCATCCACAGCTTTAATGTCTGATACTGCTACTTAGTTCAGCCACGCCCAGAAACCCACCCATTTTCAAGTCTAACACTGTCACACACACCCTTCCCCTTGTGAAATCTTATGCATTTATGCACAAACATCTCCAATTTCCAAAATCCTTCTCCTGGGACCTTTAGAAACATGTCTTGGTATCAGCTACTTCCTCCTTGCCCGTGTTTAAAGAAGGTAATTCACCATTCCGAATATTAATTTCATCATCAATCAATGAGAAAAATAGTAGTCAACAGCTCGGAAAGCTGTTAGAAATGTAAATAATACAGGTTAAGAAGACAGTGTAAGTCTGGTTTTAAACCAAAGCCGGATGTTGCAAAATTATTTTGGTTAAAGTACCAAACAAGTCGAAAACAATTTAAGCAAAAGGGAGTGGCAAGCTTTAGTGAAGATTCATGTGTTTGGTGGGCGAATAAGCACTGGCCGTCTTTACCAAAGGAAGGGAGCCAGAGTCAAGAGGCAGAACCAGGCTCTTCATGATTCCTGTCAAAGCCATCTGACGATCTCTAGTCCCTGGCTTCCTCAAACACAAAATGGTCAAACCAGTTCATTTCTGAGGTCTCTACATTCTCAAAATTCTCCGGTTTTGGCCAAATAAAGTATTTGTATTGTGAATTAACATGTACTCTAATGAAAAGAGAACCTAACATCTGAACTCTACCTGCAGAATAAATGATTGATCATCAAATCGCACACACGCACGCACGCGCACACACTCACACATGCGCACGCAGACGTGCAGACAGACCGCCACACAGCCACTCAGCCACGCACACCCACTCTGGAGTTCAGAAATGCTCGTTCTAGCTATTATCATGCAAGCAACATCATTTGTTTGTCCTCTAGCTTTCCTGCCCAAAGTCCTATTTTTGTTGTTGTTTATTTGGGGGTTTTTGTGCCATTAATTTTCATTTGACTGTATCAAATAAAGAACTATGATCATTAGCGAATCGTCACCCACCAAACACATGAATCTTCATTAAAGCTTTTTGCTCCCTTTTGCTTAAATTGTTTTCGACTTGTTTGGTAATTTAACCAAAATAATTTTGCAACATCTGGCTTTAGTTTAAAACCAAACATGACAAGATTAATGGCATCAAAATAAATTACCCAGTACAGTAATATGAAATGTGGTATCACCATCAACGCAGCTTGCTGAGCTGGGTATTAGTACAAACAAAATCTCCCAGAGAAAGTCAGTGTCAGGACATCTTGTTCTTTCTACAACTCCATCATAGTGGCATAAAGGCTCTTGTTTTTATGTGGAAGAAATACAAGACATTTGGTTAATTCACTGATCTCAGATTGTTCCGTTTAAATAAGGAAGCTACCTGCACTATCGTTGAGAATAAAAGGTATTTTGGAAGCTCATGTCTGTCTACCTTGTCTAAATTCTGTTGCCTATGCTGCTTCTAAATTCAGTAGTTTTTCCAACAAAACTAGAGTTTACTACTCAATTTTCTTTTAAATTAAAGATTAATTCTACTTCTATTAAAGTGCACATGAGTACAGTGCCCACAGAGACCAGAGAAGAGCATCATATCCCCTGGAGCTGGAGTCAGAAGTGGTTGTGAGTTGCCTGCTGTGTGTGCTGGAAAATGAACTCAGGTCCTTTACAAGAGCACCAAATGTTCTTAACTGCTAAGCCATCTCTCCAACCCCACAATAGATGGTTTTTGGGAGAAGAGAGCAGGGGACAGAGACTATCTATATAGCTCTGACTGTCCTGGAACTTTTAGGTATACTTAGGCTGGCCTCAAACTCACAGAGATCCAATTGCCTTTTCTGGGATTAAAGGCATGTTCCTCTTTTATGCCTGGCACTTCTGTTTTATTTTTAAGTATGATCTGATTAATCAAATTAAATTTGTGTGACACCAGAAGACTCATGTAACACCCCAGTACATGCCACTCATTGATATAGATTAGAAAGTTATCTCATACAGCCCAGATTTTAGAGAAGAAAATCAGCACAAATCCTGAGTACACTGTATTTTTCCATCGAGTTAACTATGCCCTCAGCTCACCCATACATCCTCATTTTGGCCACTAGTGCTTGTCATTGTGCTCACAAAGCACATTTGTTTTGCCCTTTCTTCTTATAAAACTGCTTCTTTATGTCCACAGCAATAAATGCAAAGATGCAATGCATTACAAAAATGCATCCTCTTTCCTCGTAATAATTTATAGAACATTTACGTCTATGAGTCTTACAGTACCCAGCTCTGACAGCTCACTCAGAACTGAGTGCAGGGCTTGTTTCTCCACTAGCCATAGCACAAAATCAGCTGTCTCCTGTCTTCCTGGTCTCCTGAGGAGTGAGAAGTCTGTACCCTTTAGAGTCCCCATGCACAGGCAGGCTTTGGACTTGGGGTGTTAGGGAAGGAGACTGAAATGCTCGAGACAGCACTCCAGGTTTTTGTGTTCCTTAACATAAAGCCCACTCTAGACAGGGAGAACCTACATATCCAAAATCAATCACAAATACTAGATCACTGAAAAAGAAAGGTGCTGATAGTCCAACTCTTCTAATCAAGGTCTCCTAAGAAATCAACACATACTTGAGATTAAGTATATAAGGGGTTAGCCTGGCAGTGTAGCTCAGTGGATAGAGCGCCTGCCCAACACACACAAAGCCCTGGGTATGATCCCCAGCACAACACAACTGTGTGCCTGTTCCCATCATCCCAACACTGAGGAAGTAGAGGCGGGAGAACCAGAAGTTCAAGGCCATCCTCAGCTCCATCGTGATTCTGAGGCTTGCCTGGGACCCATAAGAACCCAGGTGAATAGAAAACATGAGGGCTTTATGAGGGTGTCTGTGCTGGAAGATAGAATAAGGCGGTGAGAGACACGTGGGCGCTCCTTCAGGTCACTGTGACCCAGAGTGAAATGGGGCAGAAAGCCGAGAGAGTGATCTAGATAGATATACACTTCCTCGAGTCTTCACTGCATCCTTGGAATACTGCCAGAGAGGAGCCTTTCTCATCTCCGAAGCCAACCTGGCATCCATGCTGGTCATCTGTGGAAATAGCCAAGGAACCTTGTCAATGACACAACCATGTGCAAGATCTCTACCACATGGATGCTCACAGATGTCACACCTACTTATAAAAAAAAAATCACCATGACAATCACCGTCATTTCCAACTTCCCTCCACTCCTCTCTGAGGGTCTGCTATACAACAGCAAGCTAAAACTAAATGTATAGGACAGTCCCCATACACTAATCTGTGTTCTTTTTTTCTTAATATAACTACAACTTTAAATATCAAAGTAAGTTCTGGTATTTGGGCAGGTTGCTATACATGGTCCTGGTCCTTGTTACTTGGGGGCTTGTGATAGGTCTGGTTTGGGCCATTTGGTATGGGAGGAAACAGCAGCATAGATACTGGGCTTTAGAAGAATCTTCATCAGGAGGGGGTGGGTCATATGATGTGGCATGGCCTGACTTCAGTAATAATTATAATAAAATTAGTTGTAATTTTGGCAAGTTATGCAGAAAAGCCAGCATGCAAACATTAAAACATGTAACTTGGTATCTTATTGTAAGATTTTTTTTTTTATTCAGTCCTTCTATATTTACGAGCATTTGCTCGAGGCTGATGCTGCAGTGCTGTTTGGCCCTCAAACACTGAACTCCAAAGCTTAGACAAAGGCCAGGACACCCAACCCTTCTCGGTTTCTGACTGATACAGGGTGACAAAGCAGACAGCAGAGGCAGCCTTGGTAGCGAGAGGACTTTAGCCCAGCATCTTTAAAGCCAGCTGGCAGGGAACAACACAACACTGAACCCTGTGACAGCAGCTACCAGAAGAGCTTCTGATTCGCAGAGAGGCAGGCACCATCAAAACCATGAAGCCCTCAGTTCACCAGAAGAGCTACCTTGATTAGTTAGTCACGATATTCTGTGTTCTAGAAGCTACGAGGAGCTTTGAGAGAATAACCCAACTCACACTGAGTTGAAGGGCCTATGCTAAAAAAGAAAAAAAAATCTCATATTAGCTGTAAGTGGTTTCATTTTTATCCTGTGGCTGCTCAGATACATGGAATATAGAGATACACAATTTTCCACACATGAATATTATAATAGAGTACAGATAGCAAAATACTGTGGCTGTCACAAGGGAGGGGCACACATCTTCTAATTACTTGTGGAACTAAAGCCACAGCAGCAATTAGTAGGTAAGGATTTCCCCTAAACCACACAACCTCCTCATACATAATATTTATACTCAGCCAAAAGGATATGTATTATAGATGTAATATGCAGTTGCTTTACAAGACCAGCCATGCAATGATCAACAGGAAACTCTATAAGAACAGCAAAACTCATTCCGAGATCAGTATGTATGCTGCTGTTTCCTCCCATACCAAATGGCCCAAACCAAACATATCACAAGCCCCCAAGTAACAAGGACCAGGACCGTGTATAGCAACCTGCCCAAACACCAGAATTTACTTTGATATATAAGGTTGTAGTTATATTAAGAAAAAAAGAACACAGAACTATATTTGATTTAATAGATGGATCCAGCCACATCTCTATGCAGAGAGCACATTGCTGGCTTTCACCACCTACAACCAGAGGAGTGCTCCCCCACACAGCAGAGGAAAGCAATGGGTGCTTTTAATATGCAGCAACGTATTTTACAACTATAAAATTGGCTAATTGAATTTTTGGTTTATGTTGCCCATTTTGGCTAAAGCCAACCTCACAAAGAGTGTTTATTTTTAAAATAGCCCTTCCCTGCCCTGTCCTATCAGTGTGGAGATATAATACCAATGCAAGCAGCGAATAGAGATTTTCTTATTCTAACTGCATCTGTCAGCTCTCAGGTTTAAAGTCAAACTCTAATCACATCTGACAAGAAGCAGGCCACAAAAACCTTGGATTTATCAAGATTGTTTGCCATATGGTGCTACATCATATCCACCATTGCTGGCAATAAAGCCTTGCCCCAAGTAGATAGGATATACCTCCTCGTCCTGTGAGGTACTAAGTATGGTTTATCCAAAGCCATCCGGATACACACACAGAGAAAGAAGTGACCATAATATGAACTACACACTACATACACTACATGTCATATAATTATTAGCCTGAGTTACGATGTCATAAGGCACTGTTGGAGGGTGGTGAGCAGCTTCTTTTAAGGGTCCTTACATCACAGACAAGCTCAAAGGGGACCCTAGCTTTGGGGCATCACTAGTAGCTGAAGTGCTGGACCAACACAGTTACTAGAACACAATGCTGCAGCAGGTAGGATGCCTTCAAAGGATGCAGAGACATTGCTGGAATATCAAAGGATTTAGAGTAAATTATTAAATATGAAGTATGTGATAAGATTGGGTGGAAGAGGAGATACTTCTAACACCATGGCATGTGTTATGCCTGTTATTTCTGCCTCACTATCACTAGCAAAAAGAGCCATGTTCTGTGGACTACTAAGTGAAAAAGAACATGTGCATATATTCTCAAATATAAACATATTATTTAATTCTAAAAACTACAATTGGCTTAAGAGCAGTTGCCATTCTCACAGAGGACCTAGGCTCTATCCCAGCATCTGGAGAGAGGTTCACAACCATATATAACACTCCAGTTCTAGGGCATTTGACACCCTCTACTGGCCTTCCCAGTCATACATGGCATGCAAGACTCTCATAAACATAAGATAAAAAAGTAGATAAAGTTTTTCATTTAAAAAAATGTAAACATGCATAAAAATGCAAGTATAACCATTTATGGAGGTGTATTTTGAATGCTGCAGTGAAACAGATTCTCCTATTATTGATCTATTCATTTATTCCAAGATAGTATCTGAAATTTTCACTCTATAGTCAGGCAATTATAGCAGTGAAAGGTTATTCTCCACACCAGAAACACCCAGCACCAAGGGGTATCATGATGTGACTAATTGTGTGAGATTTGTGGTTTTAAGTACAATAGAACCTTTGAAACTTGTGATAATGAGATGAGCAGGAAATCTCAAAGTTCCGTACACAGAGAATTTAGCTTGTGGCAAAGCACTTGAAAGAGGAGCAGGATTTATAAATGAGTCTTGGGTGATTTTTATACAGAGAGAGACTGAGAGATGACTAAGTAACAGGTTTCACAGTGGTCTTTGACCTGCCTGTCAGTGCCCTTTCTCCCCTCTGCCCCTCTGCCCCTCTCTGAATCCTTGCCTGTGGCTGCTTCCCTTCCTGGGCCCTCTTTGGCTTGCTTACCCATGTATTCCATCACCCACTCTCCCTCAGACCTCCCCAACTCCTACCAAATGGTTATTGATCATTTTCATAACTGCTCCAAGGAATTTTTAAAAATATATGCACACTGACTTTGGCCTTCCACAGTAAATGGGAAGTTGTAACACTGAATGAGAAAGGAGTGGGTTGTTTTTGTTTTTTTTAAATCTCCTTGGCTGCCTAGATATAAGAAATACAAAAATATATGAAATTTTCTATGAAAGACTGTCGTAACAGAATATAGTTAGGAAAATAAGGTTTATTTTTATAGAAGATGATTGTTGTCACTGAGGGAGGGGCACCAGTGTGTCTGGTAAAGTCTGATGCAGAGAGCAAATTATATAAATTTATTGTGATGGTTTGGATATGAATATGACATATCTTCCCCCACCCCATAGGACCATTTGCTTAAACACTTGGTACCCAGCTGGTGGTGCTATTTGAGGAGGTCATGCGCCTTTAGGAAGTTAGAACCTTCCTAGAAGAAATACCACAATAGGGGTGGGCTTGGAGGTTTGGACATAGCTCTACTTCCTGTTCTCTGTACCTCTGCTTCCAGTGTACAAACGAGATGTGATCAGCCAGACTCCTATTCATGCCACCATGCCTTCCCTGACTACCTCTGTTGTGCCAAGAAATGTTCATGAACCCCAAAAAACCACCAAGGAGCCGAATCCAATGGAATTGCATTAGGGTCTCTATTCTATTCTCTCAAGCTTGGGCTCCCTGCCAACCCTGACACAGCAGGAAGGTGAAGCCCTAAGTCTAAGTTTAGGCAAGAAATAGATATCTAGCCTGGTACACATCTGATTGGGGGACCTTTATGGCCTTTAATATAATTGGCTGGTGCTGGGACCCAAACCATAAACTTAACTTCTGCTTTCCTCCTGATTGGTGGTTGTTAGGCAGGGTTGGAGCTTGTAACCTGGAAGTGCAGATCTGTTGGGGAATAACCTGGAAACTGGTGCAAGACGCTGGATTTGTTGGGAGGGTAACCTGGAGATGCAGGTCTTATTGGGGGGCGTAGCCTGGAAACTGTTGGTAAGTAAGGTCAGGTTCTCTAAGATGGAGTCTGAACTGATTTGGTCTCTCACCACCATGCCTTCCCAACATGATTAGCCCTATTCCCCAAGTACTATAAGCCAAATGAACCCTTTCTTCCCTAAGTATCAACTGTCAGGGTCACAGCCACAGAAAGACAATTAATACACTGATACCTAGAATTTTTTCCAAAATCATATAATTTTGACCCCAAGGACAATCAGTGTGCATTGCCGTTTAGAATATCATCATAATATGTTTGCTTGACAAGGGTATGTTTGAACCTGATTTCAAAACCTTTCCATCTTAGTAGATCCTGTGATAGGTTATTTGAAAATATAAAAGGAAGTGCTTTCCAATAACATGCAAGAATAAATGACAAAAGAGGAGGAGATGATCTACCTAGGAAAAAATGTGATTTGTATAAAATGGAGGTACAGGGTCCTGCGGGTTGAAGGTGTTGTTAATCAGAATACACAGTAGGCATCCCTAAGCTCTTGGACAAATCAAATGCTTTGGATGAGGCATTCCACCCTGACATGAAATCTTAAAAGATGATGCAGGACTAGCCTTCCCTGATGGGCAACTCTTGCATCCTAATCTAAGCACAGTAGCAGCTATAACAAGCCAACTTCAAGGGACTTTATATGCACTGTGAGCTTCCACTTCTACTAACTGCAGATTCTATAGCAGACAGGTTATGAATAAAGCCATTATCCCCAGAGTAATGATGGAGAAACTGGTTCCCACAAGCTAGGGACAATAAGAAGTCAGTGTTCTGACTCTAGAGCCATGAATGCCTCTCTACCAGGTAAACTCCCATGACATTTCACGGCTAGTCATTTTCATATTCATAATGTAACCCATTAAAATACCCTGTAAGTGCATGTCATTTTAAAATGTGTGCTTAATTCCTTCTCTGTAATTATAATAGATGAGCTGACTCCCCCTAACCTATTTAGTAATGATCCTTCAGGTTTGATATAGGCTGACCACTTCAGAGAATAGGTTTAAATTACACTATTAGTAATTAAGAAATTCCTGCAACATCAAAGCCATGGGAGAATTCAGAGCAAGAAATTATTTTTATACATGATATATAGTATAATACAATGAACTTATGTATGTTTTACTTATTTTGAAATTAAAATATGTTCATTGGCTTCCTTGTATTTATGCTTTTTCATATGCATATTGGCTTTATTTAGGTAAATTTATGTCTAATATCACTTCCTCCATTAAGCATCTATGGACAAAGAATAGCTTACATGTACTGTGCTAAGTTTCAAAATGAGTATATATATTTTCTCACACATGGATTTTTATCAATAAATTAGGACAATTGAGAGAAATAAATACTGTCATCCTGCACCCAGTAGCCAGTATACATCCTCCAAGATTACCATTTTAAAAATGCCTTTACATGACTTTTATATTTTATTCCAACTATAACTACTCATAGCAGAATACTGAAAACTCTATTAATACAGCTTAGCACATTTCAAAAGAGCAGAATTACAAGCACAAAAGAAAGATTTCATGGCAGCTAAAAATAAAACCAGCTTGGGTTTTTCTAAGGGAGAAAAAAAAAAAAGATCTAAATTTATAGCCACAATACCTGTGTCTGTCACAGGACCAGAAGCCGGTAGGGTTTCCCAGCTGTTAGCTCTCAACAGAACTTAATTACAGGAGCATTTACAGAGATGAGGGCTACAGTGAAAAAGGCCAATAACAGAAACAGAAAGACTGAGCGCATAGGAGAAGGGCTTCTACCACTTCTAGTTTGGGGGGAGGGGGAGGACCTCCCTAATGAGGGAAATAGTTTAAATCAACATCAGCTTTGTTTGAGCCAAAGTACCAGATAGAAGGTGGGAAAAGAAACCCCCAGACCCCCATCACCCACACTCTGAATCCAGCCAGAACCCAGGAAGCACAGTCCCTAGGAGGAGCCTATGGGTTCAGAGCAGGTCAGAGAAGGATGGATGGAAGATGTGATCAAGGAAAAGACAATATCCTGTAGCCTAATGCTGCTACCTCCACCCTACATTCAATCAATAACCTCTAAGGGCTTAGATCCTACACTGACCGGGGGCTTGTCTGCAACATCTGGTACTTCTTGTTTAAAGCGATTATCTCCCTTAATCGTGCCATTACTGGTTCACGCGCAGTATTCACAGAGACTATTCTTGTCTATCTGCTGCCTTTTACATGGCTGCCCTGGATGAAGGGTTGGTTTGAGGAAGTATGGAGCCTCTGTGTTGTTCATCTATTTACCCAAACACCTTGATGAACTTTTAAGTGTTCTTCAACTTCTAATCCTCTTACTGCCACCTGTTCTGGCATGGACAGTTGCAGTTGATATGATAGATATTTCTGGGCATCAGGTGGGCATGTTCAATTTCAGACTCATTTGCTTTTGTTTCTGGAAGGTTTTACAGATTAGAGTTTTAAATATTCCTCTGGCCCACTGTTGTTCTCTGGGGTAACTATCTCTCTGCTGCAGCTCCCTCTCTGGTTGCTAAATTCAGCTACATTCCCTCTGACACACACTTTTATTACCTGTAACCTTTTCTCTTTCCTAGTCAAGAGACTTCATTCCTTGAATAATTCACTCTTGTTTCCTACTGCACTCGAGTTAAATCAACTATTAATACATTTCCCCCAACTTGGGTCAGTTCCTTGGCTCTAGTTCTGCATTAGTTCTAAGTGTTAAGCTTTAGATTCTCAGAGAATATAGACCTCTGGTAGGTTTTCTGGGGGATATTTTAACTAACAATCAGGCTTTCATTTCCATTTTCATGGAATATGCAATGAGCTGCCTTTTGCCACTTCTACTGGGGACTGAGTTTGAGTTCAGGAGATTCCACTCCTGTTGTCTATTCTGTTAAGGTCTTTACAGTTCCTTTTTAAAAACATTTCCAGGCTGGAGAGATGGCTCAGCAGTTAAGAGCACTGACTGCTCCTCCAAAGGTTCAAATCCCAGCAACCACATGGTGGCTCACAACCATCTGTAATGAGATCTGATGCCCTCTTCTGGTGTGTCTGAAGACAGCTACAGTGTACTTACATATAACAATAAATAAATCTTTTGGCCAGAGCAAGCAGAGGTCCTGAGTTCAATTCCCAGCAATCGCATGATGGCTCACAACCATCTTTACAGCTACAGTGTACTCATATACATAAAATAAATAAATAAATCTTTCAAAAAACACATTTCCATTTGTTCCTAATATAAAAACACAATGGCCAACCCATATTCAGTGCATACATATTACAAGCTTTGAAACACTTAGAGAAAAGGAGCAAGATGACATGAGGTAAGTTATCAAAGAAGAGGAAGAAGAGACTGGCTTTAAAGAAGACACTGGGGGATTGCCCAGAATGAAAGAATGGCTGAAAGGAGAATGGCTGAAAGGAAAGCTTGAGTTTTTGTAACCTTTTACGATCTTAAAGAGCTGGAAACTCTCAGGAAACTAAAGCATTCATGGGTGGATAAGCTACACTGTCCTGTATCCCACATGCGACGTTGGCCTCAATGCTACTTTGCAGCTGAGGATGACCTTGGACTCCTGACTGCCTGCCTCCGTCTCCAGAGAGCTGTGATTGCAGGTGTGCACCACAACATCTGGTTCACCCACTACCTTTGTGAATGCTCTACAAGCAGTCTACCAACTGAACCACATCCCCAGGCCCTAGTCTCAGATTTTACACTTTAAGTTTGAAGTCCTGGAATGACTCTAAGTCCTAAAGTTGTAGGATCCATGCTGAGTAGCAACTATGGTTAAAAAATAAATTAGAACACCATGGGATGGTGTTCATCAACTGAAATAGAATGATTAGAATCAGGGAATCCAGGGAAAAAAATCTGTGTACTTTTCAAAACTTGGTGAAGAAACTAATAAACTGGGAATGGAGAGATGATACAGAATACACAAATCGATACACTTTGAGCCATCCAGTAAGGTTAGCAATGATCAATCATACTTGGAATTTGTCTAGATGGACTGGCTCAGACACCAGCCTCAGCTACCCTAGCAAAAGAACCTTCACCCTATGCTTACAGGAGGATGGTGATGAGCATCATGATCATGATGATGATGGTGGTGGTGGTGGTGACGATGATGACAATGACAACAAACACACTGAGACAAACAGAAACTGGAGGTTAGTAAGTGGGTCTAATTAGGTACTGCTGAAAAGTCTTTAGAGGAGAGAACAACCTGTACAGCCAATGATCTATAGCAAGGAACCTCATACACCAACGAGCTCGTTATATTTGTGCTCAGGGACCACAGTGATTTGATAGTCACTGCTTGGGCTGTTCTCACTACCCTACTTTCACCCAGGAACTCTAGGTCTGTTTGGTCAGAGAGATGGGGAACACAGAGAAAATAACCAACTAAGACTCAGCACATTTTAGTTGTATAGTCATCTTATATCTTAATGCATAAAGATAACATATATTTATAAACAATAGTTCTTTCTTATCTCCATCCCACTCCCACTCCTGTCTTCTCATTCTGCATCTCTACTGTGTTCCTCTCAGGTCCATTTCCCTTGCTTCCACATGGAAGAACATGAAGGATATCTTTATGGTACATGCTAACTCCCAGTTCACCCATCTTCCTACAAACTCCTTAACCTGGCTGAATAAAACTACATTGTATATACACACAGCACACTCTTCTTATCCATTTACCTGTTGCTAAGTACCAGTACTTCACGCTTTTAAAACCTCGCCCCACCTGCTGCGTGAAAGCAAATCAGGAAATGTAAAGCTCAGAGGACTCCTGAGGAGAATACCACAGACGCAAGAGCACAAAGTGGTGTAGAAGAAACTACCCTGCTACACAGAGTAGTAACCTGAACAAAATGGCCATGGTGCAAGCAGAGACGTCTGTGGGACTGTCAAGCAAAGATCTGATATTTAAAAATGGAGTTTTTGATTAAATCAATTGTGAAGGATGAAGATAGAAAGAAAACATCACTTCTGAATGTCCGGTTTACACAAAGCCTCTGGTTACTGAACTGAGAAAAACTAGAAGGCATGGTGGGTAGGAGAGAAAGGGGTTAGGTGTGACTTGGTTTCATTTCTCATGGGAAATGTTACAGAAGCCTCGGCTTTAAAATCGTGAGATGAGTTTGTGTGCCACAGGAGTGGGTTCTGTGGGTTCATTGGTATGTGACAACTTGAGTGTTGGATGTGCACTGGGAGATGTAAATTCTCCAGTGATGCCTCGATATCTTTGAGGCACAAAGGCTGGACGTGAAGATATAACCAGGAGTTGTGCCACTCCTCAGAATGCTGCACACCCTCCAGGAGGTCCCCATATCCGTGACAAAGGGCCCTTTGCTCTACACCAGCTGTACCCACACTTGATCCTCAATCCAGAGGTGTCACTTTCCTGTCAACATGCATAATTATTAAAACAGATCTGCTGTCATTCCTCAGAACCAGGAGGCCCCTTCCCTCATTAGGATGGTGCCTGCTTCCAATAGCTTCTGTGAGATAGCCCTCTTCCCGAGAGGATAACATAGCACCATCTTTCCCAGCCATGAGCATCAGTGACTGATGAACCATTCCTTGTAAGCCCTTTGGTCAAGAACAGGCTTTGTAAATCTGATCCTCAGATGCTGCTTAGAGCCAAAGATCGCTCCTTCATCTCCTATCAGACACAAACTAAAGGGCAAATAAATCTCTCCATAAACCATCTCAGTGATTCAGGCTGCAGTAAGCTGTGATACAACGCACATGCAAGTGAAGCCACAAGCACCTGAGTGTCAGCTGAAGGTCCTACAGCCATGGCCAGTCACATAGGGACTTCTCTAAAGGACAGGACAGGGCAGCAGTGTGGAAGACCACTAATAAAACCAATCACAGAGGAGTCCCACCTGAAATAAAAGAAATCACTGAAAAAAAAACATCTGAAGCTATGAAATTATGACCAGGGGTCAGGGGAAATAAGACCTTCTTCACAATTGACTAATGACAGACACCATCCCTACAAAGCTAGTGAAGAAAGTAGGATTTATAACAGTTTAGCTACAACACAATATCCCAACCTAAAGCAAAATACTTAGACAAGCATTTGTTTGAAGACATCCAAAGGGTTTTGATCAAATATTTAAATCTCAGAATATAAATAAACAGAAAGAGGAAGCTGTGAAGTAAGAGTCACTCAAGCTCAAAAGCAATTGAATAAAGATTAAGAGCATCTCAGAAATGAGGGCTTAATTTACAATATACGCAAGAACGGGCACAGTTTAAACTATATGAAGAAATGAGAAAAAGAACAAAATCCTCCAAGGAACCAGTGTAAGATAAAGAATGATTTGCATTCTTTCCAAAGGCTGGGGGTGGGGGGATTACAGAGGAAACTAAGCAGATGAAAACCTAATAAATTATTGGAGTCCCTCAGGTAAAGTAGAACAGGTATGGAGAGATGGTTCATTAATGAAGAACACTATGAGCTCTGGCAGAGGACCTGAGTTGAATTCCCAGCACCCACGCAGCAGTTCTCAAGCATCTCTAACTGTGATTCCAAGAATCTGATGCCCTCTTCTAGACTCTGCATTCCCGTGGTGCACATACACACATGCAGGCAAAACACCCATACACATAAAATAATTTTTAAGTGTTAAAAAGGGGGGAAAGCAGAATATTTTAAAATAACCTGAGAAAGCTGTGGACAAATAATACAAAATTTAAGAGTATAAATGAAAAAGAACTTTAAAAGTTAAGAGAAATAATCCTTTGGCCTCCAGATCAAAAGATTCTATGGTTTTCTAAAAAGGAAAATGTAGCATTCAGAATCTCCATGGCAACGAAGAGGAGGCCCATAGACATTGCAGCCACTAAAGAAGGAATGACATGGAGATTTTTTTCAGCCTCCACATGCTGCCTGTCAAGCATCAAAATGGTGGCATTTAAATATAAAAAGCACCATGAATTTAGGGATGGAAGCAGAGGCAGGAGGATTCCTGAGGCTCACTGTCTATCAGCCTAGAGGAAAAGGGATGGTGTGCCCCAGGTTCAGTAAGAAACCCTGTCTCAGGAATTAAGGTGGACATTAACAGAGAGGGACACATAGCATCTACCTCTACTCTCTTCACGGTGTACACACATGTGCACACCCCACGTACATGCAGGCATACACAAACCAGATACACAAAAGTGTTAGAAGTTAAAAAGTGTTTAAAAACATCTCTCTATTCCAGTGCCAAGACAATCTTGGAATTTATTTGCTAGGTTTGGTTTGCTGTCCTCTTCAGTGCTTTGATGGTTTCTGCTTGCCTTGTGGGCAAAATAGGAGGATCCCTGGGGCTCACTGTCTATCAGCCTACCAACAGAAAACAAAGAGCGACTAATGTGGAGATCAAAATCCAAACGACTTTCTAATGAACAGGAGAAACCAGCAGCAGTAAAATCATCATCCCTCAGTGATACCTTTATAAACTTGTTTTTCTAATCCAATGGAACCAATAATTGCCCATGTCAGTGTCCATAAACAGGGTAAGGCAGCAGGATTTATGTGCAATTATCCAGTGTGGCAAATTCTTCATACTCAGAATAACATCATGTCAAACATTAATAGGAGAAAATACAGGAGTATTTCTTTCATAATTTACAGGACAAGAAATCACATTATTCCTTTCTCCTGCATGATTAAATAGCTTGGGAAATATATGTTCAGGTTTAACCTTCTAACATGCAGGCTCCATAAGCAGCCTCGTAATTCATTGTTATAATGATTGCAATATGAAATAGAGGTTTAAGAACTGGTACACATGGCGAGAGACTTGGGTGAGTATCAGAACACCAACATTATGGTTTTCTCCTTGGTCCTAAGCACACAATTAATGGCCTCCCTTTGTGAGTTTTAGTCCCTCTACAAAGAGGAGCTGCTGGCATGGGTAAGATTATCAGACCTATAGGATTATGAGCTATTCATTTTTCAAAAATATTTATTTTGTTATTAGATACCATGGGTTGGAGGAAAGTGCCAAGCCAACTGAGGAAGAATATGGATGGTTGGCTTGAGGGAGTCACTCTCTTGTAGACTAGGAGTCTGCTTATGAAGGAGGAGATATATCTGGCTGGAAGACCAGCCTGTGAAAGTGTTGGATGAGACAGCACCCAGAGCACAAGGATGGGGTTTAGGTGGGACCAGCAAGATCTCCACTACTCATCCCCTAATGGATCTTCTCCCAAAGACATAGCTACTTTTGTACTTGGTGTGGTCATATTATGTTTCATTTGTGATATAGAAGGGAAGAGAATAAATTTCTTTTTTTTTTTTTTTTTTTGCTTTTTTGGTTCTTATACATTGTCTTAAAATACTGATGTCATCACTCTCTAGCTATGAGACTTAGGGAGAATTTCCTATTGGCTATGAGAGCTGATTTAGCCATGTATGAAATGGGAGCAGTAGTAATAACTTTATAGGGTGGCTATGGAGAGTATTGAAGATGTGTCAGCTAAACATCAAATTAACCATTTTTAAAATATTGGTCAAGAAGAGAAAACCTCAGTTTCTCTTTACATAAACCTTAATATCTCTATAATAAGTGGTAATAGGTTGCCCTAGCCTGTTCATTGATCTCTCCAGGGGTGTTTTCAGGAGCTTTCCTTCATTTGCAAGCAAAAAGAGATGAAACTATTGCTGTAAGTCTAACTTACGTGTCCTGCTCCTGGGATCATTCTCAAAAAACAACAGAATGTCAATATCATTCTCCCTTTGGACACTTAGCTGAAAAGTCCACCTCCTGTAATGCTGAGAACTTAGAAGCAGTCTGAAAAGAACTGTTATACTTGCCGCAATTTAGTCACCACCTTCTGGCACCTGTTACCACACATCCAGCCTCTCATTGGATTCATTTGGCTCCTGGGACATTCTCTCTCTCTCTCTCTCTCTCTCTCTCTCTCTCTCTCTCTCTCTCTCTCTCTCTCTCTCTTTCTCTCTCTCTCTCTCTCCTCTTGTGGGGTAGGTCTGATCAAGGACTCAGTGCTTCCTCATCCAGAATAAATTAATCACATCTAAAATACTGCTACTTAATACCTCAATCACAATTAGCATTGAAGCTAAGCTTTTTTTTTCCTGAATAATTACAATAGTGCCTCTCTGCTCTCTATATATCTTGTGTGTGTGTGTGTGTGTGTGTGTGTGTGTGTGTGTGTGTGTGTATACATGTGAACTTGACACAAAGTGCCTGACAAGATGCAGGAGTGTATTCTCTTGTCTGAGCTATGACTTCAGGGGATCAAGTTGAGTTTGTCACACGGGGCAGTAAGCACCATTTACCTGCTAAGCTGTCTCACTGTCCTGCTTTCTCTTTCATTCTTTTTTTTCTTTTCTTTTCTTTTCTTTTTTCTTTTTTTTATTATGTATTTTCTTCAATTACATTTCCAATGCTATCCCAAAAGTGCCCCCCCCCACTCCCCTACCCACCCATTCCCATTTTTTGGCCCTGGCATTCCCCTGTACTGGGGCATAAACGTTTGCCTGACCAATGGGCCTCTCTTTCCAGTGATGGCCGACTAGGTCATCTTTTGATACATATGCAGCTAGATTTCTTAAAGAAGTAATGTTTGACAACCGGGAAGCAAGAACGTCTAAATGACCCCTAAAGATAAGTGGAGGGTGAACTCTGAAGAAGTCCGTTCAGAAATGTCCCCACCCCACTGTGAAATTGGGACTTTAAGAGAAATCTGTCTTAACTTCTGAGGACCCAGAAGTTATGGAGGAAAGATGGCTTCATTCAAATAGAGTAGTGGGTTGTTTGGGAAGTGGATTAGTCAATTAACTTCCTTTTTGTGTGGAAAACCTGTCTCTTGTGTTTGACTGTTCACAATTTTCTAACACACTAGTACATTTTGCCTTCTAAAGAGGAGGGAGATGGATTTTCTACAGGGTCCATTTTTACTCGTTCTCTATTCTTGTGAAGTTAAAACAACAAAACCAACAAAGTCTCAGCATCTGAGATGTTTTCTTAGCCTGTGTTCACAGACTCGTTGAATTAAGCCTTTGCTTTATTTCTCAAAATCAAAATAAATTGAATTGAGATCCACATTCTTTATGCCAGTCTCCCAATTCCACAAGAGTTGTTAGAGCACTGTGTCTCTGCCCATGCCTCTTCATAGAAGTCTTTAAGCTTGCAACTGGTCATTTTTAAAAGTTTTAGGAATATACAATCAGGAATTCCACTCAATTTTGTTCAATTGGAGACCTGGTTTTAGGTTCTAATTTGCATAGCAAGCCCAGACTAAATGTATTCGTTTTCACTTGGAAACTGTATCTAGTACCCCAACCTTTACACACAGTGATGCCTGGTTCTCCCTGGAGCTTCTCCTAGCCTTCCTTCATCAGACTGTATATATGCAGAGTCAGTGTTCACAAACTGTGAATGATACCAACACCAATCTCCAACAACACACAATGGAAATCTAGGTAGAAGAGTATTACCAGCCTTAGGATTAAGTTGTTCTCAGTTAACATTGAATTTTATATTTTGGGTAGTGAACCTAGCCTTTAATGGCTGAGCCACCTCTCCAGTCCTAATGCCAAATGTTGAGCTTTGAAAATGCTTACATATCTGAATCCTTTGCTTTAAAAATATGTGAACGGCATATAGTTTGACAATTAGTTAAGAGCAGTGTCCAACTCTCAGGGTGATTCACAGAAGGTGGTACGTGTCACCAGTGAAGATTTGAAACACAAGTTCTTTGAGCAGCAATGTGTTTGGGGAGGGAGATTCGGAATTTGTGGCCTTATTGGATGAAGTTAAGTCACCAGGGAAGGGCTTTGACTGCCTCACCCTATGTTCAGTTTGCTCTCTCTCCTTCTGTTGGCTGTTGAGGGTGTGAGCTCTCAGGTTCCTGCTGTTACTGTAATGTCTACAAGTATCTACCAAGATGCTCTACCATAAACAACTATTATTCCTTGGAAATTCTAAACTCAAATCAACACTTCTTTCTATGAGTTGGCTTGGTTGTGGTGTTGTATAGGAGCAACAGAAAAGAAACCAATACAATGTGTAATAACTGAAGGTGAACTTACTTAGCAAGGCACAAGAAACTAAAGAGTCACTAGGGCAAAGGCCATTCTTGCATCCTTGCCACTAACAGAAGCATGGGTCAACTCGCCTCCATGATTTAACTGATCATTTCCTCCTGACCTTTGTGTGTGTGAGTGAGTGAGTGTGTGTGTGTGTGTGTGTGTGTGTGTGTGTGTGTATGTGTTCTTTTGAATTGGTCACAACATGTAATTTAATGTTTATCAATTAAATGCAGGCAGACAATTAGATCCATCAGATGTTGCATAGGTAAGGATAACTATGGGATCAATTAACCCCAACAGATGTCAATATCTGTGAAAATACATCATCTCCATGAAACCATGACCCTGAAGCTACCTCATGTGACTGTTTCAATTTTTCTAGATGTTTCTCTTTATACATATCCAACCACCTAAAAATCTCAGAAAATGTCTGGTGTCCAGCTTTGCTGTTCTATGAGGGCGCTGGGGCCTGGAAAGAACCTTCAATGTATTCATTTTCTGTATTTTAATATCAAAGAGAGAAACACACCTAATGCTATAGCCACACAAGCCTGTTAGTTTTTCACAGATCAGAACAGTCAGAGCAATGGAATCTTTTTTTTTAATTAGGTATTTTCCTCGTTTACATTTTCAATGCTATCCCAAAAGTCCCCCATACCCACCCCCCCAACCCCCTACCTACCCACTCCCCCCTTTTTGGCCCTGGGGTTCCCCTGTACTGGGGCATATAAAGTTTGCAAGTCCAATGGGCCTCTCTTTGCAGTGATGGCTGACTATCATCCTTTTGGTTCACTGAAGTTATAAGAAAATCTATCCCTGTGGGCAAACTATCAACATAAGAAAAATTAACACAGCTGCACTAGTACAATCACCATGTCAATAATTTATAATGTGAAGGGATGTATCAGTAAGCCACATTTTAATTATACGGGTTCACCATAACACATTAGTTATGTGACATTTTAAAATTCATTCCCTTAGTAATTAATCTGGGTGAAATGACTTTAATAAATTATAAGCAGATACATTAGAGTAGCGTTATTTCCTCTCATTCTGTTGGATATTTCTGAAAATATCCCTGGGTCAGAAGAATTCATGCCTTTAAATTTACCAAGCTGTGCAAATGTTTTTAAATATATTGGCTCAATACGTTACCAACTAGAGAGCAAGCTATCCTTAAGAAGACTTAAGAAGCTATTCCTTAAGGAATAAGAAAGCATTACTGCATTTCTGAGGGCCATTTTTGCCTTGCAGATGCAGCAAAATGAAAGATGGAAAGAGCCTTATGAAGTCTAAGCATGCTGGATGGTTTTATGAGTTATATATACATTTATAAAGATTCAGAAACAGGTTCTTTGGTGGGAAATTGAGAAGAACTCAAGTTCTTCTGCTGACAGTGCTGAGGATCTAGACAGACGTTTCTCTCCATCAACCTGTTTCCATACAGGTATGAATCCAGTCGTGTCCTTCTGTTTTCATTTCCAACAGTTCCCATGAGGAACCTAATTTTAGAAGATGGAAGAAACATCCAGCCTCTTGATGCTCTAGTTTTCTACCAAGCAGAGAACTTGAGCCAGTGTGCTTGCTTGTAAACCCATAGACTATCAAACTTCTGTATTTAAAATAAAAATTATAAGGCTTATACTAATATTATTTTTATTGTCCACTACAAATTAATATGATTGTCCTACCCAGTCACCAGAGCAGTTATCATTCTCCCTAATAGAACTGGCGTCATTCATATCTAAGAGGTTTGGATTAACAAACAAGCACACTGTTTTGATGATGGAAAGCTGCAGCCTCTTGGCTATAGAAGGCAGGAAGGGATTCTGCTGTTTTTACAGCTGTGTCACTAAGACAGGGGAATACCTGGTCCCTGGTGTCCAATAATGCCCACTGACTGAGTGACCAGAGAAATGACCGAATGACTGTCACTTTCTACTATATAAGTGAAAGATGCCATGGCCACTCTATAACAGGGAATGGAATCTTCCAGTCCATGACAGTATCACCCAGACCTCTCATTTATGTGATGCAAGTTTCTAGTGTGCTTTGAGGTTTTTAAGACAGTTTGACATGTAGCTTGGACTGGCCAAAGACAAACATTGCAAGTAACAATTGTAAATGCTTTCTAGAATATGAAAAACTTATGATCCCAGTATAAATTTCATTCAAAATGGCCTGTCTCTTGAATAGAAGTAAAGTTAGTATCAGTGAAAATTAGACTAAGATAACCAAAGGATGATTTATATAAGTCTCATGAAAATTGAAAAGTAAAGGTCTATGAAAAAAAAATGAAAAGGAATCAAAATGCCAGAACAACAGAGGAAGAAAACAATAGAGCATCTATGAAACTGAATTCAAAGTGCCAACAGTGAATCCTCGTATACTATTACAGTAAATGTAAATGGCTTAAATTCAATAATAAGAATATAGAGAATAAAAAAGAATCATAGAAAGGATCGAATTTAATTGAATAATAGAAAGAATAAAATTATAATGTAGGAGAATAGAGAAAAAATAGTAACATGCTACCAACCAGAAAGTTACTGCATGTTCAAACTTATAGTCTGAAAGAGATGGGATTAAACACACACACACAGAGAGAGAGAGAGAGAGAGAGAGAGAGAGAGAGAGAGAGAGAGAGAGAGAAGTCTCTCAAGAGAGCTGGGGACATGGCTCAGTCGGTATAGTGTTTAACTAGCATACATGAAACCCTGAGTTCAGTTCTCAGTAGCACATAGAGCTAGAGCGTTGGTAAACCCCTATAATCTTAGCACTGAAGAGGAAGGAGCAGTAATATCAGAAGTTCAAGATCACCCTTGGATAGCCTGAGCTACATGAGACATTGTCTTGAAAAACTCAAAACACCCAAGAAACACCACTAAACAACAGCCTAGGATCAAATGGCAGCACAGCTGAGTTCTACCAGATATTCCAAGAATAATTCACAAATTACTTGTAAATTTCTCAAAAAGAAAGCCAAAGCCAAACTTCCAAGTTCATTGTATAAAGCTGGCACTATCCGATAGCAAAGACAGACAATGAGAACACAACAGAAGCAAGCTTCAGGCTAGCCCTTCTGATGGACACAATACAAATCTACTGAGCAAAATAATACCAACAGATTGAGTACATTAAAAGGAGCACACATCATTATCAAGTGATATTGATTTCTGAGATGCAAGACTGCTTTAAACACAGACCACTCAATTAGTGTAAGCCATGCCAATAAAATAAGCCATGAAATGTGTTATCTCAATTGAGTCTTAAAAATCATGTCACTAAGTTCAACATTCTTTCCTGGAAAAAAAAAATCTTCAACAAACTAAGTACAAAAAGAAATTTCCTCAACATGATAAATCCACTTTTTAGAAGCTCACAGCAAGCATTATAATCAATGTGAGTGACAGCTAATTGTGGTTGTCAATTTGATATGCATGCCTGGAAAGAGCAAATCACAGTTGAAGAATTGTCTCTCTCATATTGGCCTATGGGCATGTCCATAGGATAGTTACTTGATTTCTAATTGACATAAGAGAGCACAGGCCACTATGGGCAATCTCATCACTAGTGGTCCCGGGCTACATAAGCAGAAAGTGGCCGAGCAATCCAGAAGCAGTACGCCAGTACTCAGTTTTCCTCCTTGTCTCTGCCTCAGTTTCTTTTCCTTTTTTCTTTTTTTTTTTTTAACAGTTCCAGTATTTATTGATAAATATATAAGATGGGATCTTTGTAGAAGGCTTGATTCCCTTAGGAGAATGGTAGGGTGGTAAGTCAGGGACTGGGTGAATGGGTAGGGGAGCCCCCTCATAGAAGCAGGTTCTGCCTCAGTTTCTAGTCCAGGTTTCTGTCTTTCCTTCCCTCAGTGCTGAACTGTAACCTGTAAGCTAAAATAAACCTTCTCCTTTCCCTTTTGTTTTGGTGTTTTTATCACAGCAACATAAACCAAACTAGAACAATGGGAAATATTGTAGTCTCTCCTCAATGATTTGCTTCAAAGCAGATGTCTACTCTCCCATTCCTATAAAACACAGAACTAGAGGCTACCAGTAAATCAAGAACAACAACAACAACAACAACAACAAAAAACCAAAAAAACAAAAACACAAAACATAAAGGAAGATATAAAACCATCCCTACATTCATTTACTATGATGCTATACAAAGTAAACCCCAAGCATCTACCAATTAAAAAAAAAAAAGCTTGAAAAAGTAAATAAATTTGATAAAATTGCAAGTAGGTAATGAACATACATTATTACTTGTATTTCTTTACCCTAGTATGAAACATCTTAAAGGAAATCAAGAAAATTCCACTTACAATAGCACCCAAAAAGTAACTAAATATACTTCCTGGGGAGGGGAACATAACCAAAGAAGGATACAATACATACATTTATAATTACAAAGTATCTGTGAAAGAAACCAAAGACGACACAGTAAAGAGACATCCTTTGCCTGGGGATTGACTCACTCTTCACACAAGTCAAAGTGTGGTGGTTTGAATGAAAAATGTCCCCCAAGGCTAATGCATTTGAACTTTTGGATCCCAGATTGGTGGCCCTGTTTGGGGAGGCTTAGAGGGCGTGGCCTTGCTGTAGGTAGCATGTCCCTGGGGGCAGGCTTTAAGAGTTCATGGCCTCTCTCACTTCTGGTTTGTTTCCTGCTTTGTGTTTGCAGTTGAAGTAGTGACCCCTCATCTTCTTGCTTCGGCTCCTGCTGCTATTTCTTCTCCTTACCATGATGGATCTTGTCCTTCTGGGACCATAAAAATAAGTAAACTCTTCCCTCCATAAGTTGTTTTGGTCATGGTGTTTTATCACAGCCACAGAGAAGCAGGTAACACACATGGTAATACACAGATTCCATATAATCCCTCCCAACGTCTAACTGTTTTCACAGAAACAAGACTTCTAAAATTTACATGGAACCTCAAATGATTCCAAGATCCAAGGCAAATAGGAACAGTCCCGCACATCCTTATGCAATAATCACAGTTGGTGTGATAAATAATAAATACCAAAAAAGCATAAATTTTTAATAAAAATAGGGTTTTTTTAATTGTCCCATTCTACTGGGGAATCTACAGGAAACATATTTTAGGAATCCAGATAAAATTCTGAGGAAAAAAAAAAAACCTGTAATTTTAGTAGTCATAATTACCAAAAATTATCTGCCTGTGAACTGTTAACCACTTCAGTGTCCTTGGCATTTCTAAAAATAAACCACCAGCCCTTCCAACGAGAAAACATTCTAATTTTGCAAAGTTCAGATGTGCTGGTTTTGTTCACTGTAGGAAATTTCAGAAGCCACAATGAGTTCTAAGAGCTGATTTCAAGAGCATGGAATCCATTAAAATGTCCCCAAATTTATCTGCATACCTAATCATTACACTGTGGTCTGAAGAAGATGCTCAATAACTGACCAGAAGTGCCCGGTTGTCCTTGTGAACCTGGGTTTGTGCCATCTAAAAAGACCAAGTAGGCTCACTACAGACCTCTGGCCCACCTAATACCGTCCTACCCCCCAAATCCATAAACTGATCGGGATGACAGAACTTCATCTTTTTCTTCTTTTGGTTTTTCGAGACAGGGTTTCTCTGTGTAGCCCTGGCCTCGAACTCAGAAATTCGCCTGCCTCTGCCTCCCAAGTGCAAGGATTAAAGGCGTGTGCCACATCTCAACTAAAGTGAAATGTGTTTACTGCTGTGAGCTATGGTGGCATGGGGGCAAAGTATGGGCTAAAATCGATCAGAGAAATAAAACAGAGAAAAGGAGAAGAGGGGATCTGCAGCTGCAAGGATACCGTGCCCCCAAACCCAGGAGCCTGTTCCCTAGAGACTAGTTTCCTATCCTCAGAGGTAGAAGATGTCTGAACAGGAAAAGCCAGTGAGTTCTCTCGCTGTCTGCATGGGATGTTAGAATCCAGCTGCTGCTCAGGCAGCACCTTACCCTTCTCACAGACACTGACAGGCACCTGCGAGACACTGTGAGTCCCTGGTTAGCACACATCCAGCAGCCTGGCTCTCTCACCTGGCAAGGTAAGATTTTATCAAAGCAGGTGTTGGTGGCCACGCCTTCTGCTTCCCTTCTACTTCTGAGTCCCTCTCCAGCCCCCACCCTATCAGAAACCTTTCACTAAACACAGAAGACCTTTCAAACTGACACAAAATAAAGTCTAAGACAGCTGGACACGGCAGTTAGAATCGTTATTGCTTAGTCATCTGAAATGTCACTACAGGCCAGCGATAGGGCAAGCCTTTCCGGGTAACTTTTATCAAACCCTTCCTGAGCCAGGTACTCTTAGGAGTTACGTTTTTTAAAAGCTTACAAAAATATTAAGCAACTGGGCTAAGGTCACTGTGTTAATGAACTCAGAGCTTCCTCTCACCCCAAAGCTTCCCTCTTTCTGAGTAGCTGAGACGATAGTTCAGTGGCCTTGGCCTAAAAATGTGGGTGGGGCGAGTTGGGCTTGGGCTAATGGCTATTCAGTCAATGCTCACTGGCAGCAGCCTGTCTCAATCTGCTCCAGAGCTATGGTAAAGAAATAGCGGACACTCCCAGCACACACACTGAGAGTCTGATGGTACTTTTACCCTCTGCCACCAGGGGACAGAAAACACATCCTGTGTGATGGACACACAGCTACCTAAAAGGATCAAAACTTTGGCCACTCCCTACTGCCTTACCATCAGAGACAACCTGACTCATCAAGCACATGGGCACCCACCCTCCCCGGGCACCCACCCTCCCCATTCTCTCTGAGAGAGACCTGTAAGATGGGGTCCCACTTTCAGAGCCTGAGCCCCCCTCAAAGCCATCACCATGTTACTGTCATCTACCCCATCAATAGCTCTCCTAATAAACTCCTAAATGACACTGCCTCAGTGTCCTTCTTGAGCCCCAATCTCAAGACCTTTTCAGGGACCAATTAAGTCTACATGGGGGGGGGGGAACAAAGGACATAGGAGGAGGAGAAAAATGACAAGCCACATTTATGTACAGGCTAGTCAGGGACCCCTATGCAAGGACACTAGGAGGCAAGCAAGCCAACAATAGAACCAATGAGGCTAAAGACAGGAACAATCAGAAGTCACCGGGTAGTTTGGCTGGGGTGTCCAACAATTAATTTGACATCCCTATGTTTGTTATGCAAAAATAAACTACCCTGACCCGTGAATCGCATCCTTGATGTGCTCAGATACCTCCTGTGCAGGGATGAGACACCCACTGGGCCTCACTCTGAGGATCCCACATTTCTTCCCTCATTGCTGCGACCAAGTACCTGACAAGATGTGACTTCACAGAGGAAGGATGCTGCGACCTGCCTCACAACTTCAGAGGAAATGCACAGCCATAGAAGCAGGATGCACAGGGGTCACTTAGCTTCCACAAAAGCAGAGAGGGAACAGGAAGTGGGACCAGGCTAGACACCATGCCACGCGTAGGCTCAGAGACACACTTCCTCCAATAAGGCTTTACCTCCTGAAAGTCCCACAAGCTCCCCACACAGCACCACCAGTGGGAGCCAAGCCTTCAAACTCTAGGCCTAGCGGGGACACTTCACATTCCAACCATAACAGATACCCAGCCTGCTTCTAGGAGTCATTTGAAAATGAAGCCAGATGAACGCTTTACATTTAGCTACCAAATTTACCAGTAAACACCTTCTGAGTCATTTTATCCAGCTAACGGGTGTTCCCGAGAACCAGAGATGAAAAGTAAGTAGAGACATTTTTTAGTTGTTGATGGGATCCTGCTGAATCTGCTCTGTGAAACCAGTGTAAATGGCATGCCCAGGGAAAGAAACCGGCAGCCCAGAGGGTTACCGACCCTGTCGAAGCTTGTGGCCCAAGATCCCCCAGAAAGCCTTCACTCCTAGCTGTTTGCTGACATATGATGGCTTTGTCAGCTAATGCCATGGATTTCAGGGCAAGGAACAAAGGGAAGACAGACTGGCTCACCCTTGGGTCATGTCCCACCATGCAACACTTCTTTCTGTCATTCTTTCCCTTTTCCTCTGCTCTCTGCTTCCTCGGCTACATTACACGGCCTTTCTCCTTCTAGAATGTCCCCCAGATATAACAGTGCAGTCAGTGTGCCCTTATTTTATTTCTCATAGAAGTACCAACTAAATGGTCCCAGAAGAGCTGTGTTCCAAATTTAAGAACAGAGTTTGGCTTTGCTTCAAGCATTGCTTGGTTTTCAGGCTGGCCCTGTAAAAGCCCCCCAAGGCCCACCTGAAGCCTCCAGGTCCCTGACTGCAGCTGCCTTTAAACACAGAGAAGAGAATTTCTTTAAAGGATTAAGGGTGAGAAAGTCACAGCTGACACATTGAAATTCAAACCATCATGGGTGGGGGAGGGGAGTCATGAAAACAGCTAGGGGAAAAAAAAACAAAACGTGTCTTTCAATATAAACCTTCTATGTGAGACAGACAGGTACGGGTATGCAAATAATCACTCTGAAGTGAGCCTCTACCTCCCAAGCAGAGCTTTGAATAACTCTCCCTACTGCATTCTTCATCCTCAATCAGCTTCGCCTGACCTTTCCGACAGAGCCTTCAACAGTGTCAGGATCCTATCTGCCTCCATAAATCTCCTCTTCTTGTTTCTTTCAAAAGCACTTGAACCAATCTACCTTGGTTTTTAGCTTAGTGGCTTTTGCATGAGCGTTTTCTCTACTTTTTTTTTTTTTCCTGCAAGGGAGAGGTGCAGTCATGGTTTGACCTCCTAGCCAATCAGACTGGTGCTAGGGGCAGGTGTTAAATGTATTTTATCCATATTCTGAAAGGACAGACATATCTCTGCAGACAGCAGCAGAGCCGCCACCACATGCTGAAGAGTGATCCACACCTGTCTGTGTGCTCAGTTGTTTATGTAGACCAGGCACTTCACTCATGATGTAGGCAAGAATGACCTTGAACTTTTGATTTTGATCCTCCTGCCTCCACTGACTACGGGAGTCCTGCACCACACTGGCTTTCTGAAGTGCTCAGGATCAAACAGTGGGCTTCATGCATGCTAAGTGAGCCATCTACCAACTGAGCCAACAGCCCTGTCGTCTGTTTTTTAAATTCACACACAGCCAATTAAGAAAAGCCTCGATGAGATGAGCACAGATGTTTCCGTAATTACAAGACCAGGATCAGGAATGCATTAGTACAGCCAGCTCCACACTCCTCTCTCATCATTTGCTTCCTGCTGTCCTCAGAGGCCAGGTCTGTGGATCCTGAGCATCTGCTCAACTCCTGCTGTTTGCAAGGTTCATCCGCACTTCATACCGATTATTTGAAAGGAAAGGAGAGAGAGTGTGTCAGAGTACCACCCTCTCCACAAACAGGACTTCCCACCGAGTTAAATGAGGACTAACCTCATAGAGATATTGCACAGGTCTTCATACTTCTTACAACAAAACTGTACATGCTTACATCTAGCATGCACACAGCCTTGGATTCAGTCTCAGCACCCCGTAAATGGAGCATGGCAGTGCACATCTATACCTCACTGATAAAGGCAGGAGAGTCACAAGGTCATCCTTGACTACATAGAAAGTTTGAGGCTAGCCTGGGCTATATGAGAACTTCTTTCAATTCATCCATCTGTGATGGTTTGTATAAGCTCAGCCCAGGGAGTGGCACTATTAGAAGGTGTGGACCTGTTGGAGTAGGTGTAGCTTTGTTGGAGTAGATGTATCACTGTGGGTGTGGGCTCTATGACCCTCATTCTAGCTGCCTGGAAGCCATTATTCTGCTAGCAGCCTTTAGATGAAGATGTAGAACTCTCAGCTCCAGATGTACCAGGCCTGCCTGAATGCTGTCATGTTCCCACCTAGATGATAATGGACTGAACCACTGAACCTGTAAGCCAGCCCCAATTAAATGTTGTCCTTATAAGAGTTGCCTTGAGCAAGATTTTGCTGAAAGGACCCTGATATAGCTGTCTCTGGTGAGGCTATGCCAGTGCCTGGCAAATACAGAAATGGATGCTCGTAGTCATCTGTTGGATGGAACACAGGGACCCCAATGTAGGAGCTAGAGAAAGTACCCAAGGAGCTAAAGGGGTCTGCAACCCTATAGGTGGAACAACAATATGAACTAACCAGGACCCCCAGAGCTTGTGTCTCTAGCTGCATTTGTAGCAGAAGATGGCCTAGTCGGCCATCATTGGGAAGAAAGACCCCTTGGTCTTGCAAACTTTATATGCCCCAATACAGGCGTACACCAGGGCCATGAAGTAGGAGTGGGTGGGTAGGGGACTTTTGGGATAGCATTTGAAGTGTAAATAAAAAAAATATCTAATAAAAAAAATGGGGAAAAAAAAAGAGTTGCCTTGAGCCGAAAGGGTTGGCAACCCGATAGGAGGAACAACAATGTTATTAGACGCGTTCTCACGCCCGGCCAGGAAGAACACCACAGACCAGAATCTTCTGCGGCAAAACTTTATTGCTTACATCTTCAGGAGCAGGAGTGTAAGAAGCAAGAGAGAGAGAAAACGAAACCCCGTCCCTTTTTTAGGAGAGTTATATTTCGCCTAGGACGTGTCACTCCCTGATTGGCTGCAGCCCATCGGCCGAGTTGACGTCACGGGGAAGGCAGAGCACATGGAGTGGAGAACCACCCTCGGCATATGCGCAGATTATTTGTTTACCACTTAGAACACAGCTGTCAGCGCCATCTTGTAACGGCGAATGTGGGCGCGGCTCCCAACATCTCCCCCTTTCCTTTTAATAAGAGCAAATAGGCCACCCATATTAATGAGAGTGGAGATAGAGGTCAAATCCCCAGTGTGTAGGTAAAGGAGCCATGTACAGGATTAGCTCTTAGGCTCACAGGCTTTTACCCAGAGCAACCCTGACCTGCTCCCGTGTCGTTTTGCCTGGGGGAAGGGAACTAGGACACTGAACCTTCATGAAAGATGACATGTCTCCCTAGAATAGGCTCATATATGCCGCAGAGCCTTTCCATTGCAGTGCTTAGCCGTGCAACTCTCTCGGGCTGCTGAAGCACACTCACTCTATCCCGTGCAATGAGTCTAGCCTCGTGAGATGTAAGAGCTGAGTGGCCAGCGACCTATTGCCTAAGCATAGATAACCATATATCAGGGGGAGCTCCATGTTCTAGTCCTGCAAGCGCCTGGGCAATAACCACCTTGTCTCTCCTAGTTTAGGCCTTAAGCTTACAGACCAATCAAAGAAGCAACACTAATCCACAGCAAAGTGTATCTCCAAATAATATTAATCCCACCCATTTTTTAAAGAAGGAAAATGCTGAGGAGATCCAATTGGGTAATCCTTTGGTCAGCGACAGGTCCAAGCGCGTGGAGTTGACCTGAAGTCTCAATTCCCGAAGGATCTGTTCAAATTCAGCCATCCAATTCTGTAACATATACTGAAAAAGACTTTTTGACAATTTAGCTGCCCTAGTAAATTTAACATACTGAATGGAAATAACACACAATCCCGGAAACTTTTGTTCACAACCCTGCTGAGTTATTTGTCATAATACATCTAGTTGTATCTGGACAAGATCTATGCGTTGATTAACCAGCATGAGACCTCCCTGTATCTTGACATTAGCTGAGGCCTGTTTATCTATGACTGTAGTCACTGAGGCTGACAAAGTGTTAATGGTGTCAGTCGTCTGGACCTGTCCAGACAGAGCCAAGGCTGTCTGAATTAAGGCCAAACCCAGTTCCCAGTTAGTGGTAAAAAAGCAGGAGAATACTTGAGCATTATACATCACCGTCATTGGGAGTGGAAATGTCGACATTATCCCCCAACGCTGCTCTCTTTTTATTATTGACGCCCTGGACATCACCAAGACGAGGGACATTAGTATTCCCTTGGTCAGTCTGGATTTTTCGGGTGAGTCTTTCTGGTATCCAAAATGGGTTGTCTTCATTCTGTGGGAAAACACAGATAGCTCCCCTGGATCTTATCAAAATAGGATCCGGGCCATACCATTTATTATCAAGGACATTTTTCCATTTAACCATCTCATTGGGCCTATCTGGCTCTGAACAATGACGTTCAGCCGCAGTATGGCCATGAGCATCAATATTTAAAAAATTGAGTGTAAAGAGTGCCATAGACACAGACACTCTTGGTGCTCGGGGTACAGTCTCCTCAAAAGTTCCCCTCTTCTGTTTTATAAGATAGGCTTTGAGGGTGCGATGCGCACGCTCAACAATACCCTGTCCTTGAGGGTTGTATGGAAGTCCAGTCAGGTGGGTCACGTCCATCTGACGGCAGAACTGCTGGAATTTTTGAGACGTATAAGCTGGTCCATTATCAGTCTTAAGGAGTCTGGGTTTCCCCCAAGCACTCCATGCCTCAAGACAATGTTGAATCACATGTGAGGCTTTTTCTCCGGTTAACGGAGAAGCAAACATGATGCCAGAACATGTGTCAATGGACACATTGAGATATTGAAGTTTTCCAAAGGAAGAAACATGTGTAACATCCATTTGCCAGACCTGTAGAGGTCGAATACCGCGTGGGTTAATTCCCACATGAGGAACTGGCAAGAACTCACAGCAGCTTTGACATTGAGTAACAATGTCACGGGCTTCTTTTCTTGTCAAGGAGAAACGACTGCGTAATGTTTCAGCCGTCACATGAAAATTGTTATGAAAATTTCTTGCAGCCTCTACCGGGGATGATAGGGCAGCAGCCACCACTTTAGTGGCCTTATCTGCCAAATCATTTCCCAGAGCCATGGGGCCAGGTAGGCCTGAATGGGCTCTAACATGAGTAATATAAACAGGAAATCTTCTAGATAACAAAACTAATTGTATTTGCTGAAAAATATTGGCAACTCTACTGGAAGGCTTAATCACTCCAGCCACTTCTAAAAGATTTACTGCATTAACCACATAACAGGAATCTGACACAATATTAAGGGGTTCTAAAAAGGTTTTTAAAACTTCTAAGACCACTAAACATTCTCATTATATTGTTTGGATACCACTTTACCATTAGCCACATAGGCACCTATGCCAGTTTTTGATCCATCAGTATATACCACAATCCCATTTTTAAGTGGGTTTCTTACTGTTATTTGTGGAAACACAACAGATTGATTTTGGGCAAACTGTAAGATTGGATGCTTTGGATAATGGTTATCTATTTTTCCTGAAAAGGAGGTAACTAAAACTGCCCAATCATTAGATGTGGCTGCCAAGGTTTGAACCTGTGCAGCGGTATAAGGTACAATTAAAAGATATGGACTTCGCCCAAAGTGGGTGATTGCTGCTTTTAGACCTTTAAGGGCAAGCTGTGCAATTGCATCAGGATACCAATCTATTATTTTAGCTGGGGATACGTTTGGATGGATCCACAACAATGGCCCATTCTGCCACAAAACTGCAGTTGGCAATTGTGCTGTCTTAAAGACACACAAACTGAAAGGCTGCGAATCCTCAATACGTTGTAATTGTGCATTCTGTAAGGCTTTTTCCACCTTTTGTAAGGCCTGGTTAGCAGCTAGAGTAAGAGTCCTAGGGGAGGAGATATGAGGATCTCCTTCTAAAATACCAAACAAAGGCCTTAACTCAGCGGAAGGAATCTTTAAAAAAGGTCTAAGCCAATTAATATCTCCCAACAGCTTTTGAAAATCATTTAAGGTATGGAGGTGATCTCTTTTTATCTCTACCTTTTGGGGCACAATCTTATCTGGGGACACCACAGAGCCCAAGAATTGTCCTGTATCAGAAATTTGGACCTTTTCTGTGGCTATCTGTAAACCCCACTGACTTAAAGTTTTAAGTAGAAAAGGATATGCCTTTTGTAGCATGGTAAGGTCTTTATGGCACAGGAGGATGTCATCCATGTAAAGGAGCAAAATTAAAGAGGGGAATTGTTCCCTCACTGGCAAAAGAGCTTCTTGCACATAAAGTTGGCACATAGTAGGACTATTGGACATTCCCTGTGGTAATACCTTCCATTGATACCTCTTATCAGGTTCCATGTGATTAATAGAGGGGATGGTAAAGGCAAATCTGGGCCTATCCCTTGGACACAAAGGTATAGAAAAGAAACAATCTTTAATATCTATAATAATTAAATTCCAGCCACGTGGTAAGGCGGAAAGTACAGGGAGACCCCTCTGTACTGGGCCAAATAAGTTCATTTGCTCATTAATGGCTCTGAGGTCATGGAGCAGTCTCCACTTTCCTGACTTTTTCTTAATTACAAAAATTGGAGTATTCCAAGGTGAGGTAGAGGGTTCAATATGGCCTAGTTTTAATTGTTCCTCTACCAGTTGAATCACAGCTTCTAGTTTTTCAGAGGATAGGTGCCATTGAGGAACCCACACTGGGTCCCCTGTTTTCCATGGTATGGGTCGTGCTGCCCCAATGGCCGCTAAGGAAAACCCAGACCCTGTCTGTCTTGGTTTCCATTAGGTGAGATGGGCTCTATCCTTCCCTGTTCTTGATGTCCTAACCCTTTTCCTTCTTTATAACCCATCTTTGCCATGATATTTTTTGCTTTAGCTGAATACCCTCCCGATGGGGCGTTTTCATTGGACAAAATAAGGCCCAAATGCTGCATAATATCCCTTCCCCAGAGGTTAACCGGGAGTGGGAGCACATAAGGTATGAATTTCCCTTGCTGCCCTTCAGAGGATTCCCACGTCAAGGCAATGGAGCTTATAGTGGGACATGATTGATATCCTAGGCCCTGTAATGAATGAGATGACTCTGTGGTGGGCCATGCTTTGGGCCACCAATGTGTAGAAATTATACTTTTATCTGCTCCGGTATCAAGGATGCCTTCAAACTCTTTTCCGTTGATCTTAAGGCGGAGCTTAGGTCTATCATTTAAAGATACAACCAAATAGGCAGAATCATTTCCTGAGGAGCCCATTTTCTTTATCTCAGGTCCTGCAAATTTCTCCCTGGTATTATCAGGGAGGAGCAGCAGCTGAGCTATCCTATCTCCTTTACTAATAGAAAAAACGCCTTTAGGGCTTGAGCACAGGACCTGTATTTCAGGGGAATGTTGACAATCCATAACTCCAGGGTGGTCTACTAAGCCCTGCAAGGTGAGTGAACCCCGGCCGAGAATAAGGCCCATGGTTCCCGGGGGCAAGGATGGTATAGGCTCCACTGGCACCGGCTGAATACTCATTTGAGGCATTAATAGGAAGTCGGAGGCGGCACGCAGGTCCACCCTTGTGGGTCTTCCTGGGTCGCCTCTCTGACTGCTTCCTGGGTCCTGACAAACCGGTTCCCATATCTTTGAGGGCCCTGGGACCGAGGGCCCGATGACCCGTTTTTTGGCACATAAGCTGATTGACTATCAGGTGGGGGAAGAATTCTGCCCTTTATATCCCTCACAGAGCGACACTGGTCAGCTCTATGATAACCCTTGCCACACTTAGAGCAAAGAGTGAGAGTCCCTCCCTGTTTATCTGGAGCTCTGCAATCTTTCTTAAAATGCCCAGGCTTTCCGCAATTAAAACATGTCCTCTGATCATTTCTGCCCATGGAGCGGTTCTGAGATTGAAGGATGGCGGCCGCTAAGCCTGCATTGGTGAGAGGTCCCCCAAGCTCTCGACAGACCCTGAGCCAGTCTTGTAAGCCTTTGTTCTTTCTTGGGGCTATGGCCGCTCGGCACTCCTTTGTGGCTTGCTCATAGATTAGCTGTTCTATCAGAGGCGCAGCTTGCTCTGAATCTCCAAAAATACGCTCTGCTGCCTCTGTCATTCTGGCCACAAAATCTGAGAAGGATTCCTGAGGTCCCTGGACAACTTTTGTTAATTGACCAGTGGTTTCACCTGCTCGGGAGAGCGCCTTCCAGGCCCTAATAGCCGTGGAAGAAATCTGGGCATAAGCTCCCCAATGGTAGTTTGTTTGATCAGCAGAATAAGCTCCCTGACCCGTTAACAAGTCAAAAGTCCAATCTCTCTGCTCTGGAGTCAAAGCAGCTGCGTTTGCTCGGGCCTGCGCTTGTGCAGTTTCATGCCAAAGCGCTCTCCATTCCATATATTTGCCCATACTAGGGAGAGCGGCTTTTACAATCGTTTGCCAGTCAGCAGGAGTTAGTGCCATGCCGGCAAGCCTGTCTAACTGCACCAAGGTAAAATTAGCATTGGTTCCGTATTTACGGACCGACTCGGCAATTTCTTTAATTTGTAAGTATTCTACCGGAGCGTGGACACGCCCACCCTCGGCTCCTTCAAAGACCGGAAATGCCTGTTGTATTTTCCTTTGTTCCTCTCTGGGAATGAATGAGTCTGCGCACTGCCTCTCTGCGCACTGCCTCTCTGCGCAGGGCTGACGCACTACGCAGGGCGGGGACTCCGCATAGGGCGGACCTTGAAGCCGACTGCCCTGAGGCCAATCAGCAAACTGGCCTTCGCCAGCCGCTTTTGGCTTCCTTAACTGATTAGCTAGCACTTTACCTGGCTGGTACCCTTTTTTCTCATAATGAGCTGCTTCTTCCTCCCAGTCTGTTTCTTCAGAGGAGAATTCTTCATCTGCTTCAGAGCTACTAAGAGCTGGCTCCCCGAGCCCATCCAGTGATGAGCACAGGCTCCTTTTCCTAGAGACCTCCGCTAATTGATCTTTCTTCTTTTCCCTTTTTCCTCTTTTTCTTCTAATCTCTCTCCAGGTATTCCTACCTAACCTTAACTTTTCCTCGGGTTCAAGACCCTTGGAAAGGCCTGTATACTTATTTTGTGTACCATATTTCCTCTTTGTTCCTACTCTCTCTCCCCGCTTTACTTCTGATAGCTTGTCCTGAATTTCCTCTAGAATTTTCAGCCCTATCTTAATCACTTGATAACATGTGAAAAGGAACAAAAGGGCTCCTAACACCAGAAAAAATTCAAGGCCAAACATATTCCACTTTACTTCTGATAGACTGTCTTGAATTTCCTTAGAAAGTTCAAGATCAGACTTACCTCGTAAAGCTGTACTCACTGGTACTCTCGTTCCCCAGCTGAAAAGTTCTGAATTCATACAGTTGAATCCTTCTTAACAGTCTGCTTTACGGGAACCTTTATTACCGCGACCCGCAGTTCTGGTTCTGGAATGAGGGATCTTCCTTGCGCCAGTCCCGAGTTTTTTCTCGTCCCGGAATTCGGCACCAATTGTTATTAGACGCGTTCTCACGCCCGGCCAGGAAGAACACCACAGACCAGAATCTTCTGCGGCAAAACTTTATTGCTTACATCTTCAGGAGCAGGAGTGTAAGAAGCAAGAGAGAGAGAAAACGAAACCCCGTCCCTTTTTTAGGAGAGTTATATTTCGCCTAGGACGTGTCACTCCCTGATTGGCTGCAGCCCATCGGCCGAGTTGACGTCACGGGGAAGGCAGAGCACATGGAGTGGAGAACCACCCTCGGCATATGCGCAGATTATTTGTTTACCACTTAGAACACAGCTGTCAGCGCCATCTTGTAACGGCGAATGTGGGCGCGGCTCCCAACACAACAATATCAACCAATCAGATCCCCTAGAGCTCGCAGAGACTAAACCACCAATCAAGAAGTACACATGGAGGGACCCATGGCTCCAGCTGCATATGTAGCAGTGAGTGGCCTTGTTGGCCATCAATGGGAGGAGAGGCCCTTGGTCCTGTGAAGGCTCTATGCCCCAGTGTAGGAGAATTCGAGGGCAGGGAGACAGGATAGGTGGGTGGGTGTGGAACACCCTTATAGAAGCGGGGGGGGGGGGAGACCGAGAAAGGGGATAACATTTGAAATGTAAATTAAAAAAATATATCCAATAATTTGTAGAACAAGGACAAGAAAAAAAAAAAAAAGAGATCATGGTGTCTGTTCAAAGCAGTAAAACCCTAACTAAGACACCATCCATCCACCCATCAATCCCCTAAAATCATAGAATTCAATCTGGCAGTTGTAAGCAATTTATAATTTTCAATCCATAACTTCCACTCTTGGGAACTTATACTAAGAAGATATATATAAATGTGTGTGTGTGTGTGTGTGTATATATATATATATATATATATATATATATATATATATATATATATATTATAATAAAATAAACACTAGTAGCATTAAGGTTTAAAAGAACTACAGTGCCCAATAATAAGAGCCTAGATAAATAAATAAATTAGGGCATATCAATGTAGTATAGTAATTCATTCCTGTTGGGGTGATCTTTATTGTGCACCTTGTAAAGGTTGTGTTTGTATTATTCAAATGCTAAATTCTGTGTCCACAGAGAGATGAGAGCAGGCAGTACTTTGGTATTGTTATTTATATGGCTACATTATATTTTGTAAACACTACCTCTCTTACTTTCTGATTGGTTTAATAAAAATTTGATGCCTATAGCAAAGCAGGAGAGAAGAGGTGAAACTTTCAGGAGAGATAGGAAATCTGGGAAAGAATCAGGTGGGAGAATTCACCAGGCAGATGGAAGAAGCAGGCCAGGACTGAAGGAGAGGTAACTAACAATCCACATAGCAGAACATTATATATATACATATATACATACAATGGGGCAGGCGTACAAAATCCATTACAGTTATACATTCCAATGTCAGAAAAAATATAAGGAACAAAGAAAGATATATTTATTGGGCTGGAGAACTGGCCCAGTGGTTAAGAGTACTGGCTATTCTTCCATAGGTCCTAGGTTCTATTCCCAGTGCTAACATGGAAGCTCACAATCATGTAAATACAGTTTTAGGCTTAACACCCTCTTCTGGCCTCCATGGGCACTGGGCATGTATACGGTGAACAAACATATATTCAGATGAAACACCCATACACATAAATAGTTTTTAAAAGATAGACATAAAAGTGTGTGTGTATGATGACATGAAATTAAATATATATGTATATACGTGTGTGTGTGAAATTAGATATGTTTATGTGTGGAAATGTGCGCCAAGGAGCTTGTAGTGTCCCACACTGGACCTTCGGTGCTCATTATTTTACCTTTTCCTGTACCATCTCTTGATATCAGTAGTACTTATCTTAAATAAGCTATATGTATTATACTCCCTCAATCTTCTCTCCTTTAAGAACTCCACTGATATCAACTCCTTCTATTTATATAAGCGAAAAAAATTATATGTCTCTCTTGTAGCAGGATTCACTACAATGATACTTTTTGAAAGTAAATATGGCCTTCGATACTATATGACTCAGAAATCCCATCCCTAAGATAACTGGAGGGCATTCGGGTGAGCACACACACAGTAATGCTCATAGTATAGTCTTATGGATCCAGAAGAGAGGACCTGTAGCCAAAGAGCTGGGATCTTTTTTTTTTTTTTTTTCCATTTTTTATTAGGTATTTAACTCATTTACATTTCCAATGCTATACCAAAAGTCCCCCATATCCACCCACCCCCACTCCCCTGCCCACCCACTCCCCCTTTTTGGCCCTGGTATTCCCCTGTACTGGGGCATATAAAGTTTGCCAGTCCAATGGGCCTCACTTTCCAGTGATGGCCGACTAGGCCATCTTTTGATATATATGCAGCTAGAGTCAAGAGCTCCGGGGTACTGGTTAGCTCATAATGTTGTTCCACCTATAGGGTTGCAGATCCCTTTAGCTCCTTGGCTACTTTCTCTAGCTCCTCCATTGGGAGCCCTATGATCCATCCATTAGCTGACTGTGAGCATCCACTTCTGTGTTTGCTGGGCCCCGGCATAGTCTCACAAGAGACAGCTACATCTGCGTCCTTTCAATAAAATCTTGCTAGTGTATGCAATGGTGTCAGCGTTTGGATGCTGATTATGGGGTGGATCCCTGGCTATGGCAGTCTCTACATGGTCCATCCTTTCATCTCAGCTCCAAACTCCGTCTCTGTAACTCCTTCCATGGGTGTTTTGTTCCCAAATCTAAGGAGGGGCATAGTGTCCACACTTCAGTCTTCATTCTCCTTGAGTTTCATGTGTTTAGCAAATTATATCTTATATCTTGGGTATCCTAGGTTTGGGGCTAATATCCACTTATCAGTGAATACATATTGTGTGAGTTTCTTTGTGAATGTGTTACCTCACTCAGGATGATGCCCTCCAGGTCCATCCATTTGGCTAGGAATTTCATAAATTCATTCTTTTTAATAGCTGAGTAGTACTCCATTGTGTAGATGTACCATATTTTCTGTATCCATTCCTCTGTTGAGGGGCATCTAGGTTCTTTCCAGCTTCTGGCTATTATAAATAAGGCTGCTATGAACATAGTGGAGCATGTGTCCTTCTTACCTGTTGGGGCATCTTCTGGATATATGCCCAGGAGAGGTATTGCTGGATCCTCCGGTAGTACTATGTCCAGTTTTCTGAGGAACCGCCAGACTGATTTCCAGAGTGGTTGTACAAGCCTGCACTCCCACCAACAATGGAGGAGTGTTCCTCTTTCTCCACATCCTCGCCAGCATCTGCTATCACCTGAATTTTTGATCTTAGCCATTCTGACTGGTGTGAGGTGGAATCTCAGGGTTGTTTTGATTTGCATTTCCCTGATGATTAAGGATGTTGAACATTTTTTCAAGTGCTTCTCTGCCATTCGGTATTCCTCAGGTGAGAATTCTTTGTTCAGTTCTGAGCCCCATTTTTTAATGGGGTTATTTGATTTTCTGAAGTCCACCTTCTTGAGTTCTTTATATATGTTGGATATTAGTCCCCTATCTGATTTAGGATAGGTAAAGATCCTTTCCCAATCTGTTGGTGGTCTTTTTGTCTTATTGACGGTGTCTTTTGCCTTGCAGAAACTTTGGAGTTTCATTAGGTCCCATTTGTCGATTCTCGATCTTACAGCACAAGCCATTGCTGTTCTGTTCAGGAATTTTTCCCCTGTGCCCATATCTTCAAGGCTTTTCCCCACTTTCTCCTCTATAAGTTTCAGTGTCTCTGGTTTTATGTGAAGTTCCTTGATCCACTTAGATTTGACCTTAGTACAAGGAGATAAGTATGGATCGATTCGCATTCTTCTACACGATAACAACCAGTTGTGCCAGCACCAATTGTTGAAAATGCTGTCTTTCTTCCACTGGATGGTTTTAGCTCCCTTGTCGAAGATCAAGTGACCATAGGTGTGTGGGTTCATTTCTGGATCTTCAATTCTATTCCATTGGTCTACCTGTCTGTCTCTATACCAGTACCATGCAGTTTTTATTACAATTGCTCTGTAGTAAAGCTTTAGGTCTGGCATGGTGATTCCGCCAGAAGTTCTTTTATCCTTGAGAAGACTTTTTGCTATCCTAGGTTTTTTGTTATTCCAGACAAATTTGCAAATTGCTCCTTCCAATTCGTTGAAGAATTGAGTTGGAATTTTGATGGGGATTGCATTGAATCTGTAGATTGCTTTTGGCAAGATAGCCATTTTTACAATGTTGATCCTGCCAATCCATGAGCATGGGAGATCTTTCCATCTTCTGAGATCTTCTTTAATTTCTTTCTTCAGAGATTTGAAGTTTTTATCATACAGATCTTTCACCTCCTTAGTTAGAGTCACGCCAAGATATTTTATATTATTTGTGACTATTGAGAAGGGTGTTGTTTCCCTAATTTCTTTCTCAGCCTGTTTATTCTTTGTATAGAGAAAGGCCATTGACTTGTTTGAGTTTATTTTATATCCAGCTACTTCACCGAAGCGGTTTATCAGGTTTAGGAGTTCTCTGGTAGAATTTTTAGGGTCACTTATATATACTATCATATCATCTGCAAAAAGTGATATTTTGACTTCCTCTTTTCCAATTTGTATCCCCTTGATCTCCTTTTGTTGTCGAATTGCTCTGGCTAATACTTCAAGTACTATGTTGAAAAGGTAGGGAGAAAGTGGGCAGCCTTGTCTAGTCCCTGATTTTAGTGGGATTGCTTCCAGCTTCTCTCCATTTACTTTGATGTTGGCTACTGGTTTGCTGTAGATTGCTTTTATCATGTTTAGGTATGGGCCTTGAATTCCTGATCTTTCCAAAACTTTTATCATGAATGGGTGTTGGATCTTGTCAAATGCTTTTTCTGCATCTAACGAGATGATCGTGTGGTTTTTGTCTTTGAGTTTGTTTATATAATGGATTACATTGATGGATTTTCGTATATTAAACCATCCCTGCATCCCTGGAATAAAACCTACTTGGTCAGGATGGATGATTGCTTTAATGTGTTCTTGGATTCGGTTAGCGAGAATTTTATTGAGGATTTTTGCATCGATATTCATAAGAGAAATTGGTCTGAAGTTCTCTATCTTTGTTGGATCTTTCTGTGGTTTAGGTATCAGAGTAATAGTGGCTTCATAAAATGAGTTGGGTAGAGTACCTTCTACTTCTATTTTGTGAAATAGTTTGTGCAGAATTGGAATTAGATCTTCTTTGAAGGTCTGATAGAACTCTGCACTAAACCCATCTGGTCCTGGGCTTTTTTTGGTTGGGAGACTATTAATAACTGCTTCTATTTCTTTAGGTGATATGGGACTGTTTAGATGGTCAACTTGATCCTGATTCAACTTTGGTACCTGGTATCTGTCCAGAAATTTGTCCATTTCGTCCAGGTTTTCCAGTTTTGTTGAGTATAGCCTTTTGTAGAAGGATCTGATGGTGTTTTGGATTTCTTCAGGATCTGTTGTTATGTCTCCCTTTTCATTTCTGATTTTGTTAATTAGGATTTTGTCCCTGTGCCCTTTAGTGAGTCTAGCTAAGGGTTTATCTATCTTGTTGATTTTCTCAAAGAACCAACTCCTCGTTTGGTTAATTCTTTGAATAGTTCTTCTTGTTTCCACTTGGTTGATTTCACCCCTGAGTTTGATTATTTCCTGCCGTCTACTCCTCTTGGGTGAATTTGCTTCCTTTTTTTCTAGGGCTTTTAGATGTGTTGTCAAGCTGCTAGTATGTGCTGTCTCCCGTTTCTTCTTGGAGGCACTCAGCGCTATGAGTTTCCCTCTTAGAAATGCTTTCATTGTGTCCCATAGGTTTGGGTACGTTGTGGCTTCATTTTCATTAAACTCTAAAAAGTCTTTAATTTCTTTCTTTATTCCTTCCTTGACCAAGCTATCATTGAGAAGAGTGTTATTCAGTTTCCACGTGAATGTTGGCTTTCCATTATTTATGTTGTTATTGAAGATCAGTCTTAGGCCATGGTGGTCTGATAGGATACATGGGACAATTTCAATATTTTTGTATCTATTGAGGCCTGTTTTGTGACCAATTATATGGTCAATTTTGGAGAAGGTCCCGTGAGGTGCTGAGAAGAAGGTATATCCTTTTGTTTTAGGATAAAATGTTCTGTAGATATCTGTCAGGTCCATTTGTTTCATAACTTCTGTTAGTTTCACTGTGTCCCTGTTTAGTTTCTGTTTCCACGATCTGTCCTTTGAAGAAAGTGGTGTGTTGAAGTCTCCCACTATTATTGTGTGAGGTGCAATGTATGCTTTGAGCTTTACTAAAGTGTCTCTAATGAATGTGGCTGCCCTTGCATTTGGTGCGTAGATATTCAGAATTGAGAGTTCCTCTTGGAGGATTTTACCTTTGATGAGTATGAAGTGTCCCTCCTTGTCTTTTTTGATAACTTTGGGTTGGAAGTCGATTTTATCCGATACTAAAATGGCTACTCCAGCTTGTTTCTTCAGTCCATTTGCTTGGAAAATTGTTTTCCAGCCTTTCACTCTGAGGTAGTGTCTGTCTTTTTCCCTGAGATGGGTTTCCTGTAAGCAGCAGAATGTTGGGTCCTGTTTGTGTAGCCAGTCTGTTAGTCTATGTCTTTTTATTGGGGAATTGAGTCCATTGATATTAAGAGATATTAAGGAAAAGTAATTGTTGCTCCCTTTTATTTTTGTTGTTAGAGTTGGCATTCTGTTCTTGTGGCTGTCTTCTTTTTGGTTTGTTGAATGATCACTTTCTTGGTTGTTCTAGGGCGTGATTTCCGTCCTTGTATTGCTTCTTTTCTGTTATTATCCTTTGAAGGGCTGGATTCGTGGAAAGATATTGTGTGAACTTGGTTTTGTCGTGGAATACTTTGGTTTCTCCATCTATGGTAATTGAGAGTTTGGCCGGGTATAGTAGCCTGGGCTGGCATTTGTGTTCTCTTAGTGTCTGTATAACATCTGTCCAGGCTCTTCTGGCTTTCATAGTCTCTGGTGAAAAGTCTGGTGTAATTCTGATAGGCCTTCCTTTATATGTTACTTGACCTTTCTCCCTTACTGCTTTTAATATTCTATCTTTATTTAGTGCATTTGTTGTTCTGATTATTATGTGTCGGGAGGAATTTCTTTTCTGGTCCAGTCTATTTGGAGTTCTGTATGCTTCTTGTATGATCATGGGCATCTCTTTTTTTATGTTTGGGAAGTTTTCTTCTATTATTTTGTTGAAGATATTAGCTGGCCCTTTAAGTTGAAAATCTTCATTCTCATCAATTCCTATTATCCGTAGGTTTGGTCTTCTCATTGTGTCCTGGATTACCTGGATGTTTTGAGTTAGGATCCTTTTGCATTTTGTATTTTCTTTGACTGTTGTGTCGATGTTCTCTATGGAATCTTCTGCACCTGAGATTCTCTCTTCCATTTCTTGTATTCTGTTGCTGATGCTCGCATCTATGGTTCCAGATCTCTTTCCTAGGGTTTCTATCTCCAGCGTTGCCTTGCTTTGGGTTTTCTTTATTGTGTCTACTTCCCCTTTTAGTTCTAGTATGGTTTTGTTCATTTCCATCACCTGTTTGGTTGTGTTTTCCTGCTTTTCTTTAAGAGCCTGTAACTCTTTAGCAGTGCTCTCCTGTAAATCTTTAAGTGACTTATGAAAGTCCTTCTTGATGTCCTCTATCATCATCATGAGAAATGTTTTTAAATCTGGGTCTAGATTTTCGGTTGTGTTGGGGTGCCCAGGACTAGGTGGGGTGGGAGTGCTGCGTTCTGATGATGGTGAGTGGTCTTGATTTCTGTTAGTAGGATTCTTACGTTTGCCTTTCGCCATCTGGTAATCTCTGAAGCTAGCTGTTTTAGTTGTCACTGTTAAGAGCTTGTTCTTCAGGTGACTCTGTTAGCCTCTATGAGCAGACCTGGAGGGTAGCACTCTCCTTAGTTTCAGTGGGCAGAGTATTCTCTGCAGGCAAGCTCTCTTCTTGCAAGGCAGGTACCCAGATATCTGGTGTTCGAACCAGACTCCTGGCAGAAGTTGTGTTCCACTCACTAGAGGTCTTAGGATCACGTGTGGAATCCTGTGTGGGCCCTTGCGGGTGTCAGGCGACTCAGCTGGCAAGGTAGCCGGGGCTCGAGTGGAGTGGAAGGGGTTTGTGCCCCAGATCAAGCCCGGGTAGCCTGCTTCCCTATGTACCGCAGTCTCAAGTTCCGCGCTATTGGATTGGGGCAGGCACTGTGGTCCACTCACCAGAGGTCTTAGGGTCCCGTGGGGAGTCCCGTGTGGACCCTTGCGGGTGTTGGGCAAGACTCTGCTGTCAAGGTAGCCCGGGGCTCGAGTCTCGAGTCGAGCGGAAGGGACTTGTGCCCCAGATCAGGCCCGGGTAGCCTGCTTCCCTATGTACCGCAGTCTCAAGTTCCGCGCGATTGGATTGGGGCAGGCACTGTGATCCACTCACCAGAGGTCTTAGGGTCCCGTGGGGAGTCCCGTGTGGACCCTTGCGGGTGTTGGGCAAGACTCTGCTGGCAAGGTAGCCCGGGGCTCGAGTCTCGAGTCGAGCGGAAGGGACTTGTGCCCCAGATCAGGCCCGGGTAGCCTGCTTCCCTATGTACCGCAGTCTCAAGTTCCGCGCGATTGGATTGGGGCAGGCACTGTGGTCCACTCACCAGAGGTCTTAGGGTCCCGTGGGGAGTCCCGTGTGGGCCCTTGCGGGTGTTGGGCAAGACTCTGCTGGCAAGGTAGCCCGGGGCTCGAGTCTCGAGTCGAGCGGAAGGGACTTGTGCCCCAGATCAGGCCCGGGTAGCCTGCTTCCCTATGTACCGCAGTCTCAAGTTCCGCGTGATTGGATTGGGGCAGGCACTGTGGTCCACTCACCAGAGGTCTTAGGGTCCCGTGGGGAGTCCCGTGTGGGCCCTTGCGGGTGTTGGGCAAGACTCTGCTGGCAAGGTAGCCCGGGGCTCGAGTCTCGAGTCGAGCGGAAGGGCAGAGCTGGGATCTTTTAAAGGAGCTGAAACTTAAGACTGCCATGAACTCACATAATACCAAGTATACCAACAAATGCAGAACACTATAGATGAATAACTTTGATGCTAGGTGAATTAGTCTGAGTAAAGGGAGTTCATAAAAGGAAACAACCCTACCTGTGTGTCTAGCAGGTCTCTCTCCCTTGATAGGAACTATAATTTTCCTTTCAAACAAATGCAACTGAATAAAGAAATAAGACTACAATGCTGGCTACTTCTGTTATATGGGTGGTTCCACACCTCCTGATTCAGAACAATTTCAAAAGCTCAGGACCTTCCATAGAGACCCTGAAGGCTGATGCAGCATATGTTTTGTATCTGAATGTAAATTGAGTGCATTTCAGGATCATGAACCTTTGGAGACATAAATCATTTTCTGACCTGGACCAGCAGGTCATTCTTCAGTGCCAGGGTGTTAAGTGGGATGGCCAGGAGATGAGAAGATAAAGAAAAGGATAGGAAAGCTGGAGTCAGGAGGTCTTGCACAAGCTGATGGCTTATGCCTAGCAAGTTTATTAAGAGGTACAGCATCAACATCAGCAGAAAATTCCCATACAATGGGATGGAGTCAGCAGGATGCTAATCAAACAGTGTTGCACAAGGAACACAGGATACCTCAAGGACATCAGAGACCTAGCACACACAGGCCTAGAGAATAATCCCCATAGCTCCTGAGGGTGGGGAAAGTTGGGTTCTCGGGATCCAAAGCTGAAGCTCCCCCAAGGCTCTGGCCCCAGGCATGCTCTGCTCTGCCAAGCACATCCCTGGCTCTGGAGCAGCAGCTCTGGTCCTTCTTCATACATCAGAGCCTCAGGGGAAAGCTCCCAAGCTCCTGGCCCCAGCCTATTACTGACTCTGCCAAGCATGTTCCTGGTTTTAGAGAAGGAGCTGTGCTTTTCAGACATCCAGGCCTTAGGGAAAAACTCAGGTCAATCTCACCCTCGACAATTTTTCCCAAAAATATAGTTAATTTGAATTTTTGAGATTACATGCAAGAAATAAGCATTTCCAACTTGGCTTGGGCAAATACTACAAATATTTCCTGGGCAGGAGAAACCTGAGAAAGCCTTTGTAGATAGGGTATGGATTCCCATGGTAGAGGGATGCCAGCCCTACTGTCCATCCAGGACTAGCAAATGACCAAGACATCCTCAGACAAAAGGAGAAGAGGACTTCCCTCTCTAGCATCATAGCAGTTTACCTTCTGGTATCTGTGAATCAGGATGACTGAGATCTGTCAGTAGAACCCACATTCACAACCAAAGAGCAGCCTACCTGGCATTGGGCAGGCTTTCTGGGTTGATTTTATATAGAGAGACACTAGGAGAATGTAATATCCTGCCTCTGATTTGTTTTATGTTTTTTTTTATTAATGTGTATGAGTGTGTACCTACATGTGTGCCAATGCACCACATGGCTACAGTGTCCATGGAGGCCAGAAGAAGACATCAGATTTCCTGGAACTGGACCTACAGACAGCAGCTATGTAGGTCTTCTCCAAGAGTAGTAAGCACTTTTTCTGGTTTTTTTGAGACAGGGTTTCTCTGTGTAGCCCTGGCTGTCCTGGAACTCACTTTGTAGACCAGGCTGGCCTCGAACTCAGAAATCCACCTGCCTCTGCCTTATAAGTGCTGGGATTAAAGGTGTGCACCACCACCGCCTGGCACAGTAAGCACTCTTAACTGCTAAGACATTTCTCTATTTTGCCTCTAGAAACATTTATTAATGCCTTATGATGTTCCACTGTCTCATCCTACATATGACTGGGGTAAATTAAAGAGGAGATTCATATTCATCTTAGGAGTGAGCTTTCAGAAGAATAATGAAAGCCAGAGAAGCCACTGGAGATTGGGGTAGGGTGGGGAAGCTGGGGGGGCCTAAGCATGGAGCAGTCCCTAATATAACCACAGGATAAGGTGGTGGGGCATTCTTCACAGAAGTTTTGGAAAGTCAAAATTGTCTTGGATGCAGAAATCCACATCCTTCCATGGTCTAAGGACAGCAAACTGTTAGTCAGAAGCAATGGGAGATAGAGAAGTATAAGCAACATGTGGGTGGACCACAACATAAATTTTATATAAGCTAGGCAGAGCTGAGATTGGAGCTCAGGTGGTAGAATTCTTGTCTAGAGTATTCATAAAGTCCAGGGTTCTATACTCAGTACTGAATAAACCTGGTGGTGTACACTTGTAATCTCAGAACCTGGTGACAGTGGGAGGTGGGGGAAGTATTATAAATTGAAGACCAGCCACAGCTACATAGCAAGTTTGAGACTAGCTTGAGCTAGAGAACCTGATGCCCTGTGTGTGTGTGTGTGTGTGTGTGTATGCATATACATGTAAGTAAGTATATACACACATATGATATATATGTATACACATACACTACACAAAAGGAAATACATTCGGTGCAGATGGGGATGAACATCAAGGAGAATTGGGAGCAAAGGATGACAGAGGGGCCTAAAGCAGCTGTGGGAAGTGAAGGGTGTCCGTTACTAAGTTTATACAAGGGTTTCATGAGCTTACAAATATGTCAAATTCTTAAATTATATGTTTTAAATATAAATGTTTACATTTTAAATATATCCAGCTCTGTATAGCAAAAGTAACTCAGGTATATGATTGATAGATACATAGGAATACAATAAATGACAGATATTTGATAGACAATAAGTAGATATTAGATATTTAAAAGTTATTTGATAGATGAGTAATAGATAATGGTTAGATGATTGTGATATAAATGATAGGCAGACAGACAGACAGACAGACAGACAGACAATTGTAGAGGAATTTTAATCCAGTACCATGGCTGCTCTGGCTGGAATACAGACAGGTAGGTAAGGTTAGTTGGAAGCAGCCATGTTTGAAAATGATGTCTAATTGAGAGGCAGACAGAATGACACATCAGAGAAAGATTTAACAGAATGAGGATATGCCTAACTCATGTGAACAGCACAGGAAAGAACAGCTACTTAAGAGCGGTACAGGAAGAGAGAGAGTTAGTTAAGTCAGTTCTATTCAGACAGTTGAATTTACTGCAACGGAGTTGAGTCAGTGAGTTGGCAATCAATACAGGAAGCAATGCAATGGAGTTGAGTTCAGCTCTGTTCATGCAGCAGAGGCGGTTGAAGCCAGAGAATAAGGAGACAGAAGATTTGAACAAATTCCCAGAATTAGTGTGAGGCCAAACAGAGCAATTCAGCCAGAAGCTGGGTGAAGCCAGCTTGAATCAGTCATCATGGACAGGAGTGTGTACCAGAATGGCTGAGTTGAACCAGCCAGTCACAGTTCAGAAAGAGCTAGAAATGGTGAGCTTATTCAGCAGTAAGTCTCAGAGGCTGAGAACATTCTAGGCCTAGATTATATTGTACACAGGCTGGAAGTCCTTCCAGGACTAAGCCTAAGTTAGCAGAAGGAGGAAGTAAGCCTGAGAGATGACAGTTACATCAGACAAATGAAAGTTACTTTTACAGATTATATGAGAGATGACTGGCAGACTATAGAAAGATAAGAATGTTTGTTAGACGATACATGACTGATAGATATACAGATGACAGACAGCTGGACAGATTACACATGGTGGGTGAATGACAGACATGAGAGATGGATGACAGGCAGACTCATAGATGATAGGTAGAAAGATGGATGAAATGTTCGAAAAGCCAGACCTCTCCTAGCCTTTGGCATCTTCAAAGCCTGGGTGGCACTGTGGACTCTTACAACACTTGTTATTGGTATGGTTCCATGCCTTATGGTTTTATCAATGTCATGTTGGACCACTTGTCTTTATTTAGATTACAGATCACTTTTACCACATGCCTGGGATTTGTCTACCTCTGTCACAGACATTTCTGCAGGTTTTTGTCCCAACATGCTACCTAGTATCATAACTCAACAGCTTACACTGGCTCCTGGTCACAATGCCCGGGCTCATTTAGATGAGCCTCTGCGAACTGTCTCACATAGAGCCTTTGCATGAATATTAAACATCCTAGGGACTCGAATGTGCAGCCGGTGTTGAGAACTACTTGCTACTTAATGTTTTTACATCTGAGTTCTCCAAACTTGCTTGCACATTAAAAAAAAAATGTTCAAATGAGGTACTTAAAAACATCTGAATTCACAAAGCTTCCCAGGGACATTATCTTGAATTCCAAAAAGGATGGGCAAGGAACACAGATTGGAGCCATTGCCTCTTCTGTTTCTAACTACCCACATCTAAGGCATGGGGAAGTTCGGTTTTTAAGTTCCATCTCTTAAATGACAAAGTGCAAAGAATGGACCCGTTACCCTTTAAGCCAGAGCTACAGTGCTATAAGAGCACACACTTGTATAGACTTAAGTCATTAGGCTTACAGCAGCTTGTTAGAGTAGCTTCAGACAACCAACATGCTGCCACACGCTGGCACATGCTACCACACACTTCCCTACAGGAGACTGGTGACAGAGCAGCCATTGCCACGAGTGCAGGAACACAGGAGAAATGAACTGTTTTACAGACGGGCGCAGTTCCCACTGAAGCTTAGCAGCCTTGATGCTGCTTGCTCTGTTTCTGGCAGACGTAACTAATGCTACAAAGCTCCCAGCCTCTGTCCTGACCTAACCATTTCTAAGGCAGCATTTTGAACAGTCAAATATAATACTTTAATTTCTAGCCTATGAAAAATTTGAAAATTTTTCATCTGGATTTCTCCTCAATTCTTCTTCCTTCTATAAATCTGTATAATCTTTGTGCTTTCATCTAAAGGAGAATTTACTCTCTGAAAAACTCTGCAAAACCCTGGAGATAATTTTTTAAATAGCAATAAAAACTGCAATTGATTAAACAGTCCACCTGTGCTTTGTACAGTCCTGATGCACTAACTCACATAACCCAGATATAAAGGCTCTTCTTCTGATTAACTTCTGTCTTCGCTGTTTGCTCTGGGTCAGTTTAACTTCATAAAACTGGGTTAAGCTCAGCCTTTTATTAATTATGGCAGCAAGTTGGCCAAGTCTTTATATTGTTATATTTTTAGATGATCAGTTTAAAATATATGAGACAGAATATGTCATCTTTTCTGAAAAAAAATCATATTTTAAAAATACATTTTATTTACATAATGAAGCAAGGTCTGTTTGCATAGCAAAAGATGTCTTATAAAAGATGTCTGTGGAGGAGGTAGGTTCCCCAGGTGTAAGATTCTCTGGAGAGAAATTTAATTTGTAAATGTTTAATCACAAGTTAAGCTGTTAATTGACATTACAAAGATTTCTTTCAGGCAAAATGATTTTTGTGATTTGACTTAGATATTAAAAGGGAGACTAGAAAAGAAAACCAATGCACACTAGCTGTTGCTGGTGTGTATTCTAGGCCGTATCAACCTGCAAAGTTATTTTTAATTTTTTAATATTACTTATTTCACTTAGGTGTCTCTCATACAAGCTCAAAGGCATTTCATTAATACATTTGGAGGCAGTCTACTTCACACAGGTATACACAGATAATGATGCCAAAAACCTGCCTGCTAGAAACAGCTCAATAGTTAGTACTAGCCTAGCACACACAAAGTCCCAGGTTCAGTCCTCTACACTGCATAAAACCTGGTGTCAGAGCCATCCCTATAATTCCAGCACTGAAAGGGGAGACAGGAGATTAGGAGTTAAAGGTCATCCTCCTGCACTACATAGTGAGTTTAAGACTAGCCTAGGCCACATAAGACTTTGTCTCAAAAAAAAAAAAAAAATTAACCCCCTATATTTAGAGGAGAAAGCAGAGTTGTCAAAATGAGCTAGCAGGAATAGCTTATTTTTCACTGTTTGCCTGGGTTATATCCTCAGTACTACAAATAGATTTCCATCAGCATTTTCTCCCAATTATTCTGCATTCTTTTATATTGACTGTTTTACAAACATGCCTACTCTCTTCATCTGATCTGTCTTCTTCATTTTCTCTTAACCAATCCCAGAGCATAGTGCCTGATTCCACTTCAATGTTATGTCTTCTATAAGGAGCATTATTTATCTGTCTTGGTGTCTCTACCACAAGCTGAGAGTCTCTGGAGTTCACAGGCTGAGAACTGGACATTTCTGACTCCCTAGAAACAGGAGCTCTTAATACATACATTGTATATATTCAGCAATGTGAGACAGATATCAGGCAAGTGCCACAACATACATACAAATACATACATATATATATACATACATACATGCATGAATGTGTGCATATGTACATATACGTATATATACTTTTTAAAAACGGTTTTAAAGAGTTATGCTTTTATTTTTAATTTATATAAAGTCAATCAAATATGTCTTTCACTCATTTAGCTTTTATTTTTATTTAAATCTATATTTTAAGTATAGATATTTAATCAATGCAGAAAATATATAAACTATACATAGGCATTGGATACTGTGTGCAGATTTGATCTATGTGTCTACTACATGATGTTTAAATCACACTAAATGTGTCTCTTGTTTATTGAAGAAAGAACTGATTTAAATCAGCCCACTGGTTTTCATGAGTTCCCCAGTGTGAGGGAAGTAGGCTCAGTGCCTTGTATCTTGTCTTTGTCTGGAACGTTACTTGGGTTAAACATAGAACTATCTACTAAAGGCAACATCTTTACATTTTCACTTTGAGAGCACAGGAAGCTTGGCAGATGACACCTCAGGATAAAGTGTGATGGCCACACCTCCGTAGATGGCAGGTGACAGCCCTGACCATCACAACACCAAGCTGTGGTACTGAACATATTTTTATCATGAATATATTTTTAATGAATAAATTCTCTAAGATGTGTTTTTCGAAAGCAGTGCTTTTTGCTTGAAATTCAAGTTATGTGAAATAAGAAGGAAAAGCCAGCAGGGCGGTGGTGGTGCACGCCTTTAATCCCAGCACTTGGGAGGCAGAGGCAGGTGGATTTCTAAGTTTGAAGCCAGCCTGGTCTACAAAGTGAGTTCCAGGACAGCCAGGGCTACACAGAGAAACCCTGTCTCGGAAAAGAAGGAGGAGGAGGAGGAGGAGGAGGAGGAGGAGGAGGAGGAGGAGGAGGGGAGGAGGGGGGGAGGAGGAGGAGGAGGAGGAGAGGAGGAGGAGGAGAGGAGGAGGAGGAGGAGGAGGAGGAGGAGGAGGAGGAGGAGGAGGAGGAAGAGGAAGAGGAGGAAAAGGAAAAGCCTTGTGATGATCAGAGGGTCACTGTGTGTCAGGCTTCCCCCTCCAGGTTAATAATACTAATACTGATACTGATACTAATCAGTACAGCTCCAAATACAACCACCCTTTCATGGACTGAATGACATCATTCTCGAAACAGACTAAGAGTCAGCACTTTTTGGAAGAAAAAATTTAATTGCATATGCGTGTATGCATTCCTGGGAGGATATTCATGTGAGTGCAGATGCCCACGGAGACCCAACGTGGGCACTAGGAACTAAACTCTGGTCCTCCACGAGAGCAGGAAGCAGATCTTAACCACTGAGCCATCTCTCCAGCCCCGTGAACTCTTGCCAGTGGGTAAAGGGTGAGAGCATGTGTAGGTGTGATAGAGACAGGAAGAAAAAAGGACACTGTCCATAACCTCACACTCTAGGTCCATGCCGCATTTCTATAATGGCCACCAACAAAACCATATAGTGTCTTACAGAAAACATATGGCACTCTCAAGCCATTTGTCTCTTTCAGGCTAGTTCAGGAACCTCACATTATAAAATTCTGCTTCTCACATGATCTATGCTAAAACTAGATTTTATGCCTGACATCTGGAGAGAATAAGGAAATGCCTTTAAGCTGTTTAAGACTAGAGTTTTGATCTTAACACCACACAAAAGGGACCAACAGAACCATACCAAATGAACTGTATAAACTGAGCCCACCTGCCCCTCCAGTGAGCAATTTGCTTATGCTGTAGAAAAGCAGGAGGCCATGTTGTTCCAACATGATCCTGCCCCTCTCTGTGAAGATGAGCACAAAGACCCTAGTCCTACTTCCTTAGATGATTCAAATGATAGACACATAGCAAATAATATTTAATAGCAGACAAAACTACCTGCACTAGCTACACTAGAAAAATACACAAAATAAAAAATACACTAGAAGATCTACTCCTTTGGCTCATTTGGATTTTTGAGACGGGGTTTCTCTGTGTGGCCATGGGTGTCCTGGAACTCACTCTGTAGGACATTCTGGCCTTGAACTCAGAGATGTGCCTGTCTCTGCCTATGAAGTGCTGAAAGTAAAGTGCACAACCACCACCACCTGGCCAATCCTTGACTCTTAGAATCATGTTTACAAAGTTTAGCTATTTTTTAAAAGAACTTTATTTCCTTTTATATGATATCATTCAAATATATCTTCCACTCATTTAACCCTGTTTCCTGATATTTTGCTCTCTCTTAATCATAAGTAAGTATTTTAACTGATATAGAACATAACTATAAATACTTAGGGGTGATATGTGCAGTTTTTAATCTATGTACATACAATGTGATATTTAAATTACATAAAACATCTTTCCCCCAATCATTTATCATTCTGAAGTTAAAACATTCAAAACCATTTCTTCTAGATTTTCCAAAACAAAATATATTACCATTATGCATTTAGGATGAAGCTCTAGTGATACTTACTTTATATATAGTTAGTTTTATATCCATTCACTGGTTGAGAATTGCATACTTGCATAAAATGTACTTCCATCATTTCCTCCACCACCCCCAATCCATCCCTGATACTCCTCTGGCTCCCCAGCTCCCTCCTAGCTTCCTAGCTTCTTCTAACTTTGGTTTTGAATACCCCACCAAGTCTAAGCAGTGCTCCCATATGCACAGGAGTGTGGGGCCATCCACTGGAGCATGGAAAACCTACAGGGGCCACATCCTAGGACAAAACTGACTCCCCCTCTTCCAGCCTTGATCGACACCAAATGCCAACAACTCTCAGCCAGAAGTAGGGTCTCATGAGCAGCTCCCCCATCCATGCCAGAATTCAGGTATTGTTTGGTTGTTTTTGTTTTCAACATTGTGGTAGGTACAACAGACATCTGGCTGGTGCCCGCGGTTGTTGTTTGATTCCAGGTTTGTTCCTCCTGCTTACCCTGCACCTCCCAGTATCAGAAAATACTTTTAGATACTGGCATGTGTGTTTGTCTCTCCTACAGGCAGGGCTTACTCCATTGTCAGATGACAGGAAAGGGGCTTCGCCAGCAGAGGAGGGAGAAGTAGGGGTCTGTACTGGCTAGTTTTGTGTCAACTTGACACAGCTGGAGTTATCACAGAAAAGGGAGCTTCAGTTGAGGAAATGCCTCCATGAGATCCAGCTGTAAGGCATTTTCTCAATTAGTGATCAAGGGGGAAAGGCCCCTTGTGGGTGGGACTATCCCTGGGCTGGTAGTCTTGGGTTCTATAAGAGAGCAGGCTGAGCAAGCCAGGGGAAGCAAGCCAGTAAAGAACATCCCTCCATGGCCTCTGCATCAGCTCCTGCTTTCTGACCTGCTTGAGTTCCAGTCCTGCATCCTTTGGTGATGAACAGCAATATGGAAGTGTAAGCCGAATAAACCCTTTCCTCCCCAACTTGCTTCTTGATCATGATGTTTGTGCAGGAATAGAAACCCTGACTAAGACAGGGTCTTAGAGAACAAGTCAGCTGAGTACTGTGGGTGGGTGAGCATGAGGAAACATGGCTGCTCAGATCTGGAGATGGTGGAAACAAAGCTTTGGGGCTTCCCATTTGGTATGCAACTCTAATCCCTGTACTTTTATAGGGGCCCCATCTCCCTCATATCCTAACACTTATGATCTCTATGGCTCCACCCCCTCAGAGAATGTATCTGCAGTCTGTTGTAGGAAGCAGAATGGATAACCACTGTGTATGTTGAAGCCTGGAATCACAATTTCTGTTGATATAGATTTTCAATCTATCCCCCATGGCTTCTCTCTACATTTGGGAGTATAAGCTGTCTAATTTTTGGTAAAAATAATACTGTACTAACCAGACATTTCCAGGAACATACAACCAACAAAAGATGGTAGCGAGATAACAGATTATAAACATAGACAAATAATAGACACATGATACAAATAGATGCAAGAAAAACAAATAAAAGATAGATACATGCATAGATACATAAGTGGAAGATAGATGATTAAAAGAAACAAAAACAAGCAGAAGGGTAGAAATCCAGGTGGTGGTGGCACAGGCCTTTAATCCCAGCACTTGAGAGGCAGGGGCAGGAGGAACTCTGAGTTAAAGGCCAGCCTGATCTATAGCACAAGTTCCAGGACAGCCGGGGCTACACAGAAAAACACTGACTAGAAAAACTTTTTTGAAAAAGGAAGAAAAAAAAAAGAAGAAGAAAACAAAGAAAAACTCTATGCAAATCAACTCTTACACTAAGAAAACTAAAAATTGCTTACAAACTGGAGCTCCAGGGAAATAAGCAAGCAGTATAATTCAGTCCAAGTCTGAGGCATGAGAAGAGAAAGATGAAAATGCTGACATGTGAGTATGGGCCTAAATCAGTGGTTCTCAACCTTCCAAATGCTGCAACCCTTTAATACAGTTCCTCATATGGTGGTGACAGCACACAAAAATTATTTCTGCTGCTACTATATAACTATAGTAGCAACTTTGCTATTGTTATGAATCATAATGTAAATATCTGAGTTTTCTGATGGTCTTAGTTCAATTCCCCACCACCACCACCAAAGGAGTCATGACCCACAGGTTGAGAACCACTGGCCTACATCTACAAGACTACAGGACTGTCTTGGTTAGGGTTCCCATTGTTGGGAAGAGACACCATGACCAAAGCAACTCTTGTAAAAGACATTTCACTGGGGCTGGCTTACAGGTTCTGAGGTCCAGTCTACTATCATCATGGCAGGAAGCATGGCAGCATCCAGGGAGGTATGGCACTGGAGGAACTGAGAGTTCTACATCTTCATCCAAAAGTGTCTCATCCAGGCAGCTAGGAGGAAGGTATCAAAGCCCAGCCACAAAGTGACACACTTCCTCCAACAAGGGCACACATACCCAAACAAGGCCACACCTCCTAATAGTGCCACTCCTGAGCCAAGCATAGTCAAACCACCACAAGGACCAAAGAGCAGAAGCAGAAGCAGAAAACAGATGCCTCAAATCCCTCTCAATGAGTATGCTTATGAAACCTACCAACTCAATGCTAACTCTCTCCAGAAGAACCCTCCCAGATGTACCTAAAAATAAGATCCCTGGGTATTCCTTAGCCCAGCCAAATTGGCACACACAATTATCATTTCAATCACAAAGGAAAGCATGTTGGGTTTCTCTCAGCTGCAATACAGCATTATGATCATAATTACAATATAGCATTATGATCATAATTAGCTCATTTTCTTTTTTTCTTTTTTTATTAGATATTTTCTATATTTACATTTCAAATGCTATCCCAAAAGATCCCTATACCCTCCCCCTGTCCTGCTCCCCTACCCACCCACTCCCACTTCTTGGCCCTGGCGTTCCCCTGTACTGGGGCATATAAAGTTTACAATACCAAGGGGCCTCTCTTCCCAATAATGGCTGACTAGGCCATCTTCTAATTAGCACATTTTCATTGGCTGAAAAATTTTAATTCCTCAAAGTCTGATACTTTGAGGTGGTTTTCAAGTCAATAAAGGAGTACAAACTACTCTTTAAACTGCAACACCTTGATGTGAACACCCTAGTGCTACCCTGGTACCCCATATGCTTACTTTATTTCTATTACAGACCTTGTCATGGCTTAGATAGCAAAAGTCCCCACCAAAAATCTCACATAGTAAACAGTCTCAAGTTATTTCCATCACATAGCTCATCATAGTGACAGAGTCCTAATGTGAATCTCTTGTTTCCTAGGAAGAGGTTACCATCTCTACTCCAAGGCCAATCATCATGCTTTGTTAAATAACTCATATATCTATGTGCTACTATATGCCACATATTTGTGGGTGCTCATAGATGGAGAAGGTGTCAGATCCCCTGGGACTGAACTTACAGGTGGTTGTAAGCACCCCAATAATGGGGCTAGGAACTAAATGTGGATACTCTGGAAGAGCACAGATACTCTTAACTACTGTGCCATCTCTGCAGCTCCTACTTTGTCTTTTATATCAGATTCTACATGCTTTTGTGGAATTTACAAATGAAAGCTTCACTAATATAATATCAAAACAATACTTTGTATTAGTATCTTTCTGTTAATTATTTTTCTATATAGTATACAATCTTGGCTCTCTTGGTAAGGCGATCTTGCTGGTCTCTCCTCTTCGTGGCTCTGGACGTCGTATATATAAGATACATCTATGCATGTAGTTACTACAGACTTTGTTAGGGTTTGGATATCAAGTATCCCCTTAAAAGTATCATGGATTGGAGGACTAGTACAACTGGTGGCACTATTTATGGAGGTGGTGGGAACTTCTGCTAGAGCTAAATTTAAAATAAATAAATAAGGCAACATTTTGGAGTTAAAACTGAAAGAAAGAAAAAATGGTAGCTCTAATACTCAGTGCTGTGAGCATATGAAACCCAAGATGGAACACATGAACCTCAGAACCCTCCGAGGATACTCCAGTGCCATAAGTCACAAGGTCAGAAAAGAAGCAAAGGTGGTATTGAATACGCACTAAATATCATGCTACAACATAAAGGCAGGCAGGCAGACACAAACTCCGCTTCTGTCACCAAGTCAGTTTCTTTTGTTTGCATATTCATCAGACGCCCACCTTCTGCACAGATGACTGTGACATTTCTCACATCAGTATGACTCTACATACAAGTTCCCAATGATGTTTCTAGATTCCTCTACCAAGGTACCATATCTCTTGTGAACTTTCAGCAACTCTCTTGGCCCCTCAGAACAGCCACCATCATTCAGTTTGCATTTTCATCAGACATTGATGACTTAAAAGATGTGTCCTCTGTTCTAAATGGCACCAAGTCACATTCATCAGGAAATCAGCAGATGATGTCTGAATATACATCAAAAAGTTTCTGGCTGTTGGAGAATGAAAAACCATTTGCTAAGAAGCCAAAAACTCAAAAATGTAATTTGTCTTTAAAATCTCAATTGCTTTCTTAAAGCTTTGAGACTTATCAGACAGTTTTCCAAGGAGACTTCTGGGTCTGTATTTCTATGACTTCCTGAAGGAAGGAAGGAAGGAAGGAAGGAAGGAAGGAAGGAAGGAAGGAAAGAGAGAGAGAGAGAGAGAGAGAGAGAGAGGGAGGGAGGGAGGGAGGGAGGGAGGGAGGGAGGAAAGAAAGAAAGAAAGAAAGAAAGAAAGAAAGAAAGAAAGAAAGAAAGAAAGAAAGAAAGAAAGAAAGGGAGGAAGGGAAAGAGGGATGGAAGGAGAAATCAAGGGAAAGATGGAGAAAAAAACAAAAAGGGAAGGAAACAAAGAGGAGAGGTGTTTTAGTTAGGGTTTCATTGCTGTGAAGAGACACAATGACCATGGTAACTCTTATAAAGACATTTAATTGGGGCTGGCTTACAGGTTCAGAGGTTCAGTCCATTATCTTTATGGCAATGTCCAGGCAGGCATGGCACTAGAGGAGCTGAGAGTTCTACCTCTTGTTCTGAAGGCAGCTAAGACAAGCTTCTAGGCAGCTAGGAAAAAGGTCTTAAAGCCCATGTCCATAATGACACACTTCCTCCAACAAGGCCACACCTACTCCAACCAGGCCACACCTCCTTATAGTGCCACTCCCTGGTCCAAGCATATTTAAACCCCCACAAGAGGGAAGGAGCAAGCATAGCCATGTATAGATAAATGTGGATGCACATAAGTATATACAACCTTTGTGAATTTTACTCAGAGAACACTTTCGTTAGATTTTCATCAAAGAGGCTCACTAGAGGAACTTGGAATTTTTAAAAATGAATAGCTCAAGTGACAACTGCCTATGTCTCGGAGAGTCCAGGCCATTTTATTTCTGCTTTGACTTTAAGAGTTAGCATTTGCTCCACATCCACTATGAGATGGAATTCCCTATAATATGCATCATGTAATTAAATGTCCCTTTTGGCACATGAGCCTCATGCCTGCTTCAGATATGGGGAAACAGAAGCCTAGGAACAAAATGAACTTGTTCAATAGGAAATATTATTCATTTATTGAGTATTTATTCACGTGTGTTTCATGCATGTGTGGGTAAATGCATGAGTGGAGGCCAGCGGACAACCTCAGGTGTCATCCTCAGAAATACTGTCCACCTTCTTTTGAGACAGAGTCTCTCTAGGCTGGCTGGGTGGGGAGCCTCAGGGGTCCTCCTGTTTCTGCCTCCCCATGCTGGGATCACATCTGTACCGCCACTATGCCCAGATTTTCCATGTGGGCTCTGGGTATAAAATTCAGATCCCCTTGCTTACAAGACAAACACTTTTCCGACTGAGTCATCACCCAGCCTGAACAATACATCTTTAGAATAACACTGAGATTCAACAGAAAGTCTCTGCTTCTGGAGACCCAGCACTTTATAAAGCTTTAAGCCATGCTTCTCCCCATCTTCTTTTGTTTCATCTAGCAGCCAGTACTCAGTTTTAACATGAGAATACCATGTTTTGAGTTTTAGGCACATTCACTATGGTTAGTTTTGTTGAAGTCTCCAGGTTATCATTCCAAGGAATTCAACACTTTCAGAGTAGACTCTTCAGTTGAGGTTTGGTCTTTTGCTATGCACTGTAATGCTAAATACTGGTCCCCAAAGTCTGGTTGCCCCCAGGGACAAGGAGATTCTCACATACACCAAGTGATGCTAGGTAACCTTGCTCCTTAGTTTTAAACTTGTGTTTGAATTAAGATACCTGTAGCCTATAGCTGGGCAAAAGAGAGATAGATGGTGCTTTGGTTCCTAGGCTGGGGGGGGGGGGTCTGGGTCTGAGGCAGGGTCCATGAGAAGAAGAGAAAGAAGATGAGGAGAGTTGAGGATGCCATGGGGTAGGTGAATCATGAAAACATGGCCATGAGGGTTGGTCAACTAGAATAAGAGCATCCCAGGCAGAACATGGCAAGTCATATGTTAGGGTTATTGATAGGGACATAGATACATAGCTTAGAGGGTTGATATCTACCCAACTCTAGTGCTGTTAAGGCGTATTATAAATGTTAAGATTTTGTGTCTTTTTTTCTGGGAACTGAATGAACAAAGGCAGACTAGAAACCCCCAATTAATATTAAATATTTACCTCAACACCCACGAATCCTTACATCTATGATGGCTCTGCCTTTCTGAGCTAACCATGTGGCAAATACCTCACCTCCTGATATCACATGGAGGAAATCAGAGGTATTCAGACCCCGTGGGTCACAAACAATCATAAGATGTCCTGAAAGGGGAAAAGATACATCACAGGCATCTCATTCTCTCTCTCGAGGCTTGGTGACTGCTTCTCAGGCAGCATACACCTTGACACGTTATATGAATGATAGCTTGGGATGTTATTGAAAATGACTCAATCACCCACACTGCGGGAGAATTCACATCTTTCTTCTCACACACAGGAATTTCTGTGACTGGTTTTTTGCCTCTGAGTAGAAGGGGAGTGGCCATGCCATTAGCCTTAGCTCTCCACAATGGGCATCAGGGAACATGCAGGTATCTGAATGATGACGGTTGCTCTATCAGCTGAGCACAGGGGGATGGTGGAACCCTCTTCTTTCCTCAGCCCCTCTGGCTGTATTCTAAAGCCACTATGATGCTCCCAGTCAGGACCAGGTAATCTCACAGCATCAGACAACAACCATTCTTCCTTATCTTTTCAAGCCAGTATATGCTAATTCATTTGCTAACATTTCTTCCAACTGACAGGACAGTTATTGATAAGCTCAGATGTCATACTTAAACTTAGCAAAGGAAGCTTCCTGTCCTGTAAGTGAAAACAATGCAGATTCAAAAACTGGTGGCCTGAGTGTCAAAAATGAACCTTTGTTGCTGGAAGCCACCGAATATGGTACCAGTTTTATGAACTTAAAATTTTAAGAAAATTCAAATTTCTTATACTGAGAGAGATCAATTTCTGGTTCATGTAATTTTCTTAAAATTTAGTTATTTTTTTCTTACTTGTTCTTACTGGTTTTATTTAAATTTGTGTGCACCAATGAGCAAGCACGCGCACACACACACACACAAATAATAATTTTTAAAAAAAAATTACTCAATACTGTTCCCTCATCTCCAGGTGACATTTGAAGAATTAAATATTAAAGCCATGCAACCCTGACTTACATAACTCTGATAAGCCATGACATTTCCCAAATGAGTCTGTAAAAGCTACATAGAACCTGCATAGAACCTGCCAATGCTCGAGGGGCAGAGCAAAGATTTCTCTGCAGAAGAAATGTGTGAATTTTCCCTTCACAACTGACATTTCTATACCTACAATCTTACATCTTAAGGGGTAAAATGAATATAAATGAAATACTGCTTCTTATTAAAAATTAGAAACTTTCCTCTGCTTAAATAAGAACTCAGACAAGCCCCCAGCCCTTCCTGGTAACTCTTCCACACATAGAGTTTATAATTATTGTAGAATGGTTTTATTGGAACTAAAATGGCCACATATAGCCTAAAGCCATCACTCATACTTAATTATAGCAAATCAAACTTATCTTTAGTCCACATAGTTTGTTACCAGTTCCAAAGGACTGTCATGTGATCCAACTTAATTCTTTTAAGTTTTCAGAAAAATCTTATTAGACACATTTTACAAATAGGGATAATAAGGCCAGAGAAGATGTCATTTTTCCATGGATCATATTTACTATAATTCTATGTCACTGAATATAAACTCCAAAACATGACTCCTGTTGTCCTACATAGACTGATACATGTAATACCCTGCCAAGAGGAGTGGGTGATAGCTCAGTCAATAAAGTACCTAAAGACCTGAATTCAGACCCCATTACTGACTTAAAAAGTGGTGTGCACCTGTGATCACAGAAGTTAGGGAGGTGCACACAGAAGGACCCAGGGTCTGCCCCACCAGCCAGCAAACTCTAGATTCAGAGAGAGAGACCCTGTCTCGAAACTAAGGTGTAGAATTATAGAGAGAAACACATAGTGTCCACCCCCCTGGCCTCCATGAACACATACACACATACTCACACCCAAAACACCTTGCCTAGCCTCTAGCCTTCCCATGCCTCTTTCTTCCTGGTCATCAGCCTTGGTTTTCACCCTTTCCACTCATCACCAAACTATGCCTCTCCCTCCCTACTCCTACTTTTGGAAATGCCAGACTTCCTCAGCATCCAGCATCCTCTACTTTTATATTACAAATATTCCTTTTATAAACACATGCTCTGTATTAAGCTGTTTTTCTTGTCACTGTGACCAAAGACCTGACAAGAAGCACCTTGAGGGAGATGAATTTGTCTTGACTTATGGTTTAAGGAGAGAAAGGCATGTCAACAGGCAGCTCTAGCAGGCAACTGAGACTCCTCACATCATCACAACTTAGAGAAGCATAAAGAAGAGACAGGACCAGAAGTGGGGCTGGTATATAATCCATACAATGGAATGCTATAGCCCTGTATCTTCCAGCTAGGCTCCATGTTCATAAAGTTCAACAATCTCCCCAAACACTGTCACTGGCTAGGGAAAAATTGTCCATATGGGTACCCATTGAAGATATTTCACACTCAAACTGTAAGTTGTGGGCATTTAAATAAAACTATTCCTCTATTTTGTTAATTTTTTTCCTTCAGTGTATTTTCACATGAAAATAACCTTCTTCTTAAATCCCAACAGAAGCTAATAAAAATGCTTTCCATGGGTTGGGATGTGCTTCTCTGTCTTAGAGTTGTCATCACAGGACACTGCCACCCATAGACACATTTCACCACGTTGTCCTTTTTAGACAAGGTCTGCACCTTATACAGAGATGACAACAGACGTGACTGTAACTGACCCCCAGACACTACAGTTCTAAAGCAACTTGTATGCAGGGTGTGACTAAATGGTTCTTGCTAGCAGCCTCACTCTTCTAGACAAGATGCGTGCTATACTGCAGAGGTTGAATAGGTTATCACTACTTATGAACACTCCGGAAAAGAACCAATCAGTGAAGCCCGGGTCTTGTTTTGTTGGGTTAGGGTTTTGTTGTTCCGCTGCCACGGTGGCCTCACTTCCTGGCTTTTACTCTAGCAATGAAGTAGAAAACTGGACTGCAAATGGCCGTTCCCCTTCATGCTGTAGACAAGGTAGCTGAGGAGGAAGGGGCCAGGAAAAAGGATGGTAAAACAGTCATAATATTGTATAAGTCTAGTGAAAACATTCCAGTTGCAGTCATTGGGCAAGTGTGAACATAGAGCTTCCCAACTTAAGTACTACAAATGCTAATGTGTTTTAAATGTCAGATAACTTTCTGCTTTATAGTGGTAGTGTGTAATTCTCAGAGGGAAATGATCACACGTCTCCCACCCACTCTTCTATTGTGTGTCTCTCAAGCATGAATTTATAAACAGCAATGCCTGTCACAATGTCAAGGGTTTGGACACACGGCCCTAGAACCCTTTAGCTTTATTGGTTTGTTTGGTTTCTGTGTTTGTTTGTTTTTTCCCAACCCATGCTCATTTGTAGCAAATAATCTCCAGACCTTCATCTTAAGACAGAGAGGGTTCAAAGAATTCTGTTGGGCAAATTTGCTTGGAGGATTTTTGACAGAGCAGAGTTCATTTCCAAAACTGAAACAGGCGAAAGCAGAAGCAGATGGTACAAAGATGCAAGAGGCACCTTCGCCAGAGCGAGAGGTTAAGCCGGGCATGAGGAATTGCTTGTTGTGGCAAGGAATGGATATCTTACCGATGAAGGTGAAACAAATTGAAAAGAAAAATGAAAGTGCTTCTCTACGGGCCGCTGGCTTTTCTCATCACAGCCCGCATGCCTCTCCAAGCTGATTCACCCATCCTGAGTGGTATTTGCTGAGAGTGATCCAGCAGCCCTACCCAACAGCCAAGGCCTGGACTGCTTTTGTGAAGGTCCACCTGCCTCATTCACCTCTCACCACTGAACAGCATCTGGTTTTCTTGCCAACTTTTATTTCTTCCCTCACTTCTCAAAGAGATGAACATTTTGTCTGATATGATTATCCAGTTGCATGCAGAGCTATGCCCTCCTCAGCTGGGTCCCAAAGTCATGAATCTGTGCCCTTCACTGTTTGTCTAGCCCAGCAAATGTGAAGCCATGATAAGATACAATCTTGCTTATAGAGTCAGGGGTCCTACTAACCCAGATGCTGCTCACCCAACCACATTCCTTCCTTCTAATGTTGCCACCATCCTCTCAACCACCAAAGCCTGGAGCCTTATAGTTATTAACTACTGGGCTTTCCCTTCTCTGGCCCCAAATTTAATTCCACTTCCACTGAAAATCTTCTGCATCCCCAAGGCTCATTCTCCCCCAGCTAGTAAGACAGGCTTCCCTCACTCCACCTCTTCTTCCTCACACAGCTGCTTTGTTTAGAACACTCCTCCCTCAGATCTGCCCCAAACCTAAGAGGTCTACAATCTTGAGCCCAAGGGCTACCTCTAGACCACAGCTCAGATACAAGATGTTTAAGCAGGAAGCTAACCTATTCTATGTAATGAATTAATTGAACGCCTGGTGTTGCTCTTTGCTGTCTAAGAAAAAAATTTGATGAGCAATGGGGGTGGGCCAGGCCAACAGAAACACAGAACTAATATGACCGATGAAGTCTGAACACCTCTAACCTGAGCATCCAGGGAAGACAGAGGTAGACCTGTATTCCAAGGTTCCAACAACGACATGAGACTTTCCAGATCCCTTTAATGTTTCTAAATAAACCAAGGTCAAAACTTGGTTGGTTGCCCAATTAAAATAGAGTCAAGGCACGAGCTAGGATTTGAATGGGGTCTTCTAGTTCCTATGTCATTGGAAAAGCTGTGAACAAAGGAGGTGGGGCATGAAGAAAGAGGTAAGAGAGGGCGCATGAAAATGAAGACGTGATCATAACAGGGAATGATACGGCAGAGTCCCAGAGGCAGGACATCCTAATGGGAGATGACAGGAGACCAAAGGAGGGATGTCATAATGGGAGATGACAGAGAGGAGTCCCAGGGGAGGGAACTATCCAAAGTGATGAAAGTCATTTTAAAGAAGGCAGGAGACAGAGGTGAAAGAGATGCCATGTAGAAGGGATAGGGACAGTTCCAGGTGATAATAAGGGAAGCTGGACATCACGCAAACTGCTACATTAGGAAAGTGGGTGCTGAGAGCAGAGTGTACTTTAGAGTCAGAGAGCCTCTGCTAATTCTCCATCACTGGCTATTTGCACAACTTAGACAAAGTATTCTGCTCAGCCATGGTGAGGTGAAAATGGTTGGATAAGAAATGAATAGAGGGGGAGCTCAAGATGAAGCTGAGCCCTCGTGACTCAACAGTCCATGCAGTGCTCACAGGTGCTGATCCAGTCCATGCAGTGCTCACAGGTGCTGATCCAGTCCATGTAGTGCTCACAGGAGTTGATCCAGTCCATGCAGTGCTCACAGGAGCTGATCCAGTCCATGCAGTGCTCACAGGAGCTGATCCAGTCCATGCAGTGCTCACAGGTGCTGATCCAGTCCATGCAGTGCTCACAGGAGCTGATCCAGTCCATGCAGTGTTCACAGGTGCTGATCCAGTCCATGCAGTGCTCACAGGTGCTGATCCAGTCCATGCAGTGCTCACAGGTGCTGTTCCAGTCCATGCAGTGCTCACAGGTGCTGTTCCAGTCCATGCAGTGCTTACAGGTGCTGATCCAGTCCATGCAGTGCTCACAGGTGCTGATCCAGTGTGACTCAACAGTCCATGCAGTGCTTACAGGTGCTGATCCAGTCGATGCAGTGCTCACAGGTGCTGATCCAGTCTATGCAGTGCTCACAGGTGCTGATCTAGTCTATGCAGTGCTCACAGGTACTGATCCAGTCAATGATCATCATACATAGACCTTACTGACCCACATCAACCACATCAGGAGGTAAAGATGAACAAGGATGCCAGAGAGGTTAAGCACCCTCCCCAAGGTAATAACTGATACATAGATCAGGACAGGTACAAATTACTAGATGATGTAGAAGCTGAGTGTATTGATTCTCAGCTGAGGACCTATCAGATGTAAACAGCTAATTGTGCCCTTGCTAGTAAAAGGACAAAACTACAGTTATTAAAGCAAAATTATTATAATTAATCCTCAAGCAAATGTCTGAAAGTCCAAACACATGTAGGCGTCTTGTACTTTTAGCATCCTGTGAACAGAAACCTTTTTGTAATATTAATTCTGTTGTTCAGATTTTGGCAGTTATGTGATTCATTAGAAACTCAAAAATAAACGCAGATGCTCCTCTGCTATGTGATATGCAAGACAGTGGGGTTTATGGTTTAGGCTCAAAGCCTTTTCAGAATATAATAGCTAAGCACCTCTAGGAAAGCCTATGCGTACCAGAATCAAATTGTTTTTAGAACAAATTCAGATTATAATACTTGCAATGATTATAATCCTATTAGGGCCACTTTGAAGGCTAGAAGCGCTTTAATAAACACACATGCTTTGCTCAATCCTACAATGAATGGTCCTGTGACATCATGGGAATAGTACGGCTTTGGACCTGTGAAAGTGGGGTTTGATGGATTCTTTACTAAAGGTGGCCTACTAATATACTGTCTTAGTTGCCTTCTATTGCTGTGATAAAACACAGACCAAAAGCAACCTGGGAAAGATAGGGTTTATTTCAGTTTACATTTCAAGGTAATAGTTCATCACTAAGAGAAATCAGGGCAGGAACAGAAACAGATGTCATAGAGGAATACTACTTACTGGCTTGCTTCCATGACTTGTTCAGCCTGTTTCTTATAGCTCTCAGGACTACTTGCCCAAGGGTGGTACCACCCAGAGTGTACTGGGCCCTCCTACATCAATCATTAATCAAGAAAATGTTCCCATGGGCTTGGTTACATGCCAGAGTGATGAGATTTTCTCCGGTAAGGTTCCCTCTTCCTAGATGACCTGCATTTGCTCAAGGGTGACAAAACTAACTAGCACATAAATCAAGGAAATTTTAGAAGTATTTGATGGCTAAAGTCTTTCATCTACAAGAGTGAAAATTAAAATTCACCATGCCAGCAGGTCAGAACTGCCAGCTTGGTGCCTGGCTTTTCACAAGGAAAATGACAGGGCAACTGACCAGGAGCTGAGCTTCCCTTGATGCTCAGCGTCGATTCTATTTTCTCGGTGTCTAAAATTTTAAAACATAAATTGATTCAATAAAAATGTGCCCAACAAAACATTCCGTGACAATAAAGCCTCCATCTATACTGTGATAGAAATAATATTGTGATCTTAAAATTTTATTACTCGTGGGAAAGAAGGTGGCATTTCACATTAAGTTTCCTTTACCATGCCCTAACACCCTTGAGCAACTTCTCCTGCAAATCGAGATGAAAACTCTGCAGAAGGTCATGGTCTTGATTGTTGATCTTGTGTCAAAGAGCACTGAAAATGGGCTTGGTATCTCCCCTCGGGCTACTGAACCAACGTTATTGGATAAAACTTCAAAAATACTGAGATTAAATGCTACACATCATTATTCTGGGCTGGCTCTTGGAGAGGTGATATTTGGTCAATATGAATAACATCCGTAGTTTAGTGAGGCATGATCTACAAACTTTAATTTATTTACTTCTGACAAGCAGTATGCAGTTATGCAAGATGAGAATGTTAAGGGAAACTGGGTGAGAGAGAGGTAAGAACTCTATTATTTCAGAATTTAAAGTTCCTTTTTTAAAATTCTTCAGGGTAACTAAATGTCTTGCAGGAAAAGGAAAGTACAGAGAATAGAGACGGACCCCTCACTACTCCCTAGAGTATAAAGTTGAACACAGAGGAAGGTGGTTAGTTTAGGCAACACCAGGACTTACTCATTTCAAGATCAGCATCATACCAAAAAGACACTGACAGGCATAGCGAAGGATTCCAACTGTTGCCAGTCAGCTTCTCAGTTTCCTGGGTCTTGATCTCTACCAGCATCTAGCACAGTGCTAGGCACATTTGTGAAACTGCCCGAGTCCCACCTACAAAACTTGGGAGAAGTTGACTAAGAGATCCTCACTGAAGAACAGGTTCCTGGGTGACTGAAGAGTGGCGCTGAGGAGAAGAGGCCAGGGAAGCAGAACAACATGGAGAAGGGACTATGGTCCATGTGCAAAGCAGTACAAGGAATACGGTACTAAATATGTATGGCTTGAAGCCATCAGTTTTAGTTACTATTCTATTGCTATGAAGAGACACCATGACCGAGGCAACTTATAGAAGCATTTAACTGGAGGCTTTCTTACAGTTTCATAGGGTTAGTCCATGACCAGCATGGCTGGTAGGGGCAGACAGACAGACAGACATAGTGCTGGAATAATAGCTAAGAGTTTTCATCCTGATCCACAGGCAGCAGGCAGAGAGAGAATAAGCCTGGACCTAGCACGGGCTTTTGAAACCTCAAAGCCCACCACTGGTAACATACTTCCTCCAACAAGGCCACATTTCCTAACCCTTCCTAAACAGCCCACCAGCTAGGAGCCAGACATTCAAATATATGAGCCTTGTAAGGACCATTTTCTTTTAAACCACCATACTATCTAATGTGGTGTTATCTCTAAGGAGAAAATACACACTACTGAATCCAGAGGGAAGCTCTCGTGGAGCAGGAAAGAGCTAGGCACAATGCTCAGCATCCTTCACTGATGAGTAGAGCTCAGAAGCCTTGCTGGACAAGCCGCAAAACCTTGGAGCAGACATTAAAGCAAAGTGCTTTGGATAGAGGACTAGAGTGCTTTTCATTACATCCTAGAGACCTCCTTCCTAATAAAAACCCCTCTAAGTCACTGTATAAATTCAAAGACATTGTGCCTCCCTCAATGTCTTCAGTAACACATAGTGAGGAGAAAGGGCATTAAGGTACTTTATCTCCAAAACCCCTCCCAATAGACTCCATGTTCCTAGTTGGGGCATATGTTTATAATACCATGAAAATGTGTTCACAACCATTACTTAGTGTTGACGCTCACATGCCCTCACAAGGACTATGTTTTATGATCTCCATCTTACAAATGAGAGTGGGAAAGCGGTTAAGGAATTTCCTCAGTTTCACAGCCAGAGAACAAACATGAGCAGGCTAAACGGGAATTACTCAGATTCAAGGCACATTCAAAAGGTGGAGTTAACTGGACTTGCTGACAGAAAAACATCAGAGACAAATTCAATTCCTTTTATTATTTAGCTTTATTTTGTTTACTTATTCACTTTACATCCAGCTCACTGCCCTCCTCCCGGTCACCCTCTCTAAATCCTTCTAAATCCTTATCCTATTCTCCTTCCCTTCTCCTCTGAGCAGGTAGGATCCCTGGATACCCGCCCCTCCCTCACCCTAGCACTTCAAGTTTCTGTGAGGCTAGGTGTTTCCTCTCCCACTGAGGCCATCAAAGCAGCCCAGCTAGAAGAACATACTCCACATACAAGCAACAGCTTTAGGGACACCCCCCCCATTCCAGTTGTTCGGGACCCACATGAAGGTCAAGCTGCACATTTGCTTCATATGATCGGGTAAGCCTCCATCCAGCCCATGTATGTTCATTGGCTAGTGGTTCATGCCCTAAGAACCCCAAGGGACCATGTTAGTTGATTCTGTTGGTCTTCCTGTGGAGTTCCTATCGCCTTTGGGGCCTGCAGTCTTTCTGCCATTCTTCCATGAGTCCCCAAGCTCCATCCACAGCTTGTCTGTAGATGTCTGTATCTGTAGCCTCCTGTCTGCAAGCATAACAGGGTATCATTAATAGTGTCAGGAATTGGTGCTTGCTTATGGAATGGGTCTCAAGTTGGGCCAGTTATTGGTTTGCCGCCCCTCAGTCTCCTAGCTCCCTTCCATGTGCCTGCATTACCTGTAGACAGGATAAATGTAGAGTTGAAAGTTTTGTGGGTGGGTTGGTGTCTCTATTGCTCCACTGGGGTTTCTGTTTGACTACAAGAGGTGGACTCTTCAGGTTCCACATCTCCAATGTAGTGAATCTCAGCTAAGGTCACCCCATTGATTCTTGGGCCACCCCCCCTTATTCCAGGTCTTTGTCACATCCTAGAGATGTTCCCCACCTCAATTCTTCTACCCAATACCTTACATCCCTGTTTGGAGGACTTGCCCTTAGTCAGCACAATCACAGTCAATCAGAAGCCTGTGTCTCTACCTTAACTTTGTGAGCACATGTGGAAAATAAAGTCTGTTTTCTTCTCTAAATAAAGGGGAGTGCAGGAGGGGCTCAGCTGTCCACGTTAGCAGAGGGGTCGCTGTGCTGGCTGTGTTCCTTTACAGTGCTTGGCATGGATTAGGCTCCCCTGCAAGGTGAGGGTGGGGCTCAACCTTCCCTCAGCATTTAGACAGGAAGTCTATCTAGAGAATGAGAACATTTTTTAAGTCATAGTTGAGTGTGAAGCGGTCCTTGAGCTCACAAAAGTGTCTTTTTATCCATTCATTTTCAAAGTTCTAAAAGGTCAAAGAAAGATAAAAGCTTGATAAAAATAACTTTCTGCATTAAAAAAAATCTATTCTTGTAAAAGATCTAAAGTAACCCCTCTATTCCTATAAAATAAAATAAAAAAATCAAACCATATACTATTCTGGATGGTGGGTGATTCCTCAGAGTACTGGGGTATTGGCAGAAGAGTTAAGCAATAATCCTTAAAGGAAATAAATTAAGAAAAAAAAGAAAATGATGATAGGAGAAATAAAAATGATTATCACATTGAAAAATATAATGGGGGGATTCTAAAATGAGGCAAAGACCTTATTGGCGATCCAGAGTAAATAAGACTAAATGGTCATTTCCCCAGTGCTAGTCAGAAGGCTACTGGGAATGGGAAATAAGATCTACCTGGAAAAATCAAATGGATGTAATTACTATTTGGACAAAGTAGATATATTCCTTAAAAAGTTACTTATAATAGTCTAATACACTAAAAACCCAAAGAATCTGGGCAACAAATATTACCAAATAAAATGTTATTGCACAAATCCAAAAATGAAATTCATAAATAAAAGTGAACATAATGAAAAAATAAGGTAATACATATGTATTTGTGGTTACTCGTGAGTTGGAAATATATATATGCATGAGGTAATGAGGAGAAAATGGAGTCGCTTGTAAGATGCATATACACTTTCAAGCATTTTTTAAGTGACAGGCAATACTAACAATTTTATAACAAAATATAATGTTCCTTCAGATCACATCTCTAGTTACTTAGATAAGCCTAAAAGCTCAATGTCTTTACTACTTGGGATAGCTATATGACTGGTTCAACCTGAGGCCCATGACACAATAGGGAGCCCATGCATGACACAGCCTGGATGGCCAGGAACCAGAGACAGGACATCCACAGACCCAAGAGAGAACCAAACATGAAAAAACAAGAAAAAAACCCAAAAACCAAAAACAGTCAACGAAATGATTCCTAATGATACTCGGCTATACTCATAGATCAGTGCCTAGCCCAACTGTCATCAATAACTGATGAGAGATAACTGTCAGCCAATAACTGATGGGAGAGATGCAAAGACCCACAGCCAAACACTAGGTGGAGCCGGGAGAATCCTACAGAAGAGTGGGGAGGAAGGATTGTAGGAAGCAGAAGGGTAAAGGACAACATGAAAATTTTCCGTATATTAAACCATCCCTGCATCCCTGGAATAAAACCTACTTGGTCAGGATGGATGATTGCTTTAATGTGTTCTTGGATTCGGTTAGTGAGAATTTTATTGAGGATTTTTGCATCGATATTCATAAGGGAAATTGGTCTGAAGTTCTTTACCTTTGTTGGATCTTTCTATGGTTTAGGTATCAAAGTAATTGTGGCTTCATAGAATGAGTTGGGTAGAGTACCTTCTACTTCTATTTTGTGGAATAGTTTGTGCAGAACTGGAATTAGATCTTCTTTGAAGGTCTGATAGAATTCTGCACTAAATCCATCTGGTCCTAGGCTTTTTTTGGCTGGGAGACTATTAATGACTGCTTCTATTTCTTTAGGGTATATGGGACTGTTTAGATCGTTAACTTGATCCTGATTTAACTTTGGTACCTGGTATCTGTCTAGAAAGTTGTCCATTTCGTCCAGGTTTTCCAGTTTTGTTGAGTATAGCCTTTGGAGCTGAGACAAAAGGATGGACCATCTAGAGACTGCCATATCCAGGGATCCATCCCATAATTAGCCTCCAAACGATGACACCATTGCATACACTAGCAAGCGTTGGCTGAAAGGACCCTTATATAGCTGTCTCTTGTGAGACTAGGCCGGGGCCTAGCAAACACATAAATGGATGCTCACAGTCAGTTATTGGATGGAGCACAGGGGCCCCAATGGAGGAGCTAGAGAAAGTATCCAAGGAGCTAAAGAGATCTGCAACCCTGTAGGTGCAACAACATTATGAACTAACCAGTACCCCGGAGCTCTTGACTCTAGCTGCATATGTATCAAAAGAGGCCCATTGGATTTGCAAACTTTATATGCCCCAGTACAGGGGAATGCCAGGGCCAAAAAATGGGAATGGGTGGGTAGGGAAGTGGGGGGGGGGGTATGAGGGACTTTTGGGATAGCATTCTAAATGTAATTGAGGAAAATACGTAATAATAAAAAATATTTTTTAAAAAAAAGGACAACATGAAAACTTGGACCACAGAACCAACCAAGCAGGTATCATAGGAGCTCACAGAAACAAACATGGACCCTGTATGGCTCTGAGATAGGTCCTCTGCAAATACTTTATGGCTGTGTACTTTAGTGTTTTTGTGAGACTCCCAACAATGGGAATGGGAGTGGGGTGTCTCTTTTGCCTTGGTTAAGACCCCTTTCCTCCTACTGGGTTGCCACATTTAGGCATGATATGAGGATTTGTGCCCAGTCTTATTGTATCTTGTTAAGCTATGTTGGGTGGGTATCCCTGAGAGGCCTGCTCTTATTTATTTGTTTTATTTATTTATTTACTTACTTACTTACTTATTTGAAGGGAAACTGAGTAGGAGTGGATCTCGGGGAGAAGGAAGATGAGGTAGGGACAGGGAGGAGTAGAGGGAGGGGAAACCATGGTCCTGGATGCAAAGTATGAGAGGATTAAAGTGAGAGGACAGGGTGGTGGGGAGAGAGAGGGAAGGTGGAGGAGAAGGAGGAGGAGGAGGAGGAGGAGGAGGAGGAGGAGGAGGAGGAGGAGGAGGCGGTGGCCTACCTTTGTAATTCTACTGGGAAAGCAGACAAAGGAGAGTCCCTGAGGCTCACAGGCCAGTCAATCAGCTAAATCAGTAAAACTGAGAGACCCTGCCTCCAAAAACTAAGGTGGAGAACTGAAGAAGAAGGCACTTGAGGCTACTTCTGGTCTCCGTTCACACCCACACCTACACGCAAACACACAAAAAGCAGACAACAGCAAACTAGGAATTAGGACTAGAAGTCCAAACAAAACACTTGCAATGGAACTTAAAAAGGTGGAGCACCTAGAGACAGGGATGTCAGACTGGATGACCCTCCTACAGTGTCAGGAAAGCAGGGGCGGCCTTGGGCACATCAGCTCCAGGGTAGCATATTGCTGAATGCAGAGACTGTGAACAAGTTAAAGCACAGTATCCCCAGGGGAGCCCTGGACCTGGCTCCTTCTAACTTGCAGCTGTGCAGCTATCCATCTTTCTGCTTCTGTATCTGAAATGCAGGGATGGTGGCTGCATTTAACCCAAAGGTCATTACAGGGGATGAACGCATTAACACAGGTAAGAAACCACCACCTCAGGTGCGTACACAAAAGCTCAGAGTGTTTTCAGTTTATCTATCTAAAAAAATTTTGCAATTATTTATCTCTAGCAAGTTGGTCAACATAGTGACTTCCAGGGGATTTCCCATATCAACAATAGCTCTGCTATAAAATAAGCAAGCCTATGAATAATTAAACAAAAGAAGGGAATGCAGCTTGAAAACACCTGAGGTACAGAATGTGTGCAGAAGTGCTCTGTGGATTTGCAGGCATCTCACAGGCAGCCAAGAGGATTCTATCGAGCAAGGAAAAGTAGTGGGAGTTTAATTGGGCACTAACCATTACCACCAAGTTGAGATGTGTGAAACAGTATATTGCTAATTCTTTTTAGTTACATTGTTGCCCTATTTAGATTAGCTAATGCTTATCTCCGTGTTGAGAAGTGTCCATTTGACTTGCCTAGAGAAAGGGGGTGCCTAGGCAGGCCCATGCTAAGGCATACCTTCCCCCCGACAGACCAGCCACACAATGGCATAGTATAGAATAGTTTATTCCGGGCATGGGGAGGGGAGTTAAGGCAGAGAAAGGCAAAGAGAAAGAGAGAGTAGGGAAGTGGAGTCTGGCAATGACCACATGGAGAGAGGGGGGAAGGGAAGGGGAGTAAGGAGGCAAGAGGCAAGGGAGCAAGAGAGTAAGAGAGAGAGGAGGGACCAAGCAGCCCATTTTATAGGGCCAGGCCTACCTGGCAGCAGCCAGGTAACTGTGGGGGTAGAGTCCAGACAGAATACTAACAGCCAGGGCTGCACAGAGAAACCTTGTCTCAAAAACCAAAACAAGGCAAAACTAAAAAAATTAAAAAAATAAAAAAAAAAAAAAACAACAACAACAAACAAACAAAACCTTCACAAGTAGGGCATGGGTATACTCGAGTAGATGCTGGAATCAATACTAACATTATTACTAAGTAAAGTTATGACCATTTCAGATGTTAAATTAATTTTAATCATCTCAATTCCATAAACATACTACTGTAATGGAGAGTGTGACCCTTTATTTTGGAAGTGAATTTTAAACATTTATCTTGATTCCATGGACAAAGTACTTTTACAAGGAAACCCCAGGAATATGACCTATTGTAGCTCTTTGGAGACATAAAAGCATCAGAAACAAAACGTGAAGCCTCTGCAATGTGCTGTTGGCGCTACATTCTGTGCCCGATTCTAAACCCAAAGGTCTCCCCTCTAACACAGAATTCTAGGTTGACGAACTGTAAGACAGTTTTCTAAGCTCAAATCTTACACATTTATTTGATATATATTAAATTTAAGGAAGTCATTAAACATTCCTGAACTCTTATGTAATGCTTTTGTTTCCATTAAATATAATATCTATGTAAGCCCCAGGAAAAGAAAGTTTACATGAGCTCCTGCCGCCTGACTAGAGATTGTGCACAAATTAAGTATCATGGCCCCACCACCTTCACCCTTTCCCCAGAAAACCTAAACAGAACGAAGAAAGAATCAACAATCTGTGACATCTGGGCAGCAGAGTAGAGCCAAAGATAAAGACTCTCTTCCCTCCTCCATTCTTCTCTCTGTTAAAGCATGAGATTTACAGTTATATAATATTAAAGGGGGTTAAGAAATGAGGGAAACCTAAAGCTGGCTGGGTATCCTCACAGCCCATCTCCCCTCTCCTCATTTTGGACAGAGGTCTTCTATAGCAGACCTCCCGACTTAGGAACATTAAGACAAGCCAGGATTGGTCAGAGGAACTCTCAAGCCTCAGTGGCTTATGTGATTCTAACCAAATAGGAATCCATGCAATGAGGTAACTCATTACCAAATGCTTGGAAGTTTCACTAGAGTCTCAACTAGGGGAGGCAAGCTTATCTACAACTACGGACTATCTTGGTTTATGTCCTTGCCATAAACCAGCATTCTCTCCACCATGTGGCAGTGCCACGCTGTTCTGCCTCCTTTCTCCCAAAACTCTCGTTTTGAGAAGCCAGGTGTCTCTGTTTTAAGCTTGTTTATAAATAACTAATATTCTTGAGACTTTTAAATTACTTCCTATAACTAGAAGTAATAACATTCCAGGATGACTTGGTCTTTGAATTCATTATACAAAATTTTAGGTTGGGACAGCGCCTGGAGAAACGGAGAAAGAGCATTCATGCTCTTCCATAGGATCAGAGTTCAACTCCTAACAACCCACATGGCAGCCACAGACATATCTGTAAGTCCAGTACCAGGGAATTCAGTCCCCTTCTGGCCTCCACAGACACTGTGCATATGTGGTTGGTGTACACACATACAGGCGAAACACTGATACACATGAAATAAAAAATAAAAATTTTAGCTAGAGATTTGGTTTGGTTTTATTTGCTATGATTGGGCAACTTTCAATTAGGGGCTAAGAGTCGATCTGGTACTGACACTGGAAGCCATGAGTCAAACCTCCCCAAGATTGATAAGGAAGTCCACAGCCACCCCCACCCCCATCTCCTTGTCTTTTCCTTAAGTTGTTTGAAAGTAGGTCAAATCACCGAGAAACATCAATTCAACTCACTAATTAAAGTTTTATCGGTCCTTGGCAACAGATGGATAATAGATAGTTGTTAATTCTCTTTATGTCCTCTTCCCTCACATTCTAGTTTATTTTTATAGGTGCTAATAGAAACTCCACAGCTTTGAAAATGGATTGAACTATTGATATTAGTTTCCAGTTAGCTATTAGAATGAGGATTGTGTTTCTATCAAGAAACCCACATGGAGATAGAAGAAGGCCCCTTAGCTGTGTCCTAGAATGCAGAGATATGCAGAAGATATGAGTAGATTTTAATACTTCAAGTTTGAGAAGCACAAAATCAGTCATGGAGTTAAAAGAGAAGCTGGTTGGAGAGCCTGTTAGCAGCACAAATCACACAGTAACTGGTTCTATCTGGAATCGATGTGTTTAGAAAATACTGGAATTAAAAGGTACCAAATGTAAAAAGGTGCAAAATAAAAAATTTTAAAAAGTTCAGGAAACTCACAGGTGCTAATAGAAACATGGAAACGAGTTTAGTAGCAGCAGCATAAAAGCAAGAGTAATAAATAAGGTTAGTCCAGCTTTATTTGACTAAAATGTGGAAGAGTGATAATATAGAGCCCTCCCAGAGCTGTGGGAACGTTGCTCTCACCACGCATTAAAGGACAGACTGTGACTTGGGGCACAATACTCAAGCCTCTCCTGAGGCTGTAAACACGTGCTCACGTGGACCCAGAAACCCCAGGCTTCATTTAGAGAGAGGGAAAAGTGGATACAAAGGGCTGAATGGGGGGCTGGAGAGATGGCTCAGTGGTTAAGAGCACTGTCTGTTCTTCCAAAGGACCCAGGTTCAATTCCCAGCATCCACATGGCAGCTCATAACTGTCTGGCAGCCTCACACCACTGCACATTAAATAATTTACAAAAAAAAAAGGGAAACCAAAGGGCTGAATGGATAGTCTAATATATACACCATATATGTGGCCCTACTATGCTGCCTCCAGAAGAAGCCTGACCCCCACAAATGAAAAGGAAATCGCTAACCAACACAGATTTGTGGCCATACATTTAAAACCACAAAATACTCTGTTCTTGAAATGGAAGCAGACAAGCTACCTCCAATGTTAATAACAGTGATTCATTTTGAAAAAAATAACATAGATCTGGAAACCTGGGAGGGAGAGTTTGGAGGAGGGCAGGCTCGTCTTGGCCGTTATTGAAATTCCCGCAGCAATATAACCACACATCACTTTTTAAATGCAGAGTATCATTACCACAAACTAAAGGCCACAAGATTTAAGAAGCAAGCTTTTCCCAGATTTACCAGACATTAAGCATTTCTCTGATTCTTATTCTACACACCCCTGCACAGTGCTCCATAAATTCTTACTGAACAACTCAGCTCTCTCGTGCAGAATTTATTGTACAGAGACATTCTTGGCTGACCCCTAGTTGGAAGCACACTTATTCAAAACCTGTGTTCCTTTATTCAACTGTGGATTTTAACCCATTGCTTTCATTAAAATTGACTTACTCTCTCTTCTTTCCTAAAACCACAGGGCTCGCAGGGCGTGGTGGCGCACTTAAATCCCAGCACTTGGGAGGCAGAGGCAGGCAGATTTCTGAGTTTGAGGCCAGCCTGGTCTACAAAGTGAGTTCCAGGACAGCCAGGGCTATACAGAGAAACCCTGTCTCGAAAAAACAAAAATAAATAAATAAAAATAAAACCACAGGACTGTTGAAGAACAAAGATAAAATCCACAATTTCTAATCTGAAGTCTGGTCCATGCGCAAAGGGATGAATAGCAACACTGTCTATAATTCATTGTCATCAAACTGTCACTAAAAGCAACTTTTAGAATTCATCTTTCTAGGCTCATGGTGAGATTTTTTTAATTCAGGTTTTGCTAGTCTTCCTGTTAAAATTGTGTAACACTTTCTCCCTCTCCATCCCTCTATCTCTCCCTTCATCCCTCCCTCTGTCGTGAGAGCTCCCTGTTTCTCATGTTCACCCTTGTTTTAATAATGCCTCCCCCTTGTTTCTCATGATGTGAGTATACTCGATAACAGGATTCAAGAGAGAATGAGGACGTGTCTATATCAGTAGTCAAGGTATATGACTCAGTGAACTCCCCACTCTACTACTAGTGTTGGGAACAAGCAAAAGAAATGTATTCTAACCACTACCATTTCCTTTTCAGTCACCATTTAATCATAGGAAGGAACTAAATTCAAAGTTCCAGGCTCTAGAGGAGCTGGGACCTTCCCTATAGCTGAATAGCTCCTGTTGTAAACTGTGGGGAATTGCAGGCTGGTCTCCAGTCGGGCTGAGGTCTGAACCCCGATGGTCATAATTCACATACATGACACGGTAGGCGTTCCCTCATGCTCCTGAAACTCCAGCCCCTGCCTAAGGTACCACCTCCCACAGCCCCCACAAGAGAAGCATGGTCAGTAGTCACGTAAGCAATGGCCCAAGCTTCTGACCTTCAGGCTAAACTCCTCCCCAGTTACCTAGCAACAGTGAAGACCACAAAAAAGGGGTGCTCAGCCCCCCCAAGCTCTCTTGCTCTCACTCCTTTGTCCTCTTATCTCTCACATCTCTCTCCAATTCCCTTTCTCTTTGTCTTCTTCCCTCTCCTTCTCCCTCTCCCTCTCCCTCTCTCCTCCCCCTCCCTCTCCCCCTCCCCCTCCTTCTCCCCCTCCCTCTACCCCTCTCTCTCTCTCTTTTCTACCTTCTCTCTTTCCCCTGCATTTCTATAATAAAGCTCTTAAACCATAGAGAGTCTCTGCTCCTTCAAGTTCCGCTGCGCACTCTGGATAATGTTGGGAACTTCTTCCCCTATTCCCTCTCTCCCACAACCCTGGTGGCTTTAGCAAAGTAGCACGTGGGGGAGGGGGGGTCCCGGTCTGGGGCTGCCCCTTTTCCACCCCTCCCACATGGGTCAGGATGCCAGGAGCTCTGCCTTCATCTGCCTGCCCAGAGCACAGGAGCTCTGGCCGGTCACACCTTTCCCTTCCCCCACTTCCCCTGCCCTCCTCCCGGGCCCCCCTTTTATTTTGTTCCCAACAGTAAACAGTTGTCTGAGTCCAGAAATCTCAGGGACAACTTCTCCATCTTGCTGGCAAGATCAAATTAGTTCATGTTCCCAGGCCTAAGTAGGAATGAACACCTATCACACTATGTTTTCTTAATTATTTATTAACCAAATGTTTTCTTAATTATTTATTAACCAGTAAAGAATATATAAATTGCCCTTATCTAGACCAAAGTGCATAAGTTGTTTTTTATATATATATAAAAAACACAACTAGGTTATGACCTAGTTAACTACATGCCTTACCCACTTCTTTGTTTCCTTATCACTCTGAGCTCTAGACCTAAGTTCTCAGAGAATGAATTAAGGATCTTGAAGCCAGGTGCCCTGGATATGGCCCAGTCTCCATTGAGTACTCCCTTGTTTTAACCCATAATGTCAAAATATCATTGGATGACACCACAGATCATCCCAGCTCACCCCTTGCTTTGTGTTCAATACAGCATCCCCTAAGGGATGCGGTTCAGATCCCAAAGGGGCCAGCTCCCTGAAGTCTCAGAAAATGAAGCTTTCATTTTTTAAACTTTCATATCTGAAGTGAGTATTCTCAGCTTTCACCCCAAACCCAACAGCTGCAATTAGTAGAGCACCTGTCCTACAGTAAGTACTCGATGCGCTCATGAATAATCCCCGAGTCGCCAGTCCCCCTGTCATACGACTTTCTCATCTCCAACACCCAGTACCAGAAGCTCAGAACCTGTTAACACAAGCTAACAATTCTGCATGAGTGAAATGAGGGTTATAGTCCACACATTAAATACATTGACTTTGTAGAAACTGTCGCATCCCTTCTGAGAAAGCATTTCATGGTTTGAGCTCAAATGTCACAGTTACGACCAATTTCAGTCTTGAAGCCCTATGGCTGCTCCCTAATACCAGTGTATTCCAGGTATGCTGTTTTCTCTGGCCATCCGAAGACATTAGATGCTCTTTCTCAAGGACCCCTGTGGGTTAGTGCATACAAGGTGCTTAGCGCAGCAGCTGGCACCTGATCAAGTGACATCGGCTATGGCAGTTGGCTCTTGTTACCAGATTTCCCACTTCATAGTACAAAAAAAGAAAAAAGAAAAAGAAAGAAAAGAAAAACAAACCACAAAGAAAACAAAAACAAAAAAAGCAGGACTAGAGACACAAAAGGAGCCCCTGGGGTTTATAAAGCTCTTTGTCTTCAGTCTTTTTGAAGTAGCTCAACTATTTCAACAGTCTTGAAAGGGCCAGCAGAGTTATAACACAGGAAAAAGCACTGCCCACTTTAAAGTCAGAGGGAAAACAAGGGTTTTTCTCACATTGAAGGAAAAAAAGGCAAGTATTGTGATAATAGGTGTTTATATATGTGTCCAAGACTTCCCCTGAAAAGGCAGTTTTGTTTGCTAAAGAAATGTGTCAGTTCTTCCCACAGAGGCAGGTGAGCACCTGGAGGTCATGGCCTCTTTAGGTCATGGACTACAGAGTAACCATAAAACAAGACAAGAAACTATTCTCTCTGACACAAAGTAAGTTAGTGCTGATGGCGGAAGGCGACCTAAGCCGGTAAGGATGGAAATGAGGAAATAGGTGGCATTTTAACTTGGCTACATCTGTAAAGACCCTCTGTCCAAACAGGGTGGGTTCTAGAGTGCTACAGCTTAGGACTTCAGTATGGGGCCTTAGGTGCAGCAGAGCTCAGTCTGGGAGAAAAAAAAAAAACAGAGATGTTTGGAGTGAATGCCAAGAGCTGGAGGGGGTTGATGTGCATGCTGCAAGAAAGAGAAAGAAGGGATTCAATATGACTCCTTTCTACTTATCCAGTTAAAAGGAATTAACAGGAACGAACCCACTAGAAGGCAAAACCACACCTAAACATACAGAGTTGTTTTTTTTTTTTTAATAAGGAGGGAAAATACACTTTAAGGTCCTTTGTGTCTTTGTCTCTGATAGGAATTAATGCATTATTCACAATGTAATTCCACTCCTCTGATGGAAGAGCACATAACTCCAGCCTTCAGGGAAGCAAACATCTTCCTTCCTGCCTCCAAAATGAAGAGGTCATGAACTGAAAGAATCAAAAATTCACTCTAACAAGAGATTTGGGGCTTTGTCTAACTATTCATTATGTCCACTAACCTCTTTCCAGCACCCAATCTGCCAAAAATTCAAAGGCCACACTTGGAAAAATTGATCCTCATGTTTAATATTTATAGACTGTGGGAGAGCTCATATTATAAAAGTCAAGTACATAAGTCACAGTACAAACAGTGCCAGATGCTTTTGGCATTTGCAGAAATCAGGATGCAGGTAGTTGATAGACACCTGGAGAGGTACAATGCTTTCTGCCCTATTTCAACGTTCCAGATCAGCTTTCACAGTGAAAGCCAACTACTCCTCAAAGTCATGGTAGAGGGCCTCCAGAAAAGCATGCTGGGTATCTGAAGAGAGGAAGGCGGTAGCTATTAATTTCATTGATAGATTCAAGTTTTGTAATTGATGGGGTCTTATGTCTATCGATGGTACATTAATAATAAACCTAGCTATCCCAAGGGAGAGGGAAGAAAGTCAAGTGCAATTGGCTAGCTGCTTGCACTTGACTTTTCTCCCCCCGCCCCCCACCAGCCCCTTGGGATAGCTAGGTTTATTATTAGTGTGCCATCAATAGACATAAGATAACCCCCTGCCCCAACAAGGACGTTGGCAAAACATTAACAAAAAGAGCATATGCTAGCTATGCTAGAGAGTCAGAAATCCTGTGACATGCCATCTCTGCTTCGGTCCCCAGAAGAGAGTGTGAGACTCTTCACGGCTTCCAAAGCTTCAGGAGTCCAGGGTCATTTTGGGAGGAGTCCTCGGGGTACTGCTTTGTAGAACCCAATGGGTATGGTGTACCTTTTCCAATCCTTCTCCCTGCGGTACATTAAACTAAGTCCAAGGCCAGACTTAGAGCTTCTGACAATTAGAGCACCAAATACACATTGCCTTGACTCAAGCTCAGATGTGTGAGCCTTGGACAACTGGGATTGGTTGTAGACATGGAATTGCTAGAGCAAGCCAGAATGTTACACCAGCAATTTCACCTTTCCCCTCGGAATTTACATAAGCTCTTGTCTGAATTGCCTATGTTGCAATGTAAACATCTTGCAAGGCCCTGTGCAATGTGCACACCTTTTTCACCATTGGGACCCTTGGCGGATGAGGAGTTAACCCTAGAGGTCTACTTCCCAATGCAATCTGGCAGGTGGGTGTCACCCATTTGGTAATCCTAGGTACACACATGCTGTGGTAGATAATCGCTCGGCCTTCGTATACGCAGTGGACATGGCAGGTGAAAAGGCTCCTCATGCTATTAAGGCCATGAGATCAGCAATGCTGGTAATAGGAGCCTTGGGCACTCAAGACTGACAATGGACCTGTTTATTCATCTCATCAGTTCAGTGCCTTCTTATCCTCATGGAAGGTCAGTCACTCCTTTGGGATACCCTATAATCCTCAAGGTCAAGCAATCGTAGAAAGAGCAAATCGTTCCTTGAAGGGATCACTCCCCAGAATCCAAAAGAGATTCACACCTAGCACTGGTGCAGGTCCTGTTCCATGTGAACTTTCTCTCCTTAGATGAGAATGGGCTGAGCCCTGCTTATAAACATTGGACATTTTTTGTGGAGGGACACTCCCCTCCCATTGATTAGATAGAGGGACCCAGTGACCTGTCAATGGCAGCTGCCCAATCCACTTCTGACAAGGGGGCAAGGTTATATTATGCTTGTGCTTCCCCCCAGGAAGCAATTGTGTCAGTATGGGTGCCCTCAATAGATATTTGCCCAGTCATGGACCAGGGGGCGATGAAGGAACCAGATGAAAACCAGGAAATGAAGACGTAATGTAATACTGTATTTATTAATTTTTCTTCAACCAGGGAAGGCCAATGAGCTCTGAGCTTTGGTGCCCCTGCCCCTCCCCCATTCTTTTGCCTATGACAGTTAACACCCCAACCTACCCTGTTCTTTTCTCTTCCTTCATGGACTTAGTCACTAAGTCCATTGCACCTGGCCCACAGAGGGAGTTCTCTACCACTAATGTCTCCTCTGTTGACCCTTGTATCCAACTGTACAATATGACAAAGGGTACTTTCATGGTAATCCAACTCATGGCATCATGTTAGATATGGGACTTCCTGTTCCTCTTTCTAACTACAAATCCCCAAAGGATCCCCCAAGCACATCCACCCCTGCCTCACTGTCTAAGGATCCCCCTAATGCCCACTTTCATGGGACTTCCTATTTCTTGCCACCAGCCTGCCCTAGGTATCTGATATTGTCCTCTAACCTCACACTTGGTGTGTAGAGGTTTACCTCACATGATACTTCCAATATTACTCCCTATGTTAACAGGGATCCCATTAGATTCTGATATGGCCCCATTATAGGCAATTGGGATTTATGTGGTCCCTCTATCTTGATTTATGCTCCCCCTTACTCTCCTTAAAAGGTGGCCATCTCTTTAATGGGATGTATTTCCTTATAAGCCAGTTGGCGAAAATGTGGACTGGGGTGACCGCTGTGAATGTGACCATTGGCAGCCAATATTGGAAGAATCAGGACCCCAATCTGTGTCTGACCTCCCTTTTTCTTTCTGGCTACCAATAATCCATTGTCAGAGGCAGCTTTAGTTGCTTTAATGAAAAATGCTTTCTGACTGCCTGCTGGATGGAGTATTCAACAACAGCTATCCTAATGAGGGAACCAACCACCATTTGGATGCCTGTGATAAATACCACTCACTTTCATGTAATCACTAATGGCTCAGACTCACTTACAACCCCTACACCAGGGAAGAGGGATTTTGGTATTACAGCTGCCATCATTGTGGCCATCATTGCAGCCATCGCTGAGACAACAGCTGCTGTTGCCTTGACCCAGACAGCCACTAAAGATGTTGATGTTGATTTAGTATCTGCTGCACCTGTATCGCCTCAACTGACTTAGAGACTACAACATTGACCACCGTAGTGGCTGTCTGGGTCAAGGCAACAGCAGCTGTTGTTGTCCCAGCGATGGCTGCAATGATGGCCACAATGATGGCAATGGCACTCCAACTCCCACTAGGCTGTCAAAATCTAAAAACAAAAGGGTGGAAATGTAGGAGGAACAGCATAGCGGCCTCTGCATAAATGCCAGGCCACACAGCTGCAAAAGCATCTCCTGCAGAAGGACCTAACTGAGGACTGCCTGAGAGACCAAGGATTGCTGATACAGACCATGCCAGCCAATCAAGAACTGCTGTTTAAAAGAGATGCTTTCTTGAGACCAATGGGGTATGGGTAGAGGACATTAAAGGAGCTTGCAGCAGCATTCAGACAAGCTTGCTGGGTGTTTCTCACCTGCTCTCTTAGTCTGTGCCATTGATTCGACACCACCTCATCTCAACCCCCTAAAGCAAGTAGGGTCAAGCAGTGGGAGTTCCAGGGCACAACCAGCAATAAGAAACCATTAAAGTCTGAAAACACCTACCCAGTGAGAAGCAGAATATGCATTCCTTATGAAGCATAACCATGTGGCATCACAGGACAGAACAGTGCTGGAAGTTACATGGAATATTAGCCAGAGAAAGGTAACAGAAAAGTACTAGCTGCCTTACAAAGCACAATTAAAACAAGTCACTTCTGAGACACAGGAACAAAGGGGAGATTCAAAGCAAAGGTTCTGTCAGTTGTAGAATTAAGAAGCAAAAACTTCAACAGGTTTTCTCTCGGGGGCTTTAATGCTGAGCATTACACAGCCACCCCCTCTGTATTCTGAAGAGGCATCCTTTCTGCATCCTGTGTGCCACCTGCTCAAATGTGACAGCCTCACCTTTCTGTGCTTCCATTTCTAAAAATGTCCTTAGTGCCTCAAAGATGTCTTTATTCACACACAATTTCTAAGACATTAAGGAAAAAAAGACTCATCAAGCAAGCCCCAGGCACATCAAGATTGAGTAGAAGAAAAAAAAATGTCATTTCCTGACCCCCCTCTGACCTCTCTAGAAGAGATCCCATCTCTTTGCATCAGCCTGTGGTTCAGGTTGTGGCCACCACAGAGGTCAAGCCAAAGCTAGGAGGCGGAGAGTAAGAACGTGATGTAAAATTAATGGAAACTAAACTAGGTTAAAGGGGATCTTTTGGTGTCAGAGTCTCATAAGAAGAATTGGGCAGCTGCCTAGAAGTGAGATGAAGGGACACAAAGGCAGGCCTAAAGTTCAGAAGCTTGGACCCAGTCCCAGTCCTGCCGATAACTCACTTTTCTTGTTGCTAAAATGTGAACAGTGATATTCAGCTCGAGGGCTACTGTGTGGACTGAGTTCAGTTATTGATGTGAACGCCCTGAGTGCCTGTTAGTTTCCCAATCAACATGTATAATTCAGAAAAAAAAAATGTATCTCTTTTCAAAAGGGAATGAATAGTTGACTCCAGGTCCCCTGAAGCTGGAGTTACAGATATTTGTGAGCTGCCACGTGAGTGCTAGAGACTGAACTCAAGTCCTCTGAAAAAAGCATAAGTTCTCTTAACTGAAGAACCATATCTCTAGCCTCCACAATACTAAAAGTCAATGAATGACCAAGAAGGAGAAACACATAGACATTCAGAGAGTAGTTGAGAAGTAGATGTACTAAACTCAGAAAGCCTATCTCCTCTCCTCTCTCCTGAGTCATGGGGGTAGATTCTAGTCTTGCCAAAGTCTTGCTCTTCCCTCAGCTAACCCATACTTACACTGTGAGCCTATCACTTGTGGCTGTTGCTGACATAAGATTTCATTATCATAGAAAGTTAGAGGCTAAAGAAAAGTCTACAGGTGTCAATCTTCCCAGTCAAGAATAAGATCACTACCATAGTTTAAAGCCAAATTTCAAGCAAGCTTTAATTAAATACTGTCCAAGTTGATAAACTCTCTAGCCAGGTCCATCTCTGGGTTCCCAGAAAATGGCCACAGAGTCACCTTGCAGATGCTTAAAAAGGTAACCCTATAAGGCCACTCTATTTTCCATCAAGGCCAATCAGAGGCAAGCATATATCCTGATGTATTTCCTGCCTATATATATATATATACATCCCCCACACCATCACTCCACCCTCACCTACATCCAATCAGGGTCAAGCCTACATCCTGATATATTTCTTGTCCATGTACCTCCTGCCCACAGCTGGTGCAGGTGGCGATGGGTCAAACAAACTTGTTTAGGAGAATGAAAATATAAACAGCCCCCAGCATTTAACTTTGGTCCTCACGGAGTACCATCATCCCAAGATTTCTACATCTTTTTAATATTTATTAAAACAATGATATTTAAAAGAAAGTATGACAGCTCTAACATAGGCAGAAAGCTACCAGCATTTTATTAAGTTGGGGGCTAAAATAGTCACTATTCTTACAATATTAATCTCACAGAGATAAAAATAACCCCTAAGCTGAAAAATGTTTTCCACTGCCTTAAATTTTATATCTTTTCATTGTAGATTCTACCCTTTACGGACTAGATCTTGAAACCACTAATTTGGTTCAGACATCTTCAGTGCTTTGACTGAGGTCCTACAAGATTGGGTGATTCATCCAAATTCACCTAAGTGGTGGACCAGTCTGGGACTGCTTCTAATATAGCATACTCATTCTTATAAATTGCAGTGAAGACCTTTACAACTTTTTTTTCATGTTATTTTTGTTTGTCATTTTCTCTATTTTGGGTTTTGTTCTTCCTGTAAATGGGGAGGCTATCTTGTCAGTACCTGCATTTGTGTTTTCAACCCACACAACCAACCCTTGTTCTGTTTGGTTTTTTGTTTGTTTTTTGTCACTTTGTCACAGATAGAGTCATCTGAGAAGAATGAACCACATTTGAGAAATCATCTCCACCAGATTAGCCTGTAGGCAATACTCTGTCATATTCTTAATTAGGGATTGATGTGGGAGCGTCCATCCCACTATGGGCAGTGCTAATCCCTATGAAGATGGTCCTGGGATGTACATAAGAAAGTACCCTTAGCAAGCCAAAGAAAGCCAGCCTGTAAGAAGCACTCACTCATGGCCTCTGCTTCAGTTCCTGCCTCCAAGTTCCTGCTCTTCCTGCCATGCCATCCTTTCATGATGGACTATTGCTTTTGGTCATGGTGGTTTTTCACAGCAATAGAAACTAGAGTCAGCCTTACCCTAAAAACTCATGAGAAAAAAAGCATTGTACCCTGCTCAGTTTTGACTAAGTTGGAAATGCAGAACTCTTCAAAGTCTCAATGGGAAAGGGACTTTCTGGGGTTTTAACTCCTGCAGCACATTAAACTGTTTGGGATAAAAATACATGAAGCTCCTTGATCTAAGGAGTAAAGAAACTTATTAGAATTGCTCCCAATGCAACATTGCTTAGCTTGTCAATGAGAACCAAGAATAAGTTCTCTAGGCCTTGTGGTTATGGTCTTACATCTGTATAATCTCAGTTTGCATAAAGAGACAAAATCGCTCATGCTCTGAAAGTTATTTCATGCTTCAACCATCAGGCAAACTGTTCCCCAATGAGCCAGAAATCTCTCTCTAGGTCAGGTATTAACATTAACTTAAGCTGCTTGACCACATAGACTCTAAAGTATCTAGAAAAGGGGCCACATACTGCAGGGTGACGTTAAACAATAGATTCTATTCATTCCTGAGGAACTGGGCTTAAGGACTGAGTCTCAGTCTCTAGTGACACTAACTTCCAAAGTAATTCATACAAAGTCATTGGTAGTGATTTAATGCCACATGAGCAATTAAATTATTCGAAGTCATGATTATCATTTAATATCATTATTAGTGACATTTATTAGATCCTTGCTGATCTTTTTTTTTCCATTTTTTATTAGGTATTTAGCTCATTTACATTTCCAATGCTATACCAAAAGTCCCCCATACCCACCCACCCCCACTCCCCTGCCCACCCACTCCCCCTTTTTGGCCCTGGTGTTCCCCTGTACTGGGGCATATAAAGTTTGCAAGTCCAATGGGCCTCTCTTTCCAGTGATGGCCGACTAGGCCATCTTTTGATATATATGCAGCTAGAGTCAAGAGCTCTGGGGTACTGGTTAGTTCATAATGTTGTTCCACCTATAGGGTTGCAGATCCCTTTAGCTCCTTGGGTACTTTCTCTAGCTCCTCCATTGGGAGCCCTATGATCCATCCATTAGCTGACTGTGAGCATCCACTTCTGTGTTTGCTAGGCCCCGGCATAGTCTCACAAGAGACAGCTACCTCTGGGTCCTTTCAATAAAATCTTGCTAGTGTATGCAATGGTGTCAGCGTTTGGATGCTGATTATGGGGTGGATCCCTGGATATGGCAGTCTCTACATGGTCCATCCTTTCATCTCAGCTCCAAACTTTGTCTCTGTAACTCCTTCCATGGGTGTTTTGTTCCCAAATCTAAGGAGGGGCATAGTGTCCACACTTCAGTCTTCATTCTTCTTGAGTTTCATGTGTTTCTTGCTGATCTTTTTTATATCCCATAATAACTATGGAGGCTTTTGAGATAGGTAAGAATTTATCTTCCTAGGATTAAGGACAATAGCTCAGCCATAAATGTTTACCCCACCCTATGAGGACCTGAGTTTAAACCCCTCACTTACAAAGAAAAACCCAGGGATGCTAGTGCATGCTTGCAGTCCAGCCCTAGAGAGGTGGAGACAAGATGCTCTTTGGGACTTTCTGGAGAGCCCACCTAGCTTACTTTGTCAGGCCAGGCAGCTATTCCAAGAAACAGGGTAGGGACTGGAAAGATGGTTCAGCAGTCAAGAGCACTTAGAGATGCTGTTGAAGATGACCCAGGTTCATTTCTCAGCACCCACAACACAGCTCTCAACTATCTGCAAATCCAGTTCAGGGGATCTGGCACCTTCTTCTGGCATCGGAAGGTACCGAAGATGCATGTATTGCACATCCAAGCACATACAAATACTCATACACATAAAATAAAACAAAGTCAATGCTTAAAAAAAAAAAAGGCAGACAGCTCCTTAAGGATGTTATTCAGGGTTGACCTATAACCGCCACACATGTACACACATGTATGGAGGTGAACATACACATCAACAACAAAATAACATGATATGCAGTCATGTGTACACACTCACACACTCCTTTAAACAAGAAGAAAATTCAGGGAACAAACTACAGTCTACTTGGTGGGTTGTGACCACTGTTTTTGAAAGCTCACACCTTTGTCCAAAGGCACTCTCAGCTGAAGAGGAACATGCAGTGATAAAAGCTGGCCAGAGCAGGGGCCACTGAATCCTCAACGCCGTTCACACGGAAATAAATGTGATACTAAGTACTACTCATTGATTCTTTAGCTGAGCTGACCTTCAGGAAACAAAGCATCTGTCCCAGCAAAGTGTGTAATTGTACAAAACAAGAGGTAAGCAGCCTAGGTCAGGCAGCAGAGAGGCTGCTGACCATGCCTTATACTAGTGCTGGCCAATTGCACCACTTCCTGTTTGGACACCAACAGACTAGAAAATGATGAAAATTCCCTCTGATCTAGTCTCTAGGAAAGGAGGAGGACTGGACTCCACTCTCAGGTGTGGAGATATTTTCATGAAAAAAAAGTAGTCAGATGATATAAGTAGGAGTGTGAGAAATTGAAGAAGACAGAGGAGTTGGGAATGTAGAATAAAAAATGAAACACACAAAGAATTAGAGAGTCAGTGTTGGGAATAAGCATGCATCCACGCAGTATTCTAAAAGCATCAGGTCTTGGGCTCTGAAAACTGAACAGGAGTCCATAAACATCATAAATGTAAGAAATTATTCCTGCTTTCCTGATCCTTAATCTGTGAAATATCAAGGCAGATGAATCTCCCAGCTACACAATGGTCATCAGACCACGTGAAGCTTCTCTGATAATGTCAGCCATGCAGATAGGATATATGGTCTCTGCTCATTTCTAAAACTTGTTAACATTCTGAAACACTCTTTGAAAAATAATGAACACCTCTCAGTTGGTTTTGTAAGTAAGCTAGCCATACAAAGTCCATATTTATCTGCCACTTAAACCACAGGAAACAGGTGATATCTGAGCTAACAGGACAGCTCCCACCATATTCTTGTGTGACTGAGCTTCCTCACTATGCAGGTTGGAAAGCCAACCTTTCATGGGTTCCATCAGACCAGAAAAAATCATGTTCCACAATCCAAATTTACAGATGAAAGGACAGGATGAGATCATAGTTTATTACATCTTCTAACCTACCAGAAATTTAAAGTATGATAAAGGGCAACTTTACTTTTGGGGAATCCTTCTCTTATCCACTGCTTCATACCACAGAAACTAACAGACTATTAAATGCTACATGGGGGCTGAGAACTTCACCCACATTTCACCTCAGCATTCATCAAGGAATAGTGACAGGGAAGTAAAGCAAACAAGGACTCAAAGAGCCTGAATAAGGTTAACATGTGTCTTAGTCACTGTTCTATTGCTATGAAGAGATACAATGTTGGAGGCAACTCTTATAAAAGAAAGAATTTAATCTGAGGCCTATTTAGTTTCAGATGGCTATTCAATTTCATCATGGTGTGGAGTATGACCATACGCAGGCAGGTACTGGAGGGGTGGCTGAGAACTACATCCTGATTCATAAGTAGAGAAGGAGCTCGACCATGGGCCTGGTGTGGTTTTTGAAACCTCCAAGCCCTTGCCTGTGACACACTTCCTCCAACAAAGCCACACCTACTCCAATAAGGCCACACCTCCTAATCCTTCTCAAAGGATACCACTCACTAGTGACTAAGCATTCGAATATATGAGCCTATGTGGGTCATTTTTATTCAAACCCTCACAAAAGCGCCAGATATACCTGTGTCATGACAAAAAGAAAAACCCATCTATATAGCTGAAGTAAGAAGAGAATCTTACAAATCAAAATCACTACCAGGAGTAGGGAAGAGTGCTAGGCAAATTGACACCTTCTCAAAATCATCCAAAATGCTTCATATCCTCTTTTTCAAACTGGACAACAGGTAAACAGAAAAATAAAAAGAATATTAAGAGAATATTAAGATGTGTTCTTACTTTCTGCTCCACACTGTATTCTTGATATACTTTGTCCTGTACTAGGGCATAGGATTTTTTTCCACATTCATCATAAATGCTAACACACAGGCTAGCATTGCCTGATCTAATTACTAATTATTTAGGAACCCTACAAGTAAAAAGATGCCAAGGAGAGGGTGGACCCATAGGGATAACTCATTAAAATGCTGACAGGTCATGAAACAAAACACAATGAGTTAAAATGCTGACAGGTCATGAAACAAAACACAATGAGAAAAGCAAATAGGTGTTCATCAAGGAAAGGTAGAACCCTGTGACTGGGATAATGGGATTTCCAACCCTACACATACTGCAACAGGACATGGATGGAGGCTTGTGGGACATATCCTAGGCAAACAATGGTCCACCCTAGGAAATGGATAAGAGCCAAGACTTAGAAAATTTCATCTGAGTGAAAGCTGGTAGAAGGTAGTGATAAAGGGTAGACAGACAGGGCTTAAGTGAAAAGAAAAGCCATCTAGGGAGAAGGTAGAAGCCAAGCTAGACAGGGTCATAGTCCTGGATACTGAGTCCAAGATGGTTGGGAGAGAGACTAAAGTCAACACAGCCTCTCACTCATGCTTCCTTCCTCTTCCACACCAGCCCATGTCTACTGCCAGGAACTTTTATCATCACACTTCCCTTGTGTTTTTTCCAAATCTCTCCTTTCCTGTCCCTAAATAATTAGTAATTAGATCAGGCAATGCCAGCTTGTATGTTAGCATTTATGATGAATGTGGGGAAAAAAACCTATGCCCTATGCACAGTTTATACAATCATATTTAGTACAGGACAGATAGCTTTGTCATCTGTTACCTATTTGTAGTGTACCACTAAGGGTACCAAAAAAAATTAAACCTGGCAGATGGATGTGTTTCATTTTGAAGAATTTGGAAAGCTAACATGCGTATACCATACTATTAATACCTACTAAGGGTTCCAATGGGAAACTGGTTTGAGTTCTGAAAAGCTTGATTCTATACTTACAAAATTACTGGGAGCAGTGGCTATTATGGGAATACCTGTACAAATTAAGACTGATAATGCTCATGCACATGTTTTCAATAAGGTGAATCAATTCTTTACATATTATAATATAAAGCACATTACAGGCATATCACAAAATCCTACAGGACAAGCAGTTGCAGAAAGATCTAATGGCTCTCCCTTCTGGTCCTACACTCACAGAGCCCAGCACCACCCCTCATACCCCACAGCTCTGCTTGTCTCCAAGGAGGCCTGCTCTAACCAAGAACACAGGTGAGACCCCTGCCCCAATACCCCCTACTGCTGAGATCCTACAGAGCCTAGAAGACATGGACTTTGCTCCACCCTGTCCGGGCTTCATCTCCCTTCTGGTCCATACCTCCATCTGCACTCTCAGATTGACTCTAATCTGGGACACACAGCTCCACCTGCCTCCTAGGAGGCCCACTCTAACCAGGGACACCCAGGCCAGCCAACATTAGAGACAATGAGATGTGGAAAGGCAAGCACAAGAACATAATCAACAGAAGCCAATGCAATATGGCACAATCAGAACCAAACTCTCCTACTACCTTGGGTGTCCTAACACACCTGAAGAGCAAGATTGTGACCTTAAATCCATCTCATGAAGATGATAGAGGCCTTTAAAGAGGATGTAAATAATTATCTTAAATACAGGAAAACAGCCAAACAGGTAGAAGCCCTTAAAGAGAAAAAAATAAATAAATCCCTTAAAGAAATACAGGAAGGGGGCTGGTGAGATGGCTCAGTGGGTAAGAGCACCCGACTGCTCTTCCGAAGGTCAGGAGTTCAAATCCCAGCAACCACATGGTGGCTCACAACCATCCGATCACGAGATCTGACTCCCTCTTCTGGAGTGTCTGAAGACAGCTACAGTGTACTTACATATAATAAATAAAGAAATAAAGAAATACAGGAAATACAATTATACAGGTAAAGGAAACGAACAAAACAGTCCAAGACCTAAAAATAGAAATTGAAGAAATAAAGAAAACACAAATAGAGGCAACCCTGAGGATGGAAAGCCTAGGAAAGAAAACAGGAACTACAGATGCAAGCATCACCAACAGAATACAAGAGATGGAAGGGAGGATCTCACCCATAGAAGATACAAAAAAATTGATATATTTGTCAAAGTAAATGTCAAATGTAAAATATCCCTAACTCAAAACATGCAGGAAACTTGGGACACAATGAAAAGCCCAAAACAAAGAATAATAGGAATAAAAGAGGGTGAAGATACCCAGTTCAAAAGGCTAGAAAATGTCTTCAACAAAACCATGGAAGATAACTTCCCTCACCTAAAGAAAGAGATGGCTATAAACATATGAGAAACCTACAGAACACCAAATAGATTAGACCAGAAAAGAAAATCCTACTGCCACATAATGATCAAAACACTAAATGTATAGAACAAAGAAAGAAAGAATATTACAAGCTGCAAGGGAAAAAAGGCCAAGTAACATGAAGGCAGACCTATCAGAACTACACCTGACTTCTCAACAGAGACTCTAAGAGCCAGAAGATCTTGGACAGATGTATTTCAGACCCTAAGAGACCATAGATGCCAGCCCAGACTACTATACCCAGCAAAAGTCTCAATCACTATGAATGGAGAAACCAAGATAATCCATGGCAAAACCAAATTTAAACAATATCTTTTACTAGTACACCCCTACAAAGGATATTACAAGGAAAGCTCCAATACAAGGAGGGTAACTACACCCAAGAAAACACAAGAAATTAATCGTCTCCCAGCAAATTCACAAACCCAAAGAAGAGAAACATACACACACACACACACATACACACACACACTCACACAGTACCATCTCCAAGAACAAAATAACAGGCACTAACAATCATTGGTCATTAATATCTCTTAACATCAATGGACTCAGTTCCCCCCAAAAAAGAGACAGGCTAACAGACTGGATATGTAAACAGGATCCATCATTCTGCTGCATACAAGAAACATACTACAATAATAAAGATAAATATTACTTCAGAGTAAAGAGGTGAAAAAAAAAGGTTTTCCAAGCAAACCAGACCCAAGAGACAAGCTGGAGTAACCATTGTAATATCAAATTAAAAAGACTTTCAACAAAAAGAAATCAAAAGAGATAGGGAAGGACACTTTATACTCATCAAAGAAAAAATACACCAGGATGAAGTCTTGGTTCTGAACATCTATGCCCTAAGTGCAAGAGAATCCACATTCATAAAAGAAACTTTACTAAAACCAAAAGCACATATTGAACCCCACACAATAATAGTGGGAGACTTCACCCCACTCTCTTGGACAAGTCATCAAATTGGAAACTGAGCAGAGACATAATGAAACTAACAGATGTTATGAACCAAGTGGATTTAATAGATATCTACAGAACATTTCACACAAAAACAAAAACCTTCTTCTCGGCATCTCATGGAACCTTCTCCAAAATTGACTATATAATTGGACACAAAGCAAGTTTCAATAGATACAAGGAGATTGAAATAACCCTTTGTTGCAGTAAATCTCCAACCCAAATATGCCCCAGCAATAAAAACATGACACAGTTAATATGAATACATGCTGTGCGCCTACCTTGGGCAGATCTACCGCTATACTAGCATCTTCTCCATCTATGAGACCTCTTAGAACTTGCAGTTTCTCCAGGCCATATGCTTCTGCTCTGATTTTCTTCATCTTCCTTCTCCTCTGCATCATCTCCCTCTTCCATTTTCTCCTTCTTCTCTCCCCACCTTCCCTTTTATCTGCCCAATCATCAGCTCTCCTTTATTTTACAAAGTAAGATGGGAAACAGGTTTACAGGAAATTACCTGAGTGCTGACTCATTCCTTGTTCACAGCCACTCACAGGAGAATGGAATTATCAAATATAATTAGCCCCAGGGCTACCCACAACAACCCTTGACATTCTATTAGCTCACCATGGGTTAAGGATGGACTTCAACAACAGAAACGATACTCATGAAAACTGAATAACTCTCTACTCAATGATCACTTAGTCAAGGAAGAAATAAAGAAAAAAAATTGAAGACTCTCTAGAATTCAATGAAAATGAAGGCACAATACACCCAAACTTATGGGACACAAGGAAAGCAGTGCCAAGAGGAAAATTCATAGCACTAAGTACCTTCATAAAGAAATTGGAGATATATACTAGTGTGATGGTTTGTATATTCTTGGACCAGGGAGTGGCACAATCTGGAGGTGTGGCCTTGATGGAATACGTGTGACCTGGTTGGAATAGGTGTGTCACTGTGGGTGTGGGCTTAAGACTCTCACCGCAGTTGCCTGGAAGTCAGTCTTCCACTAGCAGCCTTTGGATGAAGACGTAGAACTCTCAGCTCTGCCTGCGCCATGACAGCCTGGATGCTGCCATGCTCCCACCTTGATGATAATGGACTGAACCTCTGAACCTGTAAGCTAGCCCCAATTAAATGTTATTTTTTATAAGACTTGCCTTGGTCATGGTGTCTATTCACAGCAGTAAAGCCCTGAGACAACTAGCAACTTAAAAACACACCTGAAAGCTCTAGAACAAAAAGAAGCAACCATACCCAAAAGGAGTAGATGGAAGGAAAGAGCTAAACTCATGACTAAAATCAATCCATTAAAAACAAGAGAGCAGCCAGGCGTGGTGGTACATGTCTTTAATCCCAGCACTTGGGAGGCAGAGGCAGGTGGATTTCTGAGTTCGAGGTCAGCCTGGTCTACAAAGTGAGTTCCAGGACAGCCAAAAAAAAAAAAAAAGGAAAAGAAAAGAAACAAGAGAACAGTACAAAGAATCATTAAAACCAAGAGCTGGTTCTTTGAGAAAATCAACAAGATAGATAAACCCTTAACTAAATGAAGTAGAAGATACAGAGACAGAATCCAAAGTAACAAAATCAGAAATGTAAAGGGAGTCATAACAACAGATCCTGAGGTAATTTTTTTTAAAAATCATTATGTCTTATGTCAAAAGTCTATATTCTACAAAACTGGAAGATCTAAATGAAATGGATAATTTTCCAGATAGATATCATGTACCAAAGTTAAATCCATATCTAAACAGTCCCATAACCACTAAGGAAATAAAAGCACTCATTAAAAACCTCCCAACCAAAAAAAAAAGTCCAGAAACCCAGGGCCAGAAGGTTTTAGTGCAGAATTCTACCAGAATTTCAAAAAGAGCTGATACCAATATTCCTCAACTATTTTACAAAATAGAAACAGAAGGAACACTACTTAATTCAACCTATGAGTCCATAGCTATCCTGATAACTAAACCACACAAAGACCCAACAAAGAAAAAGAACTTCAGACCAATTTTGCTTTTGAACATCAATGTAAAAATACTCAATAAAATTCTCACAAACTGAATCAAAGAACACATCAAAAACATCATTCACCACAATCAAGTAGGCGTCATCCCAAGGATGCAGGAATGGTTCAATATATTAAAATCCATCAAGATGATCCATTATATAAACAAGCTCAAAGAAAAAAAAAATCACACAATCATCTTATTAGATGCTGAAAAAGCCTTTGACAAAATCCAACACCCCTTCGTGTTAAAAGATCAGGAATTTAAGGCCCAAACCTAAACATAATAAAAGCAATATACAGCAAATCAACAGCCAACATCAAATTTAATGGAGAGAAACTTGAAGTGATCCCACTAAAATCAGGGATAAGACAATGCTGCCCACTCTCTCCCCGCCTATTCAATATATAGTATTTGAAGTTCTAGCTAGAGCAAAAAGTCAACAAAAGGAGATGGGGGAACACAAATTGGAAAGGAAGAAGTCAAGGTATCACAATTTACAGATGATATGATAGTGTATACATAAGTAACCCCCAAAATTCTACCAGAGAACACCTAAAGCTGATAAATAACTTCAGCAAAGTGGCTGGATATAAAATTTACTCAAAAAAATCAGTAGCCCTTCTTTATCACAAATGATAAACAGAATGAGAATAAAATTAGGGAAACAACACCCTTCAAAATACCACAAATAATATAAAATATCTTGGTATAACTCTAACCAAGCAAGTGAAAAATTTCTATACAAGAACTTCAAATCCCTGAAGAAAGAAGTTGAAGACCTCAGAAGATGGAGAAATTCCAGTGCTCATGGACTGGTAGGATTAACATAGTGAAAATGGTCATCTTACTAAAAATCATTCTATAGAGTCAATGCAATTATCATCAAAATTCCAACAATTTTTTACAGACCTTGAAGGAGCAATTCACAACTTCATATTGAAAAAAAAAATCCCAGGATAACCAAAATAATCCTGAACAATAAAAAACCTTCTGGAGAAATCACCATCCCTGACCTCAAGCTGTACTACAGAGCAATGGTGATTTTTAAAACTGCATGGTATTAGTAGAGAAGCAGACAGGTCTGTCAGTTGAATAGAACTGGAGATCCTAAAATAAACTCACATACCATAGACACTTGATTTTTGACAAAGAAGCCAAAACAATACAGTGGAAAAAAAAGAAAGCATCTTCATTAAATGGTTCTGGGTGTCTGCATGTAGAAGAATGCAAATAGATATGTATTTATCATCCTACAGAAAACTCAAGTCCAAGTGGATCAAGGACCTCAATGTAAAACTGGATAGACTAAATCTAATAGAAAAGAGAAAGTGGGAAAGAACCTTGAACACAATGGGCACAGGAGAAATTTTCCTTAACAGAACAGCAATGGCTCAGGCTCTAAGATCAGCAATTAATAAATGGGACCTCATGAAACGGAAAAGCTTTTGTAAGGCAAAGGACACTGTTAATAGGACAAAACAGGAGCCTACATATTAGGAAAAGATCTTCACCAACTGTACATCCAACAGAGGACTAATATCCAAAATATATAAAGAACTTATGAAGTTAGACTCCAACAAATCAAATCACCCAATTGAAAAATGGGGTACAGACTTAAACAGAAGATTCTCAACAGAAGAATCTCAAATGATCCAGAAGCACTTAAAAAAATTTTCAATATCCTTAGTCATCAGAGAAATGCAAATTAAAACAACCCTGAGATTCCACTTACACCAATCAGAGTGGCTAAGATCAAAACTTAAGTGACAGCACATGCTAGCAAGGATGTTACAAGATGAGAACATGCCTCCATTGTTGCTAGAATTGCAAACTTGTACAACCACTTTGGAAATCTATCTGGTGGTTTATCAGAAAATCAGAAATAGCCTTTAGACCTTTAGACCTTTAGACCCAGCTATACCACTTCTGGGCATATATCCAAAAGATGTTCCACCATAGCACAAGGACATGTGCTCAACTATGTTTATAGCAGCTTTATTCATAATAGCCAGAAACTGGAAACAATACAGATGTCTCTCAACTAAAGAATGTATATAGAAAATGTGGTTCATTTACCCAATGGAATACTATTCGACAATTAAAATCAAGGACATCATGAATTTTGCAGGCAAATGGCTAGAACTAGAAAATATCATCCTAAGTGAGGCAACCCAGACCCAAAAGGACATGAATGGTATGTACTCATTGATAAGTGAATATTAACCAAAAGTACAGAATACCTATTATACACTCCAGAGACCCAAAGAAGTTTAAAAAAAAAAAAGGAAGATATAAGCATCGATGCTTGAATCCCACTTAGAAGGGGGAACAAGATAGTTATGGGAGACAGAGGGAAGACGGGACCTAGAAGGAACTTGGGTAGAAGAGGAGAGGAGAAGGAGAACAGGGACAGGCAGGATCAGATGTGGAGAGAGACAAGAGAGTCCCAGAGAGGACTGGAAAGAATGGAAGGAAGGAATGGAAATATACAACTGCAGGAAGTGAAGGGAGTAGGGGGATCTCTAGGAAGTCCCAGAGACCTGGGATGGGGAAGGCACCCATGAGTCAATGCATGTAACTGTCCAGCAGCCAGGTATACCTAGAAGGAGAGCTGTGGTGGAATTAGGATAGGCAGATGAGAGAAATAAAGAGCCAAGACAAAGTTTCTCTAATCATGGCTCAAATTTTAATTTTTCAGCTCTGCTTTTATATAGGCAAAACCCAAAAACCCATCCCTTTGTTTCAGCTGGATTGAGTTGCAAAGTAAGCTCTTCAGCAGCTCAGCAGGCAGGCAGTAGTTCAAGTCTCAGGCAGGAAGAGTTGTCTAGCCAATTCAAGGCTCAGGAAAGGGTACAGTTTCTCCCTTTTAATTTTTTATAGATAAACTGTTGTTGCCTGGCTTAGGTCTGAGTCTATATCACTCCTTCTTACCCGTCTTTGAGAACATGCGCAGCTTGTTTGTGTTTATTTGAACAAACACGGCCTTTTAGCGTTTGTTATGAACAAACACAGCCTTTTGGTGCCGCCTCTGTCTTAGGATGATAGGAGCTTAGGAATCCCAGTTTCTGGCTACCAGCCTTCATTAGCACACCTTTTTCCCATTCAGCCCAAATCCCCGAAGGACATATTAGATGCATTTCTTCATATCAATGAATAACCGCAATGGTGAATAACTGAGCTTTGCTGAAGGTGTTCCTGTGTGTAGGCAACCAATCTGCTTAAGACACAAAGTCAAAAGTTAAAAACAACAGGATTAAGGTTAACTGTGAGGATGTCCCAGGTATTAAATTCAGCTGCAAATTAGCATTGATCAAACACAAAGTCTGGCCACTGACTTTGGAAGTGGCTTTGAGATTTAACAGAAAAACAGTGACTTCTCTGAGATTGTGCTCCAGGTTAACTGATAGAGATTTTGAGCTGGCTTCATAATTGGAATCATACTTACTAGAAGACTCAGGACCTGTGTCCATCTGACAGACCAATTTTTCAGGCAGCCATCAAGCTCCATCTTTAAAAAAAAAAAAAAAAAGATAGACAGAATCTGTTAAATTATTAACATATTAAATACCTGATCAGGATTATGCCGTATGACAGTAAATAGATTCTTCCATTTCATCTAGGCATGAGTATGCCTAGTTTTAGGATGTTCTAGACACTCAGCAAAGAGTTCCTTAGCATCCAAATTTTAAAATTTTAAAAATTTTAAAAATAAAAGCATGATTTAAATAATGTTTACAGGGTTATAATCCCCCCTTTTGTTTTCTAAGGAGATATTGTTTTAAAGTTCCACAATATCTTGTCCTTGAGAATTATAAGGAATCCCAGTAATATGGGTAACATTAAATTCTTGACAAAACATCTCAAATGTTTGACTGTAATAGCCAGTGCCATTATCTGTTTTAATCTGATTTGGAACACCAAGCACAGAAAAATAATGCAGGCAATAATTAATTACATTTTTAGTTGCTTCTCCTGTTAAAGCAGTTGCAACTAGAAAGCCTGAAATGTATCTATAGTCACATGTGCATATTTTACTTTTCTAAAATCAGAAATAGGAGTATCCATTTGTAATAATTGATTAAGTATAAGTCCTCAAGAATTAACACCATTATATGGTACAGGTAGAAACTGAGGACATTGAAAACAAGTCTTCACAATTTGACTTGCACATTCTCTAGAATTACCAAATTATTATCTCAAGCCATTACTATTTTGATGATGTAAAGAAGGAGGTCGTATAGCCAGTTGTTCCTGTGTAAGGCCTATAATCTGCCTGGGATACAAATCTGCTGTGATGTTACCTTAAGAGGTCTGTCCAGGTAATCCAGGATGAGTTTTTAAATGTCTAAAGACAGTCCTTTAAAGGAACAGTACTTTCTCTTAACTTGAGTTGTTAAATAATTATAAAATTTGAGAATTGGAAGTATCTAAAAAAGGAATAATTTCAAGCAATTGTAAACCCTGAGATTTTATATATATAGGCTATCAATAGACAAATTACATCTTGATTTTAACACTTTAAAAAACAGTTGCTATAGCACATAGTTCAATAACCTGTGCTGAAGCAGAGAGAAACTCAAGAGAATAAATGTGATCCAATCACATATACTTCTCTCCCATAGAAGTGCTGTTTATAAATACAGTAGATGCATTCTTTATGGAATGCATGCATAAATTTACAGGAAATACAAAAGCATGCATAGAAGCAAATTTTAACAACTTGTCTTTTGGATAATGATTATCAATTTTGCCTAAAAAGTTTGCCATGCAATAGACCAAATATCAATATTCTGCAATAACCAATTCAATTGCTGTTTGAAATAAGGAATAGATATTTCATCAGGTCCTTAAGACATTCTTTCCAAAATACTTTCTATCATACAATTCTTTATTAACACCACCACAGCTTCAAAATAAGATGTTAAATCTTTACTTGGAGATGAAGAAAGATGGATCCACATTAATGCTCCCTTTGCCAAAGAATTGCTGTGGGCACATTGAGTAACAATAAGTAACATTAACAGCCAACAATTGATGACAGCTGCTTCCTCTACTTTCTGCAAAGCTATTTGTCTCTCACCAGTCACATCCCCCTCGAGAAAATCCAACAAAGGCTTATGTCCTCCTGTGGTGAGCTTAAGGTGAGGTCTTAACCAATGAACATCTCCTGGAAGCTTTTGAAAATAATTCAAAGTAAGTAAATCATCTTTTCTTTCTTCAATTCTCTGTTCCACAATTTTTCTAGGATATAACTGAATCTTTTCTCTGAATCTTTTCCGGAGTAACAATTAGTCCCTAAAATTTTAAAGCTCATTGTATAAGAGCAAAAGTTTGTAGTAAAATTCCCCTTCAGAGGGATTAGCTAATAAAATATTCATATAATGAATAATATACACTGAAGGATTCAAAATTCTTGTATTGAAGCAAAGACAATTTTTTTTTTACATAGTCTAAGGCTATTAGCCATTCCTAGAGACAAAACTTTCCAATGATTACAAGCTCACTAGATGCAAACCCTTTACAATTATCAGGATGCAAAATAAAAAACAACCCTCCAAATCCATAATAATTCTATATGGAGTAGGCAGACCAGATTATAATGCCTCTACAAGTTCCATAGCCTCACTGACCTTTCATAAATCTTAAATTTGAACTTTACTTTGAACAACATCTGGATAGGTCTGTAACAATGCTGTTTTGGCTTAAAAATAACTCCCCCAGAGGTGAGACAAGAGCCCAAAAACTTCCTTAAGCAGGGTTTCCAAGACAAAAGCAGTGTCACACAAACCTTGCTGAGGCTGCTCTGAGCTTTGCATTAACTCAAATGTAAATATTTCTTAATCTGAGCCTTTTGTCCAATGATTACTACTCCTGCAGTGAGGACAGATTTCAGGGTAGTGATTGTACTGTCTGTCTAGGCCTCTAATTTTTGGGCAGTCTTTCAAAAAATGATTTATGCCCCCATACTTAAAACATCCCTTATAACCTTGGCACTGTGAAAGCATTGCTTGTACTAGTCCTCTCCTGCAAGGCAGCAGCTATAGCCAGACCCTGATTGTATGAGGGTCAAATGTCTGCACAAAGACGAATATATTGAGATAAGTCTGTCTTTGCTTTGTATGGCCAGATGGCCGCAGCAAGCTGCTTTAGTGTTCTCAAAACTAATAAAGCTCAGAGTCGAACAGGGGAGGTCTTCTGAAAACCTTGGCCGCTGACCCAAGAAAAGCAGAAAGCCTGACTACCCACTGCCTTCTCCAGCCAGCCAGAAAAGTCTGAACAAGAAGCATTCATCCTAAGCACTGACAGGCCTATGAACAGGAGTTTAAGACTAACTATGTGGAAAACTACAACCTGCATACCCTGAAAAAGTATAACGTAAAAACAAAATTCTAGGCCTTTGGGCCCAGGCTTGGGAATGTGACCTCTGGGACTCAATGCTCCAAGGTATGCTAATCATAAAACAGTGACATTCCTCCACCCACCCGCTTCCTGGGTTCAAAGAGTGCTCATTCAAAGAATTTGCTATTGTTAGGGGCTCTTAGAAACTGTCTTGAGAGATAACCCGAACAATTACCAGGTATTCCTTGTGACTCTTGGGACTTTGCACTTCCTTGGGACTCTTAACTGGTATCTTTGGTATTTTCCAACAACGCCCTCCCCACTTCCTTGAGTTGTGGTTTCTTCCTTTAAATACCCCCTTACCCAGCTACTCGGGATGCCACGGTCCTCTACCCCTGCGTGGTGTATGACCGTGGGCCCGAGAGCGCTCTTGAATTAAAAGTCCTCTTGCAGTTTGCAGCAAGACTGTTTCTCGTGAGTGATTTGGGGTGTCGCCTCTCCTGAGTCAGAATGTGGGGGAGTCCTCACGTTGTGGGTCTTTCAACCCAAGTCAGAGCTACAAGCAAAGGTTTCCCAGAGCAGGGGGCAGAGATCAAGAGACTTTTATGAGGAACTCCAGCAAACAAGGTGCTAGAAAGTAAGATAGCCCAGGAATATACAAGTTACAGGAAAGAGACGCATCACTGTTAGGCTTTGATCTCAGTTGTGACTATATGCTCCTGGGAGATCAACAGAAAGATCGCATTTGACACTTGAGAACCCTGAAAAGACATTTAAAGGAATGGGGAAACAAAATTCACAGCAGTAGCATGGCTACAGAGGAAGCACAGAACTGCTTCAAAACTGCATAATAGTAGGTAAAACAAATGAGAGAGAGTGCAGTGTGATTTATTTTGTGTGCCTGGCCCTTTAAGGATCCCCAGTTTTTAGTCAGCTGGCTCTTTAAGAGTACTGCTTGACCCTATGGCCTTCGATGTTGGCTGCCTCTTGCACTTCTGGGATAAAAAGGCAGCAGAGGCTGAGAGAGTGAAGTAAGGTCCAGCTGGCAGAAGAGTAGGGTCAGAGGGTAGGGTTAGAGAAGACAGTTGGAGCAGGAAGAACAAAGGTTGAGTAGGGTTAAAGAAGAGAAGACAGTTGGTGGAGAAGGAAGATTGAGCAGAGTGAAAACAGGAGACCATGGAGGCAGGAAAAGCTGAGGAACTGAAATGAGCGGAACCACAGAAGATATTCTTAGGAGATAGTTGAAAGTGAATTGAGCTGACAGAGTGAGAAGACAGCTGGTGACAGCTGAGCAGATAGGCTAGAACAGTTATAGTTTGGAGCTGCTGGTATTGGAAAAACTGGGAGAAGGACTGTTTCAGCACACTGCTGGGAGCTGTGGGAGGAATACTTGGGAGAAATGTCTGAAGAAACTGGACTGGAAATCATCAGGAGGAAGGCTGGCAGGGAGTTAAGAGAACTGGTTATTGTTGTTAAGAAAAAAAGAAAAAAGAAAAAAAGAAACATTTAAAGGAGAAAGAAAGAAAACACATTTTACACCTATTTTCTGGCTCTGTCTGGCTCTGTCAGCTTTTAAGTATTTAAACTTTAGGCTCCTAACTGAATTCTATCTGTATTCTACCTACATATAAGGTAAACAGAAAGCATGCCATGAGACACATACAGGTTACAGCGAAGTCTAATGTTGATAAGCCCAATATTTAAAACTTTATTTTATCTTATGTACATGGCTGTTTGCCTACATGTATGTAGGTGTACCACATGACTTCAGAGGCCAGAAGAGGGTGTTGGATCCCCTAGAACTGGAGTTTCAGTTGGTTGTAAGCCACCATATGAGTGCAGGGAATTGAACCTAGATCCTATGCAAGGACAGACCGTGCTCTTGACTGGTTAGCCATCTCTCCAGTGCCCTAATATATACAACTTTTTAAAAATTGCTTTAAGACGTCCAGGTGAGTGAAACCAAAAGGAAGTATTACAGCAGATAGCATGAAAATATAGAAAGAAGTTCAGAAGATGCTAAAATGAATAATTTGCCAACAAATTGGATAACCTACAAGAAATTGACAAATTCCTACATACATACAACCTATAAAAATTGAGTAATGAAAATTTTTTTAAATGACCAGCCCATAATGAGCAAAGATTGAAACTATAATAATAAAAAAAAGTTTCCCATCAAAGATGAGAGCCAACTGCTTTATTGCTGAGTTATATCAACTCTTTAAAGCAGAATAATAACAATTCCTGTCAACTCCCGCAAAAGACTGCGTGGGGAGGGATGCCGTGTGGAGGAATGCTTCCAAAACCGTTATGTAACTCCCACATTAGCATTGTACTACATTCAGAAAAGAAACCTAGGAGGATAGAAAATTACAGGACAGTATCTCTGAGGAATACAGATGCAGAAATCCTCAACAATTCACTAGTACAACTCGGCATTACAGTTGGGGGTCAGGTGGATTTATCTCTGGGACCAAGAAGAATACACATAAATTAGTCAGTGTGGTGATAGACTGAAGATTAAAACCACAAATCACCTACAGAGAGAAGGAGAGAGAGAGAGAGAGAGAGAGAGAGAGAAAGAGAGAGAGAGAGAGAGAGAGAGAGAGAGAGAGAGAGAGAGAGAATGCAGACAAGAGATCAAAGTCAAGAGAATTAAAACTTTAAAGAGAAAGTATGTCAGGACCAGAGAGGTGGCTCAGTGGTTAACAGAAGTTTTCTGAATTTAGTTAACAGAGGACCCGGATTCAGTTCCCACCATGCACATTGCAACTCACAGCCATTCTGTAACTTCAGGTCAAATATATATATATACACACACACATGCAGACAAACACTCAAAGTAAAAATGAACTTTCTAAAGAAAGTACTTCACTATAATAAGAGCCACATATGACAAGCCATGCTGAACCCCCAAAAGTTCTCCTACTTGGAGCAGAATCAAGAATCAGCACCTTTCTCTCTTCCCTGCTTCCTTCGAATACACTTCAAAGTCCCAGCTAAACCAATTAAGCAAAAAAAAGAAAATTAGATGGACCAAAGTGAAATCGGCTATTAGCCTTCTATCTAAGCTCCACCCCACAGTTACCTGGCAACAGACAGGTATGACTGACTCACTGTAAAAGGGGCTGCTTGCCCCTCCTCACTCTCTTGCTTTCTTGCTGTTTCCCTTCCCCCTTCTCTCCCCATCTTCTTCCCCCCCACCATCCACATGCTCACCTCCCCCCACCCCCACCCCTCTGCCTTTTTCTGCCTCTACTACCTTCTTAACTCCCCTCCCCATGCCCTGAATAAACTCTATTCTATACTATACCTTACTCCGTGTGGCTGGTCCCTCAGGGGGAAGGGATGCCTCAGGATAGGCCCACTGAGTCCTTCCCCCACACCTCACCACACCTCCATAGAACATATCCTCCCCCTTTGTCTGTGAATACAGCATCATCTCTATTTGCTAATGACATAATAAAATGACAGAATAGAGTCCTGAAGACATTATCAAAAATTGGTTATTAGTATAAATAAATTCTACACAAATCTCAGGGTATCAAATCAAACCTGAAAGTCCCTCACATTTCTGTATACTAACCCTGGCCATCTGAAAATAAAATTAAGAAAAGACATCATCTAAAACAGTAACAACTGTTGTGGTAAATCTCCATCCCAAATAAGCTCCGGCAATGAAAACATGACTCAATTCATATGAATACATGCTGTGACCCTAGATTGGGCAGATCTACCACTATTCTACCATCTTCTCCATCTATGAGACCCCTTAGAACTTGTGGTTTCTCCAAGCCATGTGTTTCTGCTCAGCTTTTCTTCTTCCTCCTTCTCTGCATCCTCTCCCTCTTCCATTTTCTCCTTCTCTCTCCTAACCTTCTGCTCCACCTTCCCTTTTATCTGCCCAATCATCAGCTCTCCTTCATTTTACAAATTAAGGTGGGAAGAAGGTTTACAGGAAATCACCTGAGTGCTGGCTCTTTCCTTGTTCACAGTCACTCACAGGAGAATGGAATTAATATCAAATATAATTAAACTCTGGGGCTATCCACAATAACCAAACACTTAAATACTTAGACATAAATTTAAACAAGGATACAAGAGATAACTAAACAACGATTGAGGAAGTTAAACTAGAGAACATAAATACATGAGACATTTTCCGGGGTTCCTGGATCGAAAGACTTAGTATTTTTGAAATTCTTCATACAACCTAACACAGTCGACAGATTCAATTCAATCTATAGCAATATCCCAACAACATTTTTCACAGAAGGTTAAAAGAAAAACCCTTACAACTTCTGTGACACTACAAAAGGCCTTGGAGGATCCAAACATAATAATAAGTTAGAGGAACAAGGCTGAGGAAATCACACACCCTAGTTTCAAATATTACTGTCAGTTGTATAACAGTTATAAAGGGAAGAACATGATAACAATGTAAACACCAATATAGTATCAATACAACAGGCTAGAAAAGCCACAGATGGGGTGGAAAAAAAGTGAGACCACAAAAGCCGGGGTCAAGGCTATAGCTCAGTTCTCACTTGACAAATCCCATTTTCCATTAAAAGCACCAAGAATGCCTAGGGGAAATAACTGAATGTCTGAGGTTGAGAAAATAGAAAATAATTGTGCACCTGACTGATGTTACCACAAAGCAATAAAGTTCTAAAAAAGTGATAGGTCATTTGATTGGAAACAAAGAACCAACGTGAAGGGGTTGCTAAAGGCAGAAAGGTGGGGAGATCTGAGCAATAAAAATTAATCATGGCAATTTGGGGGTTATAGCTCGAAGCCAAAATAAGTATCCATGAATCTATATAAATACAAATAAATAACTGAAGAGATAAACAGTAGGGGTGTTCTTCACATAAGAATTCTAATTAGAAGCAAAGGCAGAAGTAGAAAGTCAAAACAGGCAAATTCTACAGCAGTATGAAAGACAGGCAGGATCCATCAGTGGATGCTATGATTAGTGGATCAAAGGAAAAAAGAAACAACACGTCTACTGGCTTAGAATCTCTCCACAACATAATCAGTACCTCCTTGGGCTCAAGGAGTAACTCCACAATGAAGCAGCCTAAAGGCCACCTCCTTGACCAAGAGACCAGATTTGATAACAAAGATGGTGGCCAGAAAAATACTTCTGTACTATTTTTATCAAAAATGCCTAACCTTAATTGAATCATGAGAAAATACTAAGAAACTCAGGGTCAAGGACATTCTTCAAAGTAACTGATCAGTATCCTTTGGGTCAAGGACAAAAACAAACAAATAAACAAACAAAAACCACAAAAACCCTAAAGAGGAATGATCTCAGAGTTTGACACTGAAGGAGACCTAATTAGCAAAATTAACCAAATATAATGTGATTCTGAGTTGACTCTTGAGCCAATTCAAGACACTGGTATCTTCTGGCATCCCTGAACACTACACACATATGGTGTAGCTATTTGTGAGGCAAAACAACTATATATATATATATATATATATATATATATATATATATATATATATAACAGCAATAATAATTTAAATACTAATAATAAAAGCTTAAATTTTTCAAAAAGAAATCAGACAATTTACATTATTAAAGACGAGTTCAAAGTAAAAATATGTTTGTTTTTTTTTTAATGACAGGAAAACCCAACCTAACACAAAACTTTCATTGATCAAGTTTTCTGTTAAAACAGCCAAGTGGACCAAATTATTGATTTTTGTACTACAAATTTGGGGTGTCCATCATGTGCATTGCCAGATGGAAGGAGTAAGGTTGTGACCGAGATAGGAAAGATGCTGTTCTCATCTTGATAAACTTAGGGTCTGAAAGGCACCTAGGAAGCACAAAGGGGCCAGTCTGTGAAGGAAGTGGGGAGGGGCGGGGAGGGGGAAGCAGCGGCAAGTACAGTGAGGATCAGAAATGCACAGACATCATGATCAAGATAGGCTACCTACAGTTTGCTAACTTCATTTTCAAGGGAAAAATAAGGCTCAAGCCTGACCACACACAACTTCTCTTCCTATCTGGGAAATGCTCTGATCTTTCACAGCAACCAGAGTCTGCCAACTTCAAAACCCTGCGCTGGCCCTGCTCCCATCATCTTGAGTGTGAAGATTGCACTAACCACTATCAGAAGTTCATAGCCCAAGGATTCTTTGCTGACAGAGTCTAAATACAATAGAATACATTATATATGTATATGAAAGTGTCATAAGGAAGTATACCATTTCTGTAATAAACATATGCTAATGAAAGGATTGTGAAATGCAAAGAATCTCTTACAGCCCCAAACTAGACTGGAGCCCCCTGCTATGCCTATGGTCTCCAAGTATTACATCAAGGCAGTCTCTCATTCACACATAGTAGGAGGCATCTGCCTTGTACCTCTAGAAATCAAAAAGTAAGAAACCAGGGAACTGTACTGCCCTGTGTTGTAATTCTGCAAACACATAAATTCTGTATGTGCTGTACTGGGATAGAGACATTGTGGGAAATTTTTCTGTGCTTTTTAACTTAAGTGTCCTAGGCTAGGTACCATCTATTCCTACAAATAAGGTAATATGAACTACAAGTCAAACTTCCTATTTTTGCTCTCATCTGTAACGAAACCATCTCTAAGAATCTCCCCTTGTGAGCTTCCACCTGATGTTCGAAGGGCCTCAGGGTATCTGACATGAGCACACTAATGTGAACAGCTGTCACCTTGAGGCAGCTGCCAGGCCTCCCTCCCCCTCTGCTCACCCAAGGAACTTTAATGATGGTTAAATCAGAACAGCACCTGGCTTCCGTTATGGAGGATGGCCCTGTGTCTACAAAGATGCTGTCTCCTAGCTATCTTGTGTGCCAATACTGCTTGGTTTTCAAAAACTGCTGTCTGCTTGGAAGATGCCTGGTTTTGCTCTGTGCAGTTTGGTTCTTAGATATACACAATCTGTCTACAACCAGCCAATGTCCATGGTAGAAAATAGACTGAGGGGCTGGGGGTGTAGATTAGATAGATGGCAGAGTGCTTGTCTGGTGTCTTAATTAGGGTTTTTATTGCTGTGACAGGGCAACTCTTATAAAGGAAAATGTTTAATTGGGATTGGCTTACAGTTTCAAAGTTTGAGTCCATTATCATCTAGGCAGGCAGACATGGTGCTGTAGAAGGAACTACAAGTTCTACATCTGTATCTACAGGCAGCAGGAAGAAGCAGTCAGACTTGAACATTCTGAGACCTCAAAGCCTGTCTCCTAGTGACATACCTCCTCCAACAAAACCACACCTACTCCAATAAAGCCACACCTCCTAATGGTGCCACTCCCTATGGAACTATGGGGACCATTTTTATTCAAACCTCCACACCTGGCATGCACAAAGCCCTGGGATTGATTCTCAACATCATTTACACTGAGAGTGGTGCTACATGCTTATAATTCCAGTGCTAGGGAGATTTATCCTTAGATATTCAGTAAGTTCCAGGGCAGCCTATGCTATTTGTGACCCTTTCTCAAAAAAAAAAAAAAAAAAAAAAAGGCTGATAGCTGAGGATAGATCGCAGGGGTAGAGTAATCTCAAGGTCCTGAGTTTGGTAGGGGAAAGGAAGTGTTACAGGCATACACACACAAAAAATGGGGTTGAATGTTTTTGTTCCTCTATCCTAATCCACTCCAAACACTGAGAACATAAACCTTCCTCCTCGTTCTGTCAAAAGAGAAAGAGACTATGCCTTTCAATGCCTTTCATGTTCCTCCAAATGACACTGGAGACACAGTTACCCCTACGGAGGTCATCGGGAGCCACCCAAACTGTCAGTAGTGTTTCTAGACAACTTCCTTCTGCAAGACCAGAATGCACTGGACCTTCTTGATGCATGTGAACTTATAGCAGTGAAGCAAGCCACAAAGCACGCCAGACCTGAGTGCAGCGGGCAAAACTTATATCTCTCCATTTTGAATCATTTCAAAGTAGCAATTCAGGATGTTGTAGCTGCCTTTATATAAAACAGAGCCTTTTGGTAATACTTTTCCTTCCAAAAGAGGATAAAATGATTGCTTCTATCAAATCTTTTTAAAGACTGTCTGTTAATACAACTAACAACTTAGAAAAACAACTGCATGTGCTTAGATAATTGCACTCTGAGGCTTATGATTTTCAAAGAGCTTTCCCATCCATTATCAAATTTATTTCTCAACACAGTAAAAAAGTTCCTAACTAGACAAGATGGCTGGGTGGAACCCACAGGAAGGCTCAGGCACTGAGGGCCCCACAGCTGGACGAGAGCTTCTCAGAACATACTAGAAAGTCCCAGAGGCCTCACGCGATACCCGCAAGGTCACATGACCCAGTTCCCATCTCAGAGGCGGTAGCAAGCTCCATACTAACTCAGTGCTGGCTTAAGAGCTGAAGGGCTTTGGTCCCTTTATCGGGAGTAAATCCTCAGGCTCCTAACAGGGCTAGATTTCCTTCCTCGTGCAAGATTGATGGAAATGTCCAAACACCCATAGCATAAAGAGCAGATCTCCAAACTTCTCTCCAAAATGAAAAAGTATGTATAAGAAGGTATGTCAATCAGTCTGTCATGGAAGACGTGACCAATTAAAATCAGAGAAAACACTCCAGCTTTGAAAAGGAGAAACTGCAAACAATCCTCATGTCCCCAGCCCCAGAGTTCATTTATCATGGACAGGTGCACTTCCCAAAAGAAAACCTTCTCCTGCCAAATTGATGGATTTTTATAAAGGTTTTTCTACAGTGGCATTTTGAGGTCTGATGATATATTAATAGGTCATTTCTCTTTCAAAAAACTCACAAGAACACTCCAGATTTGGGGAAATACTTTAGTTTAAAAACTGCAGCTATGTGATGGAGAAATGGTTCATTGGTTAAGGTCACCCACTGCTCTTCCAGAGCACTTGGCTTTGATTCCCAGCACCCACATGCTAGCTCATAATCTGTAAGTCTAGCTCAGGGTTCAAACTCCCTCTTCTGGCCAACATGGGCCGGATTCTTTGATTACAGGTATTGTTTGAATTAGGAACACCAGGGAAGGAAAACCTGAGACTTTCACGGGATAAGGAGTGATAGAGTGGTTTAAGAGCAATTTCTAGAGGCCCTATTAGATAATAAACAGCAAGGTGGTCCAGGAGAACATTCTAGAAGTTCCAGCAGGACTTTGCAGGGGTTGAAGCCCTGCATGAGAGGAAGAGTTAATGCCTCTGGGCAGCTGCTGGGAGCAGCGAGCTCAGAGTTGATTCTCCTCTTCACTTGTGCATTGTTCTTGGGAGAGAAGCTCAGAATGACGAACACCTCCCTCCCCCCATAGTATTAACTGTGGAATAACTCAAGGAACTTACAGCTAATTGCAGGTTCCCAAACTGCTCCCATCATCCGACTTTATTAACTGTGTAATTCATTTCACAAGAGCTCTTGTACCTCACCCCTCTCTCGCTCCTCTCTGGTCATTGTCAGCTTCACTCAATGCTCTTTACATGGCTCTCAAAATCCTCCTCCATTTCACAGCACCCATCACTTTCCACAAATCTACCCAGAGCTCCTTCATGGTTTCCCTATACACCAAGGTCACAGAATGAATCTTCCTTCACAAAGCTCATCTTCCACACTGCCAGAGACTTGGTCATGACACTCTTCCAGATTGGTCTAGATGGAACTCGCTCTCCTTAGAGGGAGTCTGAGCTCACTCCAATGGGAATCTCAGCATGCTGCTCTCTGTTGTCAATGCCTTGGCAGAATCTAACATACAAATGTATGGTTTATATTAAAAAAAATCACGAGACAAATCAATAAATGAATGGTGGGCAGAATGACTGTATGAATGTTCTTCATCTTCTAATTCCTCATCTACAGTCTAGGTAACAGCCAGCTTCACAAACACGGCATCACAATCTTTAAGTTGGAAGATGAAATGTCAAAGAATGTTTATCGTTCTTGTTAAACTAATGGCCACTGCTATTCTTAGACCTGTCCATTCTCTCTGACTACTGTCTCCATAGCACCTGCCCTACTTGTTCCCATACTTGAAGTCGTCCTACTGTCCTTCCACTCTGCTGCTATTGGTCACTGGACTGCCCCCTCCTGCTGGAGAGAACTTCCCCAAGAAGTTAATCAGCTCAGCTGTACATATGTGGTCTCAGGTGTCAACTGCTTGTCTGTGCCATGCAGCACTGGTGTGACAGCTTGTATTAATTGTCAATATGACAGAATCTAGAATCGCCCTTGGGCATGCCTGTGGGCAATCATCCAGATTACACGATTGATAATGGAGAGACTCTCCTTAATGGGTTGGGCTGGAGGTGGTTGCTTGACAGACCATTTCACGGTCTGGGTTCTGGGCATAGTGAAGAGGAGAAAGAGACCTGAACACATGTACCCATCCCTCGCTATCTGCTTCCTTACCAACTTTGCTGCCTCAGACTTCCCCCAAAAAACGACAGAGTGTAGCATTGAACTGAAAGGTAACTTCTTCCTTATCAGATGCTTCTGTCAGAGTATTTTACCATAGCAACAGGAGAAGCTAAGACAACTGGCTTTCACTGGCTCCTTTCTCATTCCAAACAGCCGTTCCTAATGTGCTCCCCAACCTCCACATGCCCTCCAGTCCACCTCCAATGTCTGCTTATTCTCAACTTATCACAACATCCATTTGGCCAAACAACCTGAAGTTCACTCTTAGGTCCAAACATCATGTTGCTTTTATATGTATTTCACATAAGACCTCTTGGGTGGGACATCGCCAAGGGCGATTCTAGATTCTGTCATATTGACAATTAATACAAGCTGTCACACCAGTGCTGCAAGGCACAGACAAGCAGTTGACACCTGAGACCACATATGTACAGCTGAGCTGATTAACTTCTTGGGGAAGTTCTCTCCAGCAGGAGGGGGCAGTCCAGTGACCAATAGCAGTAGAGTAGAAGGGCAGTAGGATGACTTCAAGTATGGAAACAAGCAGGGCAGGTGCTATGGAGACAGTAGCCAGAGAGAATGGACAGGTCTAAGAATAGCAGTGGCCATTAGTTTAACAAGAGCGCATGCCTAACACATATAAAGCTCTGGATTCAATCTCCAGCAAAATGGAAGACAAAAGAGTTCTTTTTAAGTTGTTCTAGTATTAACTCAGCAACTGATTGGGCAGACATCTTTTAGCTACTTCTTATGCTTAAGTCCACTGCTAGCAGACCACAAGAGAGCTGATGTTAAATTGAATGCATAAACCTGAAAATTCTTTGTCAAACTCTAGTTTCCAGCCAAATGGGATGATAGGGGTCAAAATGTGGATTCCAGGGGCAAGGCAAATCAGCTTATGTAATTGTGAAGTCCTAATTAACTTAAGCTGAGGTCCATTGTAGAATAAGGTTCAGGACTGGATGTTTCTCTCACACCCCACAAGACTCAAGGACTCTCTCTCTGCTGCTGCTGATGCTGTGTACAGTGTAGTCTTAATCCTGGGTCCCTCGTGACTCTGGATCAGTAGCATGCTATAGCCATAGGTTCCTGATTTCTGCATGAAGGGAGGAGAGACCCAGTTCTCTTGAGGCCCTGTGAAGAAGGTTTCCCAAATGCCACAATAAACATCAAATCACATGTCCACCTGCAAGCCAATCGCTGACGAGAAGGGTGAAAATAATTTTAGTCCTGTCCTTATTACAAAAGAGTGGGAATGCTCTCAACAGTGATGTCCCACGTGATACCCCACCCCATCCCCGCCTTCCCCGCCTTCCCCACCCCACCCCCCAAGCACACACAGAATACACTCTCCTCTCGGCTGGTTCCTGTTTCCTCCAGTCTTCCCAGGAACCAGCCCCTCTCTACCTGCAGTTCACATATCATAAAACCCTGAAGAGTAAAACAAAGCCATAGCTGCTAATATCCTCCAAAAGTATTTTCCATTAAAGCACATCCTTTGTTGGGTTTCAGACCTGGGAAAAGCAGCTGGGTTGCTTATTTAACATGCTAAAGCAGACTCCCAACATCCCTCAGTTCCTACTGGTTATAAAGTATGGCTGGCTGGCTGGCTGGCTGGCTGGCTGGCTGGCATACCCAACTCTCTACCCTGATTACTCAGTCCCAGGTGTGCCAGCCAACAGGGGACTTCATTCCCAGAGGAAGTCCTGTGTTCCCTAGGGATATAACCTGAAAGAGATAATAATGCATAACCTCTGGCTTGCCTCCCAAGTAGCCATCTTTAAAATTTCTCCTCTTTAACCATACTTTTATGCTGAGAATCTGTAAAAATACCTACTATCATACCCGCTCCACTAATCCTTCCAAAATACACAAACATACCTATACCCAACAGCAGATCTGACCGATAAAAACTCAACAACAACAACAGCAACAAAGCACTAGCTATGGGAAGCCAGTGTTAAAGAACTCCTAACTCTAAAACACACGCTCAGCTCTCACATGTGAAAACTGGGTTAAGGGTCAACTTCACACTCAGCTGGGACATTCGTTTAGTTTTTGCTTTCCACTGTTGAATGTAGTTTATTAGACGGCCCCTGGCACATTGGCTGTTCCGAATACCAAATCAGACCGTAAATACCACATCTGAAGAAATGTCTGGCTCAATTGCTGTTGCCCTCACCCAAGTCTTCATTATCCCCCATCTGGATGAGAGTGTAGCAGGGGACAGAATTAAAACACAGTTCAGAAGTGGTAGAGTCCAGTTCTAGAGGTGCAGGGAACAGTGGGTCCCCGCTAACAATCTGCTAATCCATCTACCCCCTCCTAAACTAGAAATGTAGAGGGAAAAAAAAAAAAGCAACACACCCAAGCTTGCACAACAACCTGAAGATATGGCAAGGTCATGTCCTGAAGATCTTTACACTACAAAGCATGTAGAATGTGGAGGTAAATCACACTGTCATGGGTCATTTTACCTGATTACTCAATGAGGAAAGAGGGGGAGACAACCTTTCCAGACAATGCCACCAAGTGAAGACCAAGTATTTTATACACATGAAACTACAGAGGGTGGTTTCACACTCAGACCACAGCAGCTAAACATTTCCCTCTCTATAGATAGTCTATAATATGTTGCTAACCTCGAACGCACTTGGTGAAGTTTATTTTTTTTATTAAGGCATTTTTATTAGATATTTTCTTCATTTACATTTCAAATGCTATTCCCAAAGCCCCCTATACTCTCCCCCCACCCTGCTCCCCAACCCACCCACTCCCGCTTCCTGGCCCTGGCATTCCCCTGTACTGGGGCATATGATCTTCGCAATACCAAGGGCCTCTCTTCCCATTGATGGCCAACTAAGCCATCCTCTGCTACATATAATCCCCTTAGTAACTAAAATCCAAGCTCCAGACCATAACCACGTCTTCTTCCTCTCAGTGCTCCAGACAGACCTAATTCCAATTTCTACACATACCCAAATGGGTCTTTTTCCTTTGCAGCCCTGATGTTCTGTCCACACTAAGAAAGTCCTTTCCATCCTGTTAAGTCATCAAGATGAATCCTTTATCCATCCTTGCCTTCTCTGGCTCCTTTGTGACAAAGACTTTCCATAGGAGTCTGACTAGGAATTTAGAGAGAGAAAATAAAGACAAACTAGGATGTTGTTAAACGTACTAATGTATCGATTCTTTCAGTGTGTATTTATTACATTCAGACGTTCTTCTAAATTCTGAGGGTGTCTTGGTGAAGACTTGGTCTCTGTCCTCATGATGCTAAATGTGAGGAAATAAAGTATATGCCCCATTGAAACAAAGCTATGTGGGCTATCACAGGCAGAGGAGCCTGGAAGACCACTGGGATACATGACAGACTGTGGCAGAGAGATGGCCAGGGGACTGGAGAAAAGCACACATACAGACAGGAAACACAACAGACACAGACAGACAGACACAACAGACCCAGGGAGCTGAAGCAAAGTTCTAGAGTTGACATTCTTAGTAGCAGCAATGAGCATCTTGTTCTGTTACAATAGCAGAGTGAACACTGCAGAAACACTAGGAAGAAGTTGTGAGAACCAAGCAAGAGAAGCATCCACAGGTGGCAGAAGAACCAGGCTCAGTGTCAGAGGATCATCCTGAGCCGTCTAAATCCGTGTGCAACTGGAGATCCCAAGAGGAATGAAGAAACACTAAAAATGTAATATCGATGGGCAGTGGTGGCACATCCATTTAATCTCAGCACTCAGGAGACAGAAGTGGGCAGATCTCTTGAGTTCAAGGCCAGCCTGGTCAATAGAGTGAGTTCCAGGGCAGTCAGGTCTACATAGAGAAATCCTGTCTGGAAACAAAACAAAACAGTAAAATTAATAGCTAGATTTCTTCCGAATATCATAAAAACTACAAATCCACAAACACAGGGGCTGAATAACCCTAAAGCGTATCACAGGAAACCGGTGACCTTGCCAAGCCTGCAGAGCTGAGCTTTGTCTCAGGATCACATGGTAAGAAGACAGAGGTGATTCTCACAAATTGTCCTGGGACCTCCATGTGTATACTAGTCAGGCACTCAAGAATGTACACACACACACACATGCACACTTTTTAAATCAACCTCCCCCCAATAAAAAAAAATCACAAAACTAGAACACACTGTGAAAAAGCAGAGAATGTGTGCTATATCAAGAGAAATCTGGGTTATGGGATACACTGGGCAGAGATCTCAAAAACTATTCAAGCACAAAGACAGTGAAACATTATAGAGCCACTAAAATGGACCACCAGACTCCTATCTATGAACATGAAGAAAAGAGCATTGCCCAGACCAGTGAGAGCAGGGATAGCATGTATGTGCTACAAGAAGTATTGAAAGAATTCTCCAGGAAACACGAACTTTTATTAATGAACATCTAAGTGATCATCATGTCACTGATATGTTAACCACATTATCTCTTCAAAAATTTCGTTAACAGTCAATTGGTTATGTAAAGCAAAAAATTACTATAGAGCAGAGTCTGTAAGAGATTTAAATTTTTGAATTTTAAAAAAGGAGGGAGAAATGAGATTTGTAGTCCCACAAGATACTTATACATGAAATGATAGAATATTATTTTAATTTTTCCTCAGGCAGAGTGTGAAAACTGTGAACATTCTAAACCCATGGTAAGAACTAAAAGATGTCAAAGAGGTATAATTAATAACTCAGTAGGAGATAAAGCAGAAAAAGCTCAGTTAGGCACATCTTAAATAATGCTCATTGATTTAAAAATAACTCGAGAAGAAATTAGAAGTAATTCTAAATAAATTCAAATGAAAAAATAGCAAAATTCATGATATGCGGGTAAATTAGTGTTTAAAGCAAAATCAGTGGCTTCTGATACATATTTTTTAAAAATGAGATATAAGTTAATGATACAGAAAACAAACATGAACAAGGTAAGAACGAACATTGATAAAATAGGGAAAAATAGAAATAAACTAACAAGACAAAGTTTCATTTTGGAAAAGACTGATCAAAATAGCAAATCTTTAAACTTAATTCAAAGAAGGAAATGAGAACAAATCAAGCTGGTGTAAAAAATAAAGAGGGGGGGAGGGAGGAAGGAACGAAGGAACAAACTGCTAAGAGAATGCATGTAGAGGGTGGCCTAGTTGGCCATCAATGGGAGGAGAGGCCCTTGGTCTTGTGAAGATCATATGCCCCAGTACAGGGGAATGCCAGGGCCAGGAAGCTGGAGTGGGGGGGGGGGGTTGGGGAGCAGGGCGGGAGGGGGGATATAGAGGGTTTTGGGGATAGCATTTGAAATGTAAATGAAGAAAATATCTAAGAAAAAAAGAGAATGCGTGTGAAATTTATTTTCTTTGAAAGATGTAAATTACTGAAGTCAAGACAAAGGGGAAGAGAAGCTTAAATGATCCCACCACTTAGAGTGTTCCTCTGCCAAGCAATGCTTCTCCCTCTCTGGCTGAGATCTTCCTTTCTGTTTTGCTTCTGCTACAGAGTCAGAATGACTTCCCTGCATAACAGGTCTTCCGGGTGACTTAAATCATCTACAGACAGCACTTAGCACCACCCCCACACACAAGAAGCTCTATGGAAGTGCTTTAAAATAAACCACTGTTTGGGAAAACCTTCGTCTAGTGAGATAGGTCAACACGTCTCTCCTCATTTTTCTTATTTATTTATTTATTTATTTATTCTCTCATATATTACATCCCAGCCACAGTTTCCTCTCCCTCCTGTCCTCTTACTCCTCCACTCCCAACGTCCCCTCTCCCACAGATCTACTCCTCCTCCCTTCAGCAAAGGGCAGGCCTCCCAGGGACATCCACCAAACATGGCATAACAAGTTACAATAAGCCTAGGCACAAATCCTCACATCAAGGCTGAATGAAGCAACCCAGTAGGAGGAAAAGGCTCCCAAGACCAGGCAAAAGAGTCAGAGACAGCTCCCTCTCCCACTGAGGAGTCCCACAAGAACACCAAGCTACACACTATAACATATATGCAGAAGACCTAGATCAGACCCATACGGGCTCCCTGGTCGATGCTTCAGTCTCTGTGAGTCCCTATGAGGTCTGCTTAGTTGATTCTGTGGGTCCTATTCTTGTGGAATCCTTGACATCTACAGCTCCTGCCATCTTTCCTCTCCCTCTTCCACAGGATTCCCCAAGCATCACTTAATGTTTGGCTATGGGTCTCTGCATCTGTTCCTATCAGTTGTAGGATAAAGGCTCTCTGATGATGACTGGGCTAGGCTCCAGTCTACAAGTATAACAGAGTATCATTAGGAATCCTTTCATTGATTGATTGATTGACTGATTGATTTTGCCAGTTGTGTTTGGTTCTATCCTAGGTCTCTGAGCTGTCCAGCCTCTCTCTGGCTCCTGGCCCTCCAGGCAATGTCAGGCATGGGATTCCTTCTCATGGTGTGAGTCTTAAGCAGGGCCAGCCATTCATTGGCCACTCTCACAAGTTCTGTGCCACCTTTATCCAGCACATATTGAGGACAGGACAAATACTAGTTCAAAGGGTTTGTGGCTGGATTGGTGTCCCAGTACCTCTACTGGAAGCCTTGCCTGATCACAGAAGATGGCTGGTTCCAGCTCCTTAGTCCCCATTACTAGAGGTCTTCACTACAGTCATTCTTGGAGATTCCAGGAAGTTTCCATTGCTCTAAGTTTCTACCTTACCCCTAAAATGCTCCCCAATTCCAGTCATCTTCCAGTAGTCTCTCCCTCTATCCCTCCTTCATCCTGGACCTGATCCCACCCATTCCCATCCTCACCTGCCCCAGTCCACCCACAAAATCTATTCTATTTCCCCTTCCCTGGAAGATCCATGCATCCAGCCTTGAGCCCACCTTGTTACTTAGCCTCTCTGGGTCTGTGGATTGTAGCATGATTATCCTTTACTGTATAGCTAATATCTACTTATAAATAAGAACATACCACGCTTGTCTTTCCAGGTCTGGATTATCTCACTCAGGATGATTTTTTTTCTAGTTTCATCCATTTGCCTGCAAATTTCATGATGTCATTTTTTTAAACAGCTAAGTAATACTCCATTGTGTAGATGTACCACATTTTGTTTATCCATTCTTTAATCAAGGGACTTCTAGGTTGTCTCCAGTTTCTTGCTATTACAAATAAAGCTGCTACAAGCATAGTTGAATAGTTGTCCTTCTGCTGGGTAGGCTGTGAGGCCCAGATCCTTTCTAAGCCTTCAGTGGAAGATTGGCACTCAACAGGATCGAAACACACTTTAAGATCTCTATTTTGAGCATCTTGGAATTCAGTCAGTCCTTGAAATACTGGGCCACACTTAGGGCTTTTAGTTCGTATGGTGGCACAACCTCAGAGCAAGAAGCAAAGGGGGACTGTGTCCCTGGTTCATACCTACTCAGATGTCATGCTAAAAGAAATGAGTTACAGAAACTAAACATGAACTATTTTGATACCTACTCTAAGGGAGACCAGAGGTTCAAGGGTAATTTTGGATCCAAATAGTATGCATCCTGTTGTAGTTATTTAAGAGCCCTGGAGAGCACTTCTTCCCCAGATACCTCACGCAAAGGTTCAGCACAACCTGCTTCTCTTCTGAAATGGAACTCTTAGAAACCTGCACTAAAGACCCTGTGAGTCTTTAGTGAGTCCCTGGCTTCACTTCCTTGGGCACTCAATATATGCTCACCAGATTCAAAGCTACATGGACACACAATCACATTGTTAAATTGTGGATGCCTAGTTTAAGTAACCCTGACTACTGTCTTCCAGTGATCCCCATGGGACTACATGGAAGGATCCTGGTCGCTGTCTGGGTGAGGCAGTGGGTATTTAACATGAGCCCTTGGTGGTGGTAGCAACATGATGATAGACATCTTCCCTTCCATGAAGCAAGCTTTAGTCTTTATACTTGGGAGTGGACTTCAGACCTCACGCCTGTTCAGCAAGGACTCTATCCGTGAGCTTTATCACCAGCCAACAAAGTAAACTCTCAAACTGAGAGGATATCTGTATTTACTTTGGCAAGAAAGGTGTATAACTCCTATTCCACCAGACAAAACACAGCCCCTGGCATAGCTCCAGTATGTAAAAAGAAATGTGTTTTGCAATTTTAAACTGAATAACATACTTGGGAAAATATGAGGAGAAAAAAAATCCCTAAACCTGAGATCATTGCCAAGGTTATATAAATCCTGCTGTCTAAATCAAACAAAGTAAGCATTTCTTTAAGGTGTACTAGAGACACACTGGGTGGTTGCTAAGTGATATCACACAAATGGATACTCACTCCAGGGCAGATGTTCCCTCAAGCTTTAAAAGGCAAAGCCATTCCTGTGTAGAATTAACATATCCTGATTCTTTTAAGGCAGCACTCAGACAAGACACTAGCCCAACATCAGGCTCAGCTGCCCTTCTAGTTTTAATCAGAAGTTTGAAGGAACCTGGGGACAAGCGCCAGACGGACAAGTCTGAAGTTCTGGCTGCAGATTGTCCCTCCAGTCTCATCTACAAACATTAGTAATTGTGCGCACTGATAATTTAAAGTCATGAACTGCAAACAAAGGGTGGCTCTAGAAATCCCATGAAGACACACTTAGGACTTGAGAATTCCTAATACAGACATAAGAGCATTTTGAACAAAAGAGGAAGGACAGCTAAGAGCAAGTCAATGGGCAGAAGCACTTTTAAAGGTTTTTATGTATAGAGAGGAATATGTGCACATGTGTGTGGATGTGCCAACTGCGTCTAGAAGAGGGTGACAGATCCCCTGGAGCCCGAGTTCCAGGCAGTTGTAAGCAGCCTGATCTGGCTGCAAGGAACTGAGATCTTCAGCTCTTCTGGAAGAAAAATACAAACTCTTATCTGTCGGGCCGTCTCTCTAACCCCGTGATCTTCTTTAAAAAAAATGTTTTTAAAACTGCTTTATTGAAAACACAGCCATTTTCTAGAGTAGAGATTTTCTTATTGTAATATAAGCCAGTTTCATCTGAAAAATCTTAATTTTTTAGTTCACATTCCCAAGTCTTTCTTCATGCTCCTTTGCTTGATATTCAGAATGCTAACTGATAGGTTAAATCATGGTCACTACCTAATGAAGTATCTTCAATCCCTGCCTCCCTCCATACTCCCGGCTAGTCACCCAGCAGTCCTCTACTTTTCTAACGTGTAGAATCTTCAATAAAGGAATTAGTCTCCCTGTCAATCAACAGTCCTGCTTTTGACCTGCCCAGTTCTCACACAATCCCCCTGATGCTCAAGGCCGCTGCCCGCCAACCAGCCAATTTATGCCCACAAGGCCTACCCCACATTTCCTGATCCTGATTCACTCTTCTAGCCACTTGACAAGCTCCCTACCCTAACGTTTCTGCCATCACTCTCTAAGCAGACCTATATCAGGCACAGTCATCTTAGAAACCACCTGCAGCACAGAGCCTTCCATGAAGACAGAAAGAACACGTCTACTAAATAATGTTAAGGAGAGAGTGGTAAGAGTAGAGAAGGGATGCAGGGATGCCTGTGATATGAACTGAAAAGTCCCATTCTTCCCAACCTTATCCTCAGGGCAGAGACACTGGGGTAAGCTAGACTAAGCAGTTTTGAAAGAGAAGATGAAAATGTCTGATGAGTTCTAACTTTCTCATTAATTACTTCACTAGCCTTATAAAAATCAGCACTGAGAAAGAATGCTTTGAACCAAAAAGAACACTTTTATCTAAAGAAACTCTACTGTGTCCCCGACTGCCTGATGGTCTTGTGGCTCTAATTAAATCAGTTTAATGGGGAAGAGTATGTCAGTGGAGGTCATCTGGTTATAACTCTGAGCTTTTTCCTACATGCCTTTTGTTATCTCCCCCTCGCACCCTCATGTTCTAGCGCATTTTTTCTGGCCAAACATGCTGACCTTACTGCGGATTAACTTTGGGATTTCTGAATACTGAAAATAGCTCCTCAGATATTAGATCACTGTTCTTTGGAGACCACAGGGATTCTTCTTCCTACTGTTGCTGTAATCTGTCCCCTTTCCTCTATTCAAAAATTTATCTTAACAGCCATAACTAGAAGAAAATCCTGTCTTAATCGCATGGATGGAAAGAAAGGAGCTGAGAGAGACTGATCCCACCAGCTGTTTAAACTGCTGCTAAAGTCAGTCAAAAGCAAGAGGTTTGAAGGAAGGCTTTGTTTCCTCAAAGAGTTCTTCATGCCCTTGAAAGCATGCATACCCCTCATGACACCCCATCCCCTGCCAGTCTAGACACAAGTATAAGATACAGATTTCATGGGTCTGAAGAGTCAGATCTTTGCAAAACCAAGTTTTCCAAAACCTAACTATGTGGGACAAAGAATTCACAGAAAGCCCCAGTTATCCTGAAATAGGAACTATTCTGTCTCCCAGCACCACAAGTTTCAGATATGGCCTTTTATGTTTCCTGTCAAATGTTGTCATGTGTGCGCATGACTCTCAAGGTTGTTGTTATCCTACAACACTAACTGTGTGAGTGAAATGCCCTGATGATCAATTAGAATCCTTTTTGCAGAAGACAAATGGGCATTTACATTCACTTATGTGCAAAGAAGACCACAGTGGGTGCATGTAATACAACCTAAGAACACAGGTTAATGTTGGTTCTACACAGAACACTAGGGCTCTCTTCCCTCTCCCCACTTCCCGCCTCTGTCTTTCTCCTTGGCTCTTGTCTGTATGTGTGGATTCTTCCCTTAGACAATGGTTGCAGATAGCTGTGAGGTCACACACTGAGGGTTAGCAGCCTAATTAGGAGAGCAAGCTTCCTGTTGAACATGAGGTTAGCAAGGGAGAAGGCAAATGTCCAAGAGAGAGGGAGAATGGAGCAACAGGCTCAATGGGATTTCGAGCATGGGCATGGGCAGTGAAACCAGTTTGGGGAAGGAAGTGGGGTACTGCTGACAGAGGTTGGGGGGAGGAGGAGGAAGAGCATGAGGAGGAGGAAGATTAACTCAGATACAGCCTTGGGTCAGAAAAATCAACTGAGATTAACTAAATGGTTAACATGAGTTTTCCTACACTCTTCCCAAAGCAGCACACACAGAATTGAAGTTTTCAATGTGAAGAGCTGAAAATACCATCATCTCCCTTCCTTAATGTATCTATCAATCACTGAACACTTAAAATTATTTCTGTGTCTCTTCCTCCAATCCTTAATTATTGAATTAATTAATTATTGAATTCTAAAGATTTTATATGTGCACACACACACACAAATAATTAAAGAAAAAGAAGCTATGAATTTGGGAGGGAATGGGTACACAGGGGAGGAGGGGAGGGCCGGCAGGAGCAGCATAGATGTAGGGTTCATGTGCGAAGTTCTCAAAAAATTATTTTTAAAAGAGATTGTGGCTCTCTTCTTCATATTTGTATCAGGAATTGCTGCTCTAAAGTGGATTTGTTGCCTGTAATTATCCAATCTCCAGCTTTTTCTGTAAAAGCACTTGTCGGAGATTGATCCACACTTTTTTCTCAGCCAGGACATTAGCAAAGGGGAAAATCAATTCCTAGCATCTGTCGAACCTGTGAAGTCCCTGCTTTTAAGAAGCCCTTGGGGAAATCAGAGTCCAGTCTCTACAACCTGCTTGGAGAACTGAGGGAAGCTGCACAACTTGTGTGTTAAGTGAGAAGTAAGTGCCTTAGCCAGAAACCCTGGTGCATGCCTGTAATCCCAACAGTGGGAAGGGCAGGGCTTGAGATAGGAGAAGCATGAGTTCAGGCCCAACCTGCACTACACAGCAAGGCCTAGCTGAGAATGTAGCTTCGTGGTATGTTCTACCACATCTGAGGCCTTGGGATTAGCAGTGCCAAGTAAGCAACAAGAAAGAACCTTTACAGACCTTTGTGTAAATGACCGAATTTAACATGTACATACTTAGGATTCTTTAAAGGAGTGCTATTTTATTTGATGTGCTGTCTTTTTAATCCTAAAATGACTGCAGAACAAAAACTCAGTATTTTAAAGGTATAAACTTGAGCTGAGAGTGACAGACCAAAGACGAGGTATTCGACGTTCATCATGAAGACTCTGAAAGAGTTTTGTGGGGAGTTCATGAGAGTCTAGATGAACTTGTGATGTCTGTTTTGTGTGGGTAAAAACATCTTTGTTCTTAGTTGTAAAATTCCCCAAACCATGAACCCTGATTCCTACATCTATAAAAATTAAAACATCTAAACTAAGCAATTCCTGGGACCGTCAAATCAAATACCATTGAGCCTATTATTCTAGCCTCCTGTATTTCAGGTATTCAAAAACAAAAAAATAAATTAATTCAATTACTGCTAAACATCAAAGGTAGAAAGATTCTTGTCAAAATCATGACATCATGTCTTTGTTTCTGACTTAATTAGAAAATATATATGAAATATTTTTAAAGTACTATCAAGTCATTTCATCTTTTTATAATAAAAATTCATACCAGTGGTTCTCAACCTTGCTAATGCTGTGACCTTTTAATACAGTTCCTAATGTTATAGTGATCCCCAATCATAAAATTATACCTTTTCTACTTCATAACTGCAATCTTGCTACTGTTATAAAGCATAATATGAATGTCTTACATGCAGGATATATGATATAGTACCCCGATGAAAGGGTCATTCAATCCCAAAGAGGTCACAACCCACAGGTTAAGAACAGCTGAACTATAGTGATGACTTAGTGGTATTGGAGGCAGGGGGATGACTCAGATGTGGATTCCTAGGAGTCAGGGAGACTGTAAGAGCAGATGTCAGTGGAAGTCAATCTGCACTGGAAGATAACCAAGTGTCCAAGGGCGAGAGGGGTCATCTCCAGGGCAGGCAGAGTGTCTTCAACTCTTAGTGGACACCCTCTGAGGGAGGCCTTCTCAGCTCAGGGGCAAGCCACTCAGGAGAATGGGTGAGAGCAAGTCTCCCAGTCCCATTTCCTTCCAAAACCCAGAGCCCCTCAGAGAGATCATTTTGCCTTTCACTTTTAAGGTTTTCCAATAGCGATGATCCTCAGTTGGCCCATATGACAATAATAATAGAAAAATAGAATTTCTAAGTTGTGTTAATGAGCACATAATTTAGTCCAGTATCCCAAAATGACAAGGCATGTATATACATTTTTGCAAATTAATCCCACCTTTAAAAAATTAATCTTCAGGCCTGAAACAAAAATTTGATTAAAGTCCTGTGTAAAGAAGGATTAGCCTGGTTAGTATTTGTGAGACCACCTACGTGGAAGAATTTCGATGGAGAAATAAATCGATTATACCAAATCAACAATATTAGAGAGTGTTAAGCATAAAATGAGCAATATTTTGAATCACAGGAAAATATTTACAGTTCAACTGAAAAATATTCAGCAAATACAACTCTCTTCTTTCTCAAATGTGTAATACGTATGTGCAAAAGGTAAAGAAAGAACAGATAAGAAATTGTCTGTACCTTCCTTTTCATAATGGGATTAGAGATTTAGTGTCTTTATGTTTTTGTTCAGTCCTTTCCTGCATGGATTAAATGAGTATATTAGTCCCTGTTTAGTTCACCAGGAAAAAATATCCGAGATAGCTAACTTCAAGGAGCAAACACTGGTTTAGGGTCCTGGCCTCAAAGGACTCAGTCATGGTCATCTAGCTCAAACAAGATGAGCCTACGGTGAGGCAGCACTTCATGGTAGGAGGTCTGTAGTGGACGAGGCTATTTGCTTCATGGTGGCCAGAAGAAAGTCTGGAAGAGGCTGAGGACAGAAAATAACCTTCAAAGTCACAACTTCAACAATCAACCTTCTCCAAGATGATCCCATTTCCTACAATCTCTAACACCTCCAGGTTGTCAGTTTATGAAACTGTCAGTGGACCAATACATTGATTAGGTCATAGCCCTCATGACCCGGTCACCTCTCAAATGACTGGCTCTACCCACAATCTGAGGACCAAGCCTTCAACATGTGAGCCTTTGGGGGAATACTTCCTATCCAAACCATAATGACTAGTGTGTGTGTGTGTGTGTGTGTGTGTGTGTAAAATTAAATATGTATTCAATTTAAAAATAATTTTAAAATGAATTAAGAACATGACAAGATGCCAAAAGTTAAGAGTTCAAAGTTTATGCTTTCTCTGCTAATTTTGAGTATTGAAAATGTATAATGGGGTAGCGCCCTGAATAGAGGGGCAACCAGAGGGTTGAGCAAAGAGACAACAGTTCTTCAGTCCTCAGTAAGCATGCATCCAGACTCAGCACTTTACCACCACTTCCCACCAGAGCTCTACCAAGGCCTCTGTGCATCAACTCTGCAGCCTCAGCACCTGGAGTCCCACAGAATCCATGAATCTCGGTGAGTAGTGTGGCTAGAGTATCAGCCATGGCTGCAGGTTGCCCCATGAATGTTAACACAACAGGAACATACACAAACCTGCCGTTCACAGACTGCAGAGTGCAGGGAACAGGCTCATCTAGCTCAAGATGCCTTAGCTGGGAACCAGAAATGGGTTTTCCACTTGCCATCAGGAACTACCACCTATGTCTGTGCTCTTGACCAAGTCCTAAACACAAAGAGGAGTGTCAGGAAGCTAAGGCAGCCTTAAGGGGTTCAAGTCCTTGTGAAAAAAGGATGTCCAAGCCGGATGATAAAGATTCATGCCATGTCCAGGTTTGTTGAGGCAGGATCACAGGTAGCCTAGACTGGCTTGGAACTTGTTGTGTAGTCCAAGAAGACCTTGAACTTCTGATCCTCTTACCTCTACCTTCTCTTTATTATTTTTATATTTTTTCTCTTTTTTTGATTAGGTATTTTCTTATATTACATTTCAAATACTATCCCAAAAGTCCCCCATACCCTCTCCCCAACTCCCCTACCCACCCACTCCCACTTCTTGGTCCTGGTGTTCCCTTGTACTGAGGCATATAAAGTTTGCAAGACCAAGGGGCCTCTCTTCCCAATGGTGGTCGACTAAGCCATCTTCTGCTACACATGCAGCTAGAGACACGAGCTCTGGGTGTACTGGTTAGTTCATATAATGTTCCTCCAATAGGGTTGCAGACCCCTTCAGCTCCTTGGGTACTTTCTCTAGCTCCTCCATTGGGGGCCCTGTGATCCATCCAATAGCTCAGTGTGAGCATCCACTTCTATGTTTGCCAGGCACTGGCATAGCCTCACAAGAGACAGCTATATCAGGATCCTTTCACCAAAATCTTGCTGGCGTATGCAATGGTGTCTGCCTTTGGAGGCTGATTATGGGATGGATCCATGGGTGCAGCAGCCTCTAGACGGTCCATCCTTTCGTCTCAGCTACAAACTTTGTCTCTGTAACTCCTTCCATGGGTGTTTTGTTCCCAATTCTAAGAAGGGGCAAAGTGACCACACTGCTCTTCGTTCTTCTTGAGTTTCATGTGTTTTACAGCTTGTATCTTGGGTATTCTAAGATTCTGGGCTAATATCCACTTATCAGTGAGTACATATCATGTGAGTTCTTTAGTGATTGGGTTACCTCACTCAGGATGATACCCTCCAGGTCCATCCATTTGCTTAGGAGTTTCATAAATTCACTGTTTTTAAGAGCTGAGTAGTACTCCATTGTGTAAATGTACCACATTTTCTGTATCCATTCCTCTGTTGAGGGGCATCTGGGTTCTTTCCAGCTTCTGGCTATTATAAATAAGGCAGCTATGAACATAGTGGAGCATGTGTCCTTCTTACCGATTGGAACATCTTCTGGATATATGCCCAGGAGAGGTATTGCGGGATCCTCCGGTAGTACTATGCCCAATTTCCTGAGGAACCTCCAGACTGATTTCCAGAGTGGTTGTACAAGCTTGCAATCCCACCAACAATGGAGGAGTGTTCCTCTTTCTCCACATCCTCACCAGCATCTGCTGTCACCTGAATTTTTGATCTTAGCCATTCTGACTGGTGTGAGGTGGAATCTCAGGGTTGTTTTGATTTGCATTTCCCTGATGATTAAGGATGCTGAACATTTTTTAAAGTGCTTCTCAGCCATTCAGTATTACTCAGGTGAGAATTCTTTGTTTAGCTCTGTACCCCATTTTTAATAGGGTTATTTGATTTTCTGGAGTCCACCTTCTTGAGTTCTTTATATATATTGGATATTACTCTCCTATCTGATTTAGGATTGGAAAAGATCCTTTCCAATCTGTTGGTGTCCTTTTTGTCTTATTGACGGTGTCTTTTGCCTTAATGAAGCTTTGCAATTTTATGAAGTCCCATTTCTCGATTCTCGATCTTACAGCACAAGCCATTGCTGTTCTATTCAGGAATTTTTCCCCTGTGCCCATATCTTCAAGGCTTTTCCCCACTTTCTCCTCTATAAGTTTCAGTGTCTCTGGTTTTATGTGGAGTTCCTTGATCCACTTAGATTTGGCCTTGGTACAAGGAGATAGAAATGGATCAATTTGAATTCTTCTACATAATGCCATTTGTGCCAGCACCATTTGATGAAAATGCTGACTTTTTTCCACTGGATGGTTTTAGCTTCCTTGTGAAAGATCAAGTGACCATAGGTGTGCAGGTTCATTTCTGTGTCTTCAATTCTATTCCATTGGTCTACTTGTCTGTCTCTATACCAGTACCATGCAGTTTTTATCACAATTGCTCTGTAGTACAGCTTTAGGTCAGGCATGGTGATTCCACCTGATGTTCTTTTACCCTTGAGAAGAGTTTTTACTATCCTAGGCTTTTTACTATTCCAATGAATTTCCAAATTGCCATTTCTAATTTGTTGAAGAATTTATTGGAATTTTGATGGGGATTGAGTTAAATCTGTAGATTGCTTTTGGCAAGATAGCCATTTTTACTATATTGATCGAGCCAATCCATGAGCATGGGAGATCTTTCCATCTTCTAAGATCTTTAATTTCTTTCTTCAGAGACTTGAAGTTCTTTTCATACAGATCTTTCACTTCCTTAGTTAGAGTCACGCCTAGGTATTTTATATTATTGGTGACTATTGTGAAAGGTGTTGTTTCCCTAATTTCTTTCTCAGCCTGTTTATCCTTTGTGTAGAGAAAGGCCATTGACTTGTTTGAGTTAATTTTATATCCAGCTACTTCACTGAAGCTGTTTATCAGGTTTAGGAGTTCTCTCATGGAATTTTTAGGGTCACTTATATACACTATTATATCATCTGCAAATAGTGATATTTTGACTTCTTCCTTTCCAATTTGTATCCCCTTGATCTCCTTTTGTTGTCGAATTGCTCTGGCTAATACTTCAAGTACTATATTGAATAGGTAGGGAGAAAGTGGGCAGCCTTGTCTAGTCCCTGATTTTAGTAGGATTGCTTCCAGCTTCTCACCATTTACTTTGATGTTGGCTACTGGTTTGCTGTAGATTGCTTTTATCATGTTTAGGTATGGGCCTTGAATTCCTGATCTTTCCAAAACTTTTATCATGAAAGGGTGTTGGATTTTGTCAAATGCTTTCTCAGCATCTAACAAGATGATCATGTGGTTTTTGTCTTTGAGTTTGTTTATATAGTGGATAACGTTGATGGATTTCCATATATTAAACCATCCCTGCATTCCTGGAATAAAACCTACTTGGTCAGGATGGATGATTGTTTTGATGTGTTCTTGGATTTGGTTAGCGAGAATTTTATTGAGGATTTTTGCATCGATATTCATAAGGGAAATTGGTCTGAAGTTCTCTATCTTTGTTGATTCTTTCTGTGGTTTAGGTATCAGAGTAATTGTGGCTTCATAGAATGAATTGGGTAGAGTACCTTCTGTTTCTATTTTGTGGAATAGTTTGAGAAGAATTGGAGTTAGGTCTTCTTTGAAGGTCTGATAGAACTCTGCACTAAACCCATCTGGTCCTGGGCTTTTTTTGGTTGGGAGACTATTAATGATTGCTACTATTTCTTTAGGGGGATATAGGACTGTTTAGGTCATTAATCTGATCCTGATTTAACTTTGTTACCTGGTATCTGTCTAGAAATTTGTCAATTTCATCCAGGTTTTCCAGTTTTGTTGAGTATAGCCTTTTGTAGAAGGATCTGAAGGTGTTTTTGGATTTCTTCAGGATCTGTTATGTCTCCCTTTTCATTTCTGATTTTGTTAATTAGGATACTGTCCCTGTGCCCTCTAGTGAGTCTGGCTAAGGGTTTATCTATCTTGTTTGATTTTCTCAAAGAACCAGCTCCTCATTTGGTTGATTCTTTGAATAGTTCTTGTTTCCACTTGGTTGATTTTGTCCGAGTTGGATTATTTCCTGCCGTCTACTCCTCTTGGGTGAATTTGCTTCCTTTTGTTCTAGAGCTTTTAGGTGTGTTGTCAAGCTGCTAGTGTGTGCTCTCTTTTTGCTGCTTGTGTTTCTTTTTGGAGGCACTCAGAGCTATGAGTTTTCCTCTTAGAAATGCTTTCATTGTGTCCCATAAGTTTGGGTATGTTGTGGCTTCATTTTCATTAAACTCTAAAAAGTCTTTAATTTCCTTCATTATTCCTTCCTTGACCAAGGTATCATTGAGAAAAGTGTTGTTCAGTTTCCATGTGAATGTTGGCTTTCTATAATTTATGTTGTTATTGAAGATCAGCCTTAGTCAATGGTGATCTGATATGATGCATGGGACAATTTCAATATTTTTGTATCTGTTGAGGCCTGTTTTGTGACCAATTATATGGTCAATTTTGGAGAAGGTACCATGAGGTGCTGAGAAGGTATATCCTTTTGTTTTAGGATAAAATGGTCTGTACATATCTGTTAAATTCATTTGTTTCATAACTTCTGTTAGTTTCACTGTGTCCCTGTTTAGTTTCTGTTTCCACAATCTGTCCATTGATGAAACTGGGGTGTTGAAGTCTCCCACTATTATTGTGTGAGGTGCAATGTGTGCTTTGAGCTTTACTAAAGTTTCTTTAATGAATGTGGCTGCCCTTGCATTTGGAGCATAGATATTCAGAATTGAGAGTTCCTCTTGGAAGACTTTACCTTTGATGAGTATGAAGTGCCCCTCCTTGTCCTTTTTGATAACTTTGGGTTGGAAGTCGGTTTTATTTGATATTAGAATGCCTGCTCCAGCAAGTTTCTTTAGCATTTGCTTGCAAAATTGTTTTCCAGCCTTTCACTCTGAGGTAGTGTCTGTCTTTTTCCCTGAGATGGGTTTCCTGTAAGCAGCAAAATGTTGGGTCCTGTTTGTGTAGCCAGTCTGTTAGTCTATGTCTTTTTATTGGGGAATTGAGTCCATTGATATTAAGAGATATTAAGGAAAAGTAATTGTTGCTTCCTATCACTTTTGTTGTTAGAGTTGGCATTCTGTTCTTGTGGATGTCTTCTTTTAGGTTTGTTGAGGGATTACTTTCTTGCTTTTTCCAGGGCATAGTTTCCATCTTTGTATTGCTTTTTTTTTTCTGTTATTATCCTTTGAAGGGCTGGATTCATGGAAAGATATTGTGTGAATTTGGTTTTGTTATGGAATACTTTGGTTTCTCCATCTATGGTAATTGAGAGTTTGGTTGGGTATAGTAGCCTGGGCTGGCATTTGTGTTCTCTTGGTGTCTGTATAACATCTGTCCAGGATCTTCTGGCTTTCATAGTCTCTGGTGAGAAGTCTGGAGTAACTCTAATAGGCCTGCCTTTATATGTTACTTGACCTTTTTCCTTTGCTGCTTTTAATATTTAGTCTTTATTTAGTGCATTTGTTGTTCTGATTATTATGTGTTGGGAGAAATTTCTTTTCTGGTCCAGTCTATTTGGAGTTCTGTGGGCTTTTGTATGTTCATGGGCATCTCTTTCTTTAGGTATGGAAAGTTTTCTTCAATAATTTTGTTGAAGATATTTGCTGGCCCTTTAAGTTAAAAATCTTCATTCTCATCTACTCCTATTATCCATAAGTTTGGTATTCTCATTTTGTCCTGGACTTCATGGATGTTTTGAGTTAGGATCCCTTTGCTTTTTGCATTTTGCATTTTCATGTATTTTTGTGTCCATGTTCCCTATAGAATCTTCTGCACCTGAGAGTCTCTCTTCCATCTCTTGTATTCTGTTGCTGATGCTCGAATCTATGGTTCCAGATTTCTTTCCTGGGGTTTCTATCTCCAGAGTTGTCACTCTTTGGGTTTTCTTTATTGTTTCTATTTACCTTTTTAGATCCTGGATGGTTTTGTTCAATTCCATCTCCTTTTTGGTATTGTTTTCCTGGAACTCTCTAAAGCATTTTTGTGTCTCCTCTTTAAAGGCTTCTAGCTGTTTACCTGTGTCTTCCTTTATTTCCTTCTTAAGGTCCTCCATCATCAACATAAGAAGTGAATTTAGATCCATGTCTTGCTTTTCTGGTGTGATGGTGTATCCAGGACTTGTTATGGTAGGAGAGTTTGGTTCTGATGATGCCCAAGTAACCTTGGTTTCTGTTGCTTCTGTTCTTGCGCTTGCGTCCTGCCATCTGATTATCTCAAGTATTTGTTGTCCTCAATCTGATTGGAGCCTGTCCTTCCTATAATCCCAGTTGATTCAGGACTCCTCAAAGTCCAGCTTTGTCTGTGATCCTTTGCTTGTGGGCTCCTGTGAACCTGAGATTCTGGGTGTGTCAGAATTCTTGGCAGTCAAGTTCCTCTGAGACCCTGAAATACTGGTGTGACCAAGCTCTTTTTATCCTGGGATCCTGTTGTCAAAAATCTTGGAAATGTTACAGTGCCTGGAAGTGGTGTCTCCTTTGAGGAGCGTGGAACTATCTGGTCAGTGGTCCCAAGATCGCATGGAGAGTCCTCCAGGAACCTTGGGGTTGTCCAACAACTACCTGCCCAATGTAACCCAGTGCTGGTGCTTACCAGAAGGGACTTGTGACCCTGGTCAGTCCGGGTTCTGCTTACATAATGCTGTCTCAGGTCCCATGCGATTGGATTGGAACAGAAGTTGTGTTCCACTCACCAGAGGACCTAAGATCCCAGGGAGAGTCCTCTAGGGACCTTGGGGGTGTCTGCCAACTATGCACCCAAGGTGACCCAGTGCTGGCACTGACCGGATGGGACTTGTGACCATGGTCAGTCTGGGCTTTCTGCTTCCCTAATGCTGTCTCGGGTCCAGCACGATTGGATTGTAACAGAAGATGTGTTCTACTCACCAGTGGTCCTAAGATCGCGTGGAGAGTCCTCTAGGTAACTTTTGGGTGTCCACCTTCTCCACGCCCAAGGTGACCCAGTCTGGTGCCAACCGGAAGGGAATTGTGACCCTGGTCAGGCCAGGTTTTCTGCTTCCCTAATGCTGTTTCTTGTCTCGCACTATTGGATTGGAACAGAAGTTGTGTTCCACTCACCAGTGGTCCTAAGATCACGTGGAGAGTCCTCTAGGGACATTGGGGATGTCTGCCATCTCCGCACCCCAGATGACTCAGTGCTGGTGTAGATCAGAAGAGAATTCTGACCCTGGTCAGTCTGGGTTTTCTGCTTCCCTAATGCTCTCAGTTCCTGGGATATAGGATTGGAACAGAGGTTGTGTTCCACTCATGAGAGGTCCTAAGATCGAGTCGAGAGTCTTCTAGGGACCTTGGGGTTGTCTGACAAACCTGTGCCCAAGGTGACCCGTTACTGGCGCCGACCACAGGGACTTGTAACACTGGTTAAGCTGAGTTTTCTGCTTCCCTTATACTGTCTCAGGTTCCGCGCCACTGGATTGGAACAGAAATTGTGTTCCACTCACCAGAGGTCCTAAGATCGCGTGGCAGTCCTGTAGGGACCTTGGGGGTTTCTGCTGACTCCGGTCCCAAGGTAACCCGGTAGGGACTTGTAACCCTGGTCAGGCTGGGTTTTCTGCTTCCCTAATTCTGTCTCAGGTCCCACGCCATTGGATTGGAACAGAAGTTGTGTTCTGCCCACCAGAGGTCTTAAGATTGAGTGGAGAGTCCTCTAGGGACCTTGGGCGTGTCCACGGACTCCATGCCCAAGGTGACCTTGGGCATGTCCACTTGGTGCTGGTGCCTACCGGAAGGGACTCTTATTTTTTATTTTATGTGCATTGATGTTTTGCCTATATTTATGTCTGTGTGAGGATGTTAGGTCCCCTGGAACTGGAATCACAGACAGTTGTGAGCTGCCATGTGGGTGCTGGGGATTGAACCCAGGACCTCTGGAAGAGCAGCCAGTGCTTTTAACACAGCATGACTGGTCTCTCCAGCCCCTACCTCTACCTCTTTATATTGGGATTACAGGCACATGCTACTGCATCAGGTTTTATGTAGTGCTGGGATCAATCCCAAGGCCTCATACATGCCATATAAGTACTCTATCAACTGAGCTCCTTCCTTAGTCCCAGCTTTCTATACTTTTCATGAGTATAAATAACTCCACATAATAGAAAACATAAACTGGACAGATGAGCTGAGCCACAGACTTACAACTAGTTTATTTTCCTGTTTCAGTGCCTTTGAAAGTTTTTTTCTGGCAGGTGTTTCAAACACAAACCTTCTAAAGTCTCATCAGAGGGAGCACAGACAATAAGGAGTTTAAAAAACTACATTTAAAAGCAGATCTCTCTATGCAGGGGCTGGATCTAGGACCCATACACATCTGTGGTAGATGTGCAGCTTGGTCTTCCTGTGGGTCGCCTAACAGTGGAGTGAGGCTGTCTCTGTTCCCTGCAGTTATATCCCTTTCTCCTACCTAGACTGCCTGGTAGGGCCTGAGTAGGAAAATATGTGCCTAGTCCTGCTGAGGCTAGATGCCCCAGGGTGGGGTAGTACCTAAGAGGGGCTTCCCCTTCTTAGGAGAAGGGGACAATGGTGGGAAGGATTTGTAAGGGTACAGCTGGGAGGGGGCTGTGATTGGGATATAAAGTGAATAAAAAAAATAAATTATTGAAAAAAATAAAAGGAGAGCTCCCAAAGTCTTGAAGGTGTAGAGTTCTTTTTTATTTCTATTTGTGCATCTGTGTGTATGTATATGAACATGTGTGCTGATGTTATAAAACCCAGAAGAGCAGCATAAGACCCTGGAACTGGCATTACAGGTGGTTGTGAGCATCCTGGTATGGGTGCCGGGAGCCAAACAGAAACACATTTAGAAGCTGAACCATCTCTTCACCCCAAGAAAAATTGGGTGTCCATTCTCCATTCTCCCACACCCTCTACCAACATGAGGCAAGCCTTTTCCCTGAGCTACAGTTTTATCTTTCTTCCCAGATGACTATTTCCTCAGTGTGGGTAAGTTCAGCTATTTGATGTTAACACTTCAGTGTGCTCTAAGCTTGAGCATGGGACTAGGTTTCTTTAAAAGCGTTGCCAGCTGTGGGCCCTGGGGGACTCTTGATAGAAGCATAAAATAGGAACAACTATTTTAGGCTTGTAGACATCTGCCCACACCAAAGTTCTAACTAGGTGCTGAATGAAGTTTTGAATGTGCACTTGAAGGGAAGGAAGACATTTCATAAGTCAACTGCCACTTCCACTGCAGGTTCTGGGGGGTCCCAGAGAGACTGCATACATGAGATAATCTACTTGGCTGTAGCAGGAACCCCAAATGAACAGCTCCTGGGGTGTTGATTTCTAGTTAAGTGCTGGTGTTGAGGAATGATGGCCAACAGTGATAGAGTGTTGACGTTTTGTCATCAATCAAAGCACCAAATCCTGATTAAACTCAACAGGGTCATGTGAGAGAGAAGCCTGTTGGCTGAGAAATCTTTTAGCATGAGCTTTTGTTCTGATGTATTTTCAGAGCTTCTAGGCAATAAATTTCAGGCAATGTCTTTATTGTCACCTTCTGGAACCACCGCAATTTCAGGCTCAGTGTGGTTTAAGGATCACTTATTCTAAGCTAGGGCTGGTTTTTTTTTTGTTTTTGTTTTTTTTAAAGATTTATTTATTTATTATATGTAAGTACATTGTAGCTGTCTTCAGACACTCCAGAAGATACAGATGGTTGTGAGCCACCATGTGGTTGCTGGGATTTGAACTCCGGACCTTCGGAAGAGCAGTCGGGTGCTCTTACCCACTGAGCCATCTCACCAGCCCGCTAGGGCTGTTTTACAATAGGTCGAGTGCCTGCCCAGCATGCACAATGCTCTGGGTTCCTTTCCCACCACCACATAAGCTGAGACGGCTGCACACACCCCTAATCTCAGCACTCAGCTGGTAGAGAAGAGGATCAGAAGTTCAAGGTCATCATCTTCAGCTACATGGCAAGTTTGGGGCTAGCCTGAGCTACATGAGGCTATGTCTCAAAGGAAAGGTAATCCTTAATCTCTATAAAACAAATAGCATCTTTGTACCTCTGAAATCTCAGAAGGCTGATAGGATATAGGAGACAAGGGAGGCTGGAAATGTCTCTCAAGGGCAAACAATAGGAAAAAAAGGGAAAAATGTCTAGGAAGGAAAATGCCAAAAGCTTGGCATCTATCATGTCAGATACTATTCTAAGATAGTGTTTCATTCCAAGAATGTGTTTCACCGTGAGTTATAGTAAATCCATTTTGATACTTATGCAACCACGGGGAAATAGACGAAAGGAATGGGACTCCTCTCCCCCCTACCCTGCCCCATATTTTGAGATAAACAATAACAATTCAATATGTCTTCTTGGAATAATACTCGTGTGTGTGTGTGTGTGTGTGTGTGTGTGTGTGTGTGTTCACGTGCATGCGCATTTTGCTTTGCTTTGCTTTGTTAACTAAAATAGAACCATTCCCTGTTGCCCAGTGTCTCTTCTGACTCTTCATAGTATATTTTATGTATTTCAAGTCAGACCATACTTTTCCAATTCATTCTTACATATACCCATGTGCTAAGAAAGGGGAGAAACTTTTGTTAATTTTGGTTTTGGTTTTTATCATGCCAATGGTTAGAGTCTGGGGTTTTTGTCTTTTTTTTTTTTTAACATATCTGTGTAGAGGGAGGAAGCACACACTCTTTTCGAGAGCCAGAATTTCTGTATATAAAAAGTTCCGCGTAGTACCTTCTCTTGTCCTGCTATATTTGATGCTAAACATATAGGAACAGCTCCCACACTGTACCTGTGTTGTGTCAGGCCCTTGCACAGCTAATAGTTTGATATGTAAATCCAGCTGTTACAGCATCAGAATCAATAAGCTCATGACCTCTCCTCGGCCAATAGTCGTCAATATTCACCACAATGGCCCTACTTTAACAACGTCATCTGCTTTCTATAGCAAATAGAATTAAATTTCAGTTGGTTTGCTAATAACATTGTTATTTTGACACCATTTTCATCTGTGCTCTGGGATTTCCTTGCACGAGTCTTAATTTTTTTCTACAACAAGATGTGAGGTGTAAATTACATAAAAGGCTGGCCATTCTTGCAGTATTGAATGCGATACATTTTGACAAACTAAGATACAGATTATTTCCTTCGCCTTAAATACTTTCTCTCTCTCTTTACCCCAAGTCCTTCTGCATGGTTGGTCTTGATGCTTATCGGTGAGTGGAAAAGAAGCCACAACTCTGCAACCTCCACCTTTCCCACCAGGGGGCTTCCTCTATGACTTCTCTAGCCAATGCTGCCAAAGCCCACCCACATTCCCAAAACATTCCAAGCCTGCAGTGGCTTCTCATGATGCAAACTGAGCTAAGGGAGGAAGAAGAGGAGCTAAACCCCTAAAAGAAACTTATCTTCAGCTCCAGGCCTTACCTACCAGTTTTTCTCAGTCATGGGTACTTAGAGGCCTCACTGTGGTTGCAACAGCTTTTCCTGCCCTTTGCTGTAAGAAGAACTAAACTTTCTCCCTGGTGAAGTATTCTTCCCAATATTTGCATGGCCAGTGCTTGGCATTCCAATTACTCCCTGAAGGAAGCTTGAGTGTCCAAAAAGTGACTAGAGATGGCACTGTGCCCCAGCATCACAGGTGGGACTGGAATTACATCTAACAATTAGCTCAAACTCGGCAGCGTTCCATCTATAGCTCTGGGTGTGCTTTACCTCAAGGGCACAGTGCAAGACCCAACAGCATCCAATGTTGGAATAAATGCAAAAGAAGTTACCCAAATATACTTGTTTTAATCTATAAAATTTTAGATATAAAATAAAGAACATTATTCTTCTGTTTTATCATTTAGTTCAAAAAGTAAAACATGGTTACCCACGTGAGACTCCCTAAATGTTCCTCCTGACTCCCCCTGCTCGCCCATATCCTTAAAAATAGCCACTCTTAGAAACTGGAGGTATATCACATAACAAACCCATCAAGCAGAACACAGTGACATGGATAGAATCCTACGCTACACAAGACAGAACTTTTTACCTGAACCTGGCGGCATTTGACTATAATCCCGATACTCCAGAGGCTGAGCCAGAGAATCACAAGTTCAAGGCACGTCTGGGGAACTTGGTGAGACAATGACAGAAAACGAAGAGTAAACTGAGGGCTCAAGATGTAGTTGCATGGGTCTGAGAGCTTTGCTAGCACGCTGAAAGTCTTTGGTTCAATGAGGAGCTACAACTTTCTAAAATTCTATACTCATCATATGCTGCTGGGTGCTGTCTGCAGCTTGATTTCTCTCGTCTGCTTTTCACATGCCAACCTTGCCCATGCTCTACAGCTTGCTCTCCCATGCAACACAATCATTTATCCACACATTCGCCGTTACAAGATGGCGCTGACATCCTGTGTTCTAAGTGGTAAACAAATAATCTGCGCATGTGCCAAGGGTATCTTATGACTACTTGTGCTCTGCCTTCCCCGTGACGTCAACTCGGCCGATGGGCTGCAGCCAATCAGGGAGTGACACGTCCGAGGCGAAGGAGAATGCTCCTTAAGAGGGACGGGGTTTCGTTCTCTCTCTCTCTTGCTTTTTCGCTCTCTTGCTTTTCTCTTTCTCTTGCTTTTCTCTCTCTCTTGCTTCTTGCTCTCTTGCTTCTTGCACTCTGGCTCTTGAAGATGTAAGCAATAAAGCTTTGCCGCAGAAGATTCTGGTCTGTGGTGTTCTTCCTGGCCGGTCGTGAGAACGCGTCGAATAACAATTGGTGCCGAATTCCGGGACAAAAAAATCCGGGACGAGAAAAAACTCCAGACTGGCGCAGGAGGGATACTTCATTCCAGAACCAGAACTGCGAATCAAGGTTATAAGGTTCCCGTAACACAGACTGTTGAGAAGGATTCAACTGCCGAATTCAGAACTCATCAGCTGGGGAACGACGGTGATAAAGGTTCCCGTAAAGCAGACTGTTAAAAAAAATTCAACTGCCGAATTCAGAACTCATCAGCTGGGGAACGAAAGTGAGAAATGGCTTTACCAGGTATGTTTGGCCTTGAACTTTTTCTAGTGTTAGGAGCCCTTTTGTTCCTTTTCACATGTTATATAGTGCTTAAGGCAGGGCTAAAAATTCTAGAGGAAATTCAGGACAGTCTATCAGAAGTAAAGCGGAGAGAGAGAGTAGGAGCAAGGAGAAACGGTAAGTATACAGGCCTTTCCAAAGGTCTTGAACCCGAGGAAAAGTTTAGGTCAGGTAAGAATACCTGGAGAGAGATTAGAAGAAAAAGAGGAAAAAGGGAGAAGAAAAAAGATCGATTAGCGGAGGTCTCTAGGAGATACTCGTCACTAGATGAGCTCAGGAAGCCAGCTCTTAGTAACTCTAAAGCAAGTGAAGAATCCTCCTCTGAGGAAACAGACTGGGAAAAAAAAGCAGCCCATTACCAGCCAGCTAATTGGTCAAGAAAAAAGCCAAAAGCGGCTGGCGAAGGCCAGTTTGCTAATTGACCTCAGGGCAATCGGCTACCAGGTGCACTCCCGCCCTATGCAGAGTCCCCGCCCTGCGTAGTGCGTCAGCCCGTAGTGCGTCAGCAATGCGCAGAGAGGCAGTGCACAAAAAGGCAGTGCGCAGACTCATTCATTCCCCGAGAGGAACAAAGGAAAATAGAACAGGCATTTCCAGTCTTTGAAGGAGCCGAGGGTGGGCGTGTCCACGCTCCGGTAGAATATGTGCAGATTAAATATGGAATCAATGCTAATTTTACCTTGGTGCAGTTAGACAGGCTTGCCAACATGGCACTAACTCCTGCCGACTGACAAATGATTGCAAAAGCCGCTCTCCCTAGTATGGCCAAATATGTAGAATGGCGAGCTCTGTGACAAAAAACAACACAGACGCAGGCCCGAGCAAACGCTGCTGCTTTAACTCCAGAACAGAGAGATTGGACTTTTGACTTGTTAACGGGTCAGAGAGCTTATTCTGCTAAACCTGATAAGAGGTATCAATGGAAGGTCTTACCACAGGGAATGTCCAATAGTCCTACTATGTGTCAACTTTATGTACAAGAAGCTCTTTTGCCAGTGAGGAGAAAATTCCCCTCTTTAATTTTGCTCCGTTACATGGATGACATCCTCCTGTGCCATAAAGACCTTACCATGCTACAAAAGACATATCCTTTTCTACTTAAAACTTTAAGTCAGTGGGGTTTACAGATAGCCACAGAAAAGGTCCAAATTTCTGATACAGGACAATTCTTGGGCTCTGTGGTGTCCCCAGATAAGATTGTGCCCCAAAAGGTAGAGATAAGAAGAGATCACCTCCATACCTTAAATGATTTTCAAAAGCTGTTGAGAGATATTAATTGGCTCAGACCTTTTTTAAAGATTCCTTCCGCTGAGTTAAGGCCTTTGTTTAGTATTTTAGAAGGAGATCCTCATATCTCCTCCCCTAGGACTCTTACTCTAGCTGCTAACCAGGCCTTACAAAAGGTGGAAAAAGCCTTACAGAATGCACAATTACAACGTATTGAGGATTCGCAGCCTTTCAGTTTGTGTGTCTTTAAGACAGCACAATTGCCAACTACAGTTTTGTGGCAGAATGGGCCATTGTTGTGGATCCATCCAAACGTATCCCCAGCTAAAATAATAGATTGGTATCCTGATGCAATTGCACAGCTTGCCCTTAAAGGCCTAAAAGCAGCAATCACCCACTTTGGGCAAAGTCCATATCTTTTAATTGTACCTTATACCGCTGCACAGGTTCAAACCTTGGCAGCCACATCTAATGATTGGGCAGTTTTAGTTACCTCCTTTTCAAGAAAAATAGATAACCATTATCCAAAACATCCAATCTTACAGTTTGCCCAAAATCAATCTGTTGTGTTTCCACAAATAACAGTAAGAAACCCACTTAAAAATGGGATTGTGGTATATACTGATGGATCAAAAACTGACATAGGTGCCTATGTGGCTAATGGTAAAGTGGTATCCAAACAATATAATGAAAATTCACCTCAAGTGGTAAAATGTTTAGTGGTCTTAAAAGTTTTAAAAACCTTTTTAGAACCCCTTAATATTGTGTCAGATTCCTGTTATGTGGTAAATGCAGTAAATCTTTTAAAAGTGGCTAGAGTGATTAAGCCTTCCAGTAGAGTTGCCAATATTTTTCAGCAGATACAATTAGTTTTGTTATCTAGAAGATCTCCTGTTTATATTACTCATGTTAGAGCCCATTCAGGCCTACCTGGCCCCATGGCTCTAGAAAATGATTTGACAGATAAGGCCACTAAAGTGGTGGCTGCTGCCCTATCATCCCCGGTAGAGGCTGCAAGAAATTTTCATAACAATTTTCATGTGACGGCTGAAACATTACGCAGTCGTTTCTCCTTGACAAGAAAAGAAGCCCGTGACATTGTTACTCAATGTCAAAGCTGCTGTGAGTTCTTGCCAGTTCCTCATGTGAGAATTAACCCACGCGGTATTCGACCTCTACAGGTCTGGCAAATGGATGTTACACATGTTTCTTCCTTTGGAAAACTTCAATATCTCCATGTGTCCATTGACACATGTTCTGACATCATGTTTGCTTCTCCGTTAACCGGAGAAAAAGCCTCACATGTGATTCAACATTGTCTTGAGGCATAGAGTGCTTGGGGGAAACCCAGACTCCTTAAGACTGATAATGGACCAGCTTATACGTCTCAAAAATTCCAACAGTTCTGCCGTCAGATAAACGTAACCCACCTAACTAAACTTCCATACAACCCTCAAAGACAGGATATTGTTGAGCGTGCACATCACACCCTCAAAACCTATCTTATAAAACAGAAGAGGGGAACTTTTGAGGAGACTGTACCCCGAGCACCAAGAGTGTCAGTGTCTTTGGCACTCTTTACACTCAATTTTTTAAATATTGATGCTCATGGCCATACTGCGGCTGAACGTCATTGTTCAGAGCCAGATAGGCCCAATAAGATGGTTAAATAAAAAAATGTCCTTGATAATAAATGGTATGGCCCGGATCCTATCTTGATAAGATCCAGGGGAGCTATCTGTGTTTTCCCACAGAATGAAGACAACCCATTTTGGTTACCAAAAAGACTCACCCGAAAAATCCAGACTGACCAAGGGAATACTAATGTCCCTCGTCTTGGTGATGTCCAGGGCGTCAATAATAAAGAGAGAGCAGCGTTGGGGGATAATGTCGACATTTCCACTCCCAATGACGGTGATGTATAATGCTCAAGTATTCTCCTGCTTTTTTACCACTAACTAGGAACTGGGTTTGGCCTTAATTCAGACAGCCTTGGCTCTGTCTGGACAGGTCCAGATGACTGACACCATTAACACTTTGTCAGCCTCAGTGACTACAGTCATAGATGAACAGGCCTCAGCTAATGTCAAGATACAGAGAGGTCTCATGCTGGTTAATCAACTCATAGATCTTGTCCAGATACAACTAGATGTATTATGACAAATAACTCAGCAGGGATGTGAACAAAAGTTTCCGGGATTGTGTGTTATTTCCATTCAGTATGTTAAATTTACTAGGGCAGCTAATTTGTCAAAAAGTCTTTTTCAGTATATGTTACAGAATTGGATGGCTGAATTTGAACAGACCCTTCGAGGCTTGCCATCATTCAGGTCAACTCCACGCGCTTGGACCTGTCCCTGACCAAAAGATTACCCAATTAGATCTCCTCAGCATTTTCTTTCTTTAAAAAATGGGTGGGATTAATATTATTTAGAGATACACTTTGCTGTAGATTAGTGTTGCTTCTTTGATTGGTCTGTAAGCTTAAGGCCTAAACTAGAAAAGACAAGGTGGTTATTGCCCAGGCGCTTACAGGACTAAAACATAAAGCTCCCCCTGATATATGGTTATCTATGCTTAGGCAATAGGTCGCTGGCCACTCAGCTCTTATATCCCATGAGGCTAGACTCATTGCACGAGATAGAGTGAGTGTGCTTCAGCAGCCCGAGAGAGTTGCAAGGCTAAGCACTGCAATAAAAAGGCTCTGCGGCATATATGAGCCTATTCTAGGGAGACATGTCATCTTTCATGAAGGTTCAGTGTCCTAGTTCCCTTCCCCCAGGCAAAACGACACGGGAACAGGTCAGGGTTGCTCTGGGTAAAAGCCTGTAAGCCTAAGAGCTAATCCTGTACATGGCTCCTTTACCTACACACTGGGGATTTGACCTCTATCTCCACTCTCATTAATATGGGTGGCCTATTTGCTCTTATTAAAAGAAAAAGGGGGAGATGTTGGGAGCCGCCCCCACATTCGCCGTTACAAGATGGCGCTGACATCCTGTGTTCTAAGTGGTAAACAAATAATCTGCGCATGTGCCAAGGGTATCTTATGACTACTTGTGCTCTGCCTTCCCCGTGACGTCAACTCGGCCGATGGGCTGCAGCCAATCAGGGAGTGACACGTCCGAGGCGAAGGAGAATGCTCCTTAAGAGGGACGGGGTTTCGTTCTCTCTCTCTCTTGCTTTTTCGCTCTCTTGTCTCTCGCTCTCTCTCTTGCTTTTTCGCTCTCTTGCTTCTCGCTCTCTCTTGCTTCTTGCTCTCTTGCTTCTTGCTCTCTTTTCCTGAAGATGTAAGAATAAAGCTTTGCCGCAGAAGATTCTGGTCTGTGGTGTTCTTCCTGGCCGGTCGTGAGAACGCGTCGAATAACAGTTTCCATTATACACAGAGTTTCTGTGACTACCGTCTTAGGTGTCCCCTGCCCCTTGTGAATCTAAAATGTGTATCTAAAACTGGTTTGTTCCATCGGAGAATGGGTTTAACATTTCTAGAGATATCCAGGTTGTGCCTAGGACAGAGTGTGATAATTTAGATTTGTACCAGGACTGGAGGAAAACCCCCGGTGTTCTCTACTCCCACTAACATTTGCCATCCCGGTAACTAGAAAATAGCATGGGAACGTAGTTTTATTTTAAATTCATGGTTGGCAACTGAAGACAAGGCTTCATATAGCCTAAGGGGAACTCCTGGTCTTACTGCCTCCACCTCCCAAGTACTAGGTTACAGGCACACTCTGGCGCACCTGGCTATTTTAAGGTTGTTTGTTTGTTTGTTTGTTTTGTTAGATTTGTATTTGTTTATGCATGTGTGTATGCATGCATGTGCATGCATGCTTCATAGGTATAAGTGCCCACAGAGGCCAATCAAGAGCATCATATCCCCTGAAGCTGGAGTTGCAAGCAGCTCTGAGGCATTGGAACTGGGAGCTGAACTCAGGACCTCTGCAAGAGCAGGAAGCGCTCTTATCTACTGAGTCATCTCTCCAGTCTTATTTTAAACTCTTCTGAGTAAAGGCACACAATTGGAGGACAAAGGTATGCACTGAAGTACTCGAGAATGGCAAAATTGAGGTCTAAACTCAACTACAAAGAAACAAAGGGCAGAAGTGTTCTTCAGCCCTGGGGTAAGCTAGCTGAAAGTACTAGGAATGTCAGGTGTCAAATGCGGAGCTACCCAAGTGTGTGCCCGTCTTCAGTGACCGGGTCACTGGGCTTGCTAAGTGGCGCCCATTGAAGTTGGGTGCCTACTCTCCCACAAAGACTGGGCTCGAGGGCACTATGGCCCTTGAGGATCACACTTCAAAGGGATAAATATTAGGTCCTTAAGAAAGCATTTCTAGACTATAGAACTTACAAGAAGCTTTTTAAAGGCTTATATCTCAAAAGGACAAAGGCAGAATTTAGAGTTAGATGTCTTCTAAGATAAATGCCCTATGGGATAGGCAATTGGAGCTGGAATGAGGAAGAGGGTTACTCAGGTTCAGTCAGAGGCTGGGGAGAGCTCACCAGTGAAGCAAATGCATACAAGCCTGTGTTCAACACCCCAGAAGCCATGTTAGAAAGCCAAGCACTCCTCAAGGGAATTTCTCTTAGCAATAGATGGAGACGGCAGAAAACCACAACCAACCAAAATGCAGAGTTGTAGGGAACTGAGGAAAACCGGAAATGGGAGAGATAGTTTTCCTCTGGGAAGAACATACCAATTCGCTGTCCAGTGTCAGATGGTCAACCCTGATAACATACATCTGGGTAGCACTATATGGACTGAACAAGTTATATTCAGAAATATATATGTACTTACATATATTACATATACATATATATAAATATACATGAATGCAGTAGTAATTAGTAAAACAAAAAGGAGGTCATGAAGTCAAAAGAAAGCAGGGAGCATATGAGAGAAATTGGAGGGAGAAATATATACATATACATATGTATACATATGTATATGTGTTGATGAAAGATAACTGGCCATTCAGTGTCCTGCCTGTGTGAGTTACCGATTGATTGATTGATTGATTGATTGATTGATTGATAGATACATACATACATACATACATACATAGATTGAGATATATCCCACTTTTCTACTGAGTCCTGAGTGTTAATGGTTAATGTAAGTCTTTAATGTACTTGGCACCATTCTTTTATCAGTTATATGCATTATGTGTAAATCTCTTCTCTTTCAGTTACCAATATAAAATAGTTCTATATCAAAGGCAGTTTTCAATGTTAATGTAACCATGGTCATCCAGTTTATCACCCCTCTGAATTACACATTTTGTGTTAAGAGATTTCCTGCTCTAAATCCATGATTATGGTCTTCTATTTTTATTCCAACCTCTATTTCCAAACTGAACATTTTAGGATGCCCCCCGTGTCTGGTGTGTTTGCCTCTGAAAAACCATCACTGTGCATCAGACTCCATGTGTATGCAAGTCTACTCACAGATTTTTCCCATTCATTCATCCACTTGTCTGTACTTATTAACATAAGCAAGACCTGACATTTTTTAAAATGTGCATATGGGTGTTTAGTCTGCACGTATATCTACATGTATGGCACATGCTTCCTATACCAGAAGCAGCCAGAAGAGGGCATCAGATTCCCCTGGAACTGGAATTATAAAGGGTTCTGAGGTGCCATGTGGGTACTGGGAATAGAACACAGATCCTCTGGAAGAAAAGCCAGTACTCTGAACCACTGAGCCATCTCTTCAGATTCAAGTCTTGACATTTAATAGGTCAATCATCTTAATTTGCTTTCAAAAAAGTCTTGGCTTCAACCATTTCTTAGATGAATGTGTCGTTATTATGCTTCAAATAGTCAAGGGAAGGAAGATAACAGCGTTTGTTTGACCACTCAGGAAGTGTGAGTCTATCAGAAATCACATTAAGAGTGAGCAGTATATATTATGTACAAGAAGGGAATGTAACCAGGGTTCACAAAGAGGAAACAGATACCAAGAGCCCCAGGGACCATCTCCCTCTATATTCCCACTTTGGAAAGCCCAGCCTGGCAATGAACCATCTCCACCCCATTCCTAATTGTGGGCACTGGAGACACGCTAGCAAAGCAATGCAGTTTATTACCCTGCAAAGCCCAGGATAGTGAATGTGATGACTCAGAAAAGGAAATCATCTATAACCCTGAATGCTTGTCCCTTCCTCTTTTTTCTCATTGGCTGAATAATCAGGAGCGTCCAACCTTACACATCTGGGTCTTAGTGTTCCCTCTGCCACTGATGTCTGTTTCTTAACAAAGACAGTATGTGGGCTCATCTGTTTTACTTCCTGTTTATTCAAGTTTATAGGGAATGACCATGTCATCGCTTCAGGTCCCAAGGCAAATTTGGCTGGTAGTAATATTGTACTCTACATTTTTAATTTTGGTGAGGCTTAGTTAGACTAGCAGATGGTAGGAGGGGCCCAGAGTTTGCTGTTCATCTGTAAATGAACCTAAGCTGGCTCAAGGCACTTTTGTTTCTAAAATGCACCTTTGCCCCTCTTATATCTTCATTTGGTAAGCCATATCCTATAGAATAAAGCTAAGCCTAACCCCACCTCCACTTTTAAGGACAGTTGGCCTGACTTCTCTATATTCTAATACACATCTATAGAAAACCAGAAACTTGGTTCAACACGAGGTAACTATACTCTCATTCCAATCAGCAGCTCCAGAGGAGTTTGAGCCAGAGACATTATCCCATGTCATGATTGCTTCCTGGAATGCACTGTCTTAGCAATCGTAATTTGGGCAGTTTTGAGCGCAGCCCTTCCCAATGGCTATTCCACAGATGGAATATGCTGGAGCTTCCCGGGAATCTCTTCATCCCGAGCAACATTCCACTGTTTCAAGCTCGCTACTAGCAAATAAAAGCACACAGCAGAAACAGGCTAATAAATGCCACATTCTTGTAGCATCGGCTTCTGAGAGTCTTGTCTTCGGTATGCAGAAGTCTAGCGGCAGGCACTGTGGTGAATAAGTAATACTCCGGCAAAGCCTCCTGCCCTCCACTTTCTGAAACAGCAACTTCCGCCTCTGCTCCTCGGCAATGAGCTTGCTTTAAGTGAGCACGTGATCCAAATTCAAACACATCACCGTGCCAGTGCTGTGACAGCCCTCCGCCTTTCATAAGTTAGGATCTCTTCTCCTAACTTGGGTTCGCCTTCCCCATACACATCTGTAGTCTTCAAAATTGTCTAACTGTGTCCAGGCATGGTGGCGCACATCTTTAGTCTCAGCACTCAGGAGGCAGAGGAAGGTGAGGTCTGTGAGTTCAGGGCCATCCTGATCTGGATTGAAAGCTCCAGGCCAGCCAAGGCTACATGGTGAGACTCCATCTACAGTTGGAAAAGCTGTGTGGATTAAACTTTTACAGTGCCATCTGCAAGCCTGAGCTTGGGCGACGCTTGCAGCTTGCTGCCACGGCAAGGCCACAGCTAACCTCATTCTTCATTCTGCTTATTTCTTTCCCTCGCTCTCTAGGGAACAGGCAGAACAGCATGGAGCTTGCTGTAAGGCAGCAATGATAAAATTGACTTTTGCTAACAGAGAAAGCAATTTTCCACCCCAGAATTGTAAATGCACTGGATTCCTTGAACTTTCAGAACGAGGTCCTTCAGTACCTCAAATCCCTCTGAGCCCACCCTTAAACCATTGTCTGGAATTTCCATTATAAGATTCAAAACGTCAGGCTTCCTCCACACTCAAGTCCTCCCACTTACCGGCCAACAAATATCAGTAGCATTTTCCTATTTTCAGTTGACACACAATAGTTGTACAAGTCAAAACAAGATTCCCACCTCTGTGACCCATACTTCTGTCTTCAGAGATAACCGTAGTTAAATCAGGAACTCTGAAGCCAAACCTCCTTGATTCAAATCCTAATTTGACATTTTCAAGGCTCTTTCTCTTTGTGTATGACATATGTTCTCCCTGAGCCTCAGTTTCCTCATCTGTGAAGTGGGTGTAACATGGTAAACAATCTTATGTGTTATCATTGTGCTAAATCAACAACATGGGTATTGGTGCATATGTCTCTATATAAGCATTAAACAATAGAAGATAAGAACACTCATTGTGGCAAGATTTATAACAGGAAAAATATTTTAAATAAAATAATGAGAGATGGCCCTATGGTTAAAGTGCTTACTGCTCTTGCTGAAGACTAGGGTTCAGTTCTCAGCACTGTGTGGGCAGCTCACAACCACCTGAAAAGCTAGTTCTGTTGTTCTCTTCTGAACTCCACAGGTTCCTGCACACGAGGTATATATAAGCTCAGGCAGGCAAACATACACACACACATAAATTAAGTAAATAAATATTTTTAAATCTATATTATTTAAATAAATAAAAGACTACTAAAGAGCCATTTAAAATGAAGGCATGTAGCCATATTGCATAAGGGAGGCAGCCCATCTCCAGGCTGAGAATGTCACTGATGGAGAAAGACCACACCCCTGGCTGTCAGCACTCCACAATATCAACTGTCCATATCTCATTGAAGTCAGAATCAAAGAAATTTGGATATCTAGGAATTTAAAGTTATTTCCCATATACAATTTCTGACAAAACTACTTACAAGTGTATTCCAGGAAACAGAAGTATTTTAAACTAAAGGAAAATATGTGTGTTGACTGCTTTTTTGACAACTTGACACAAACCTAGCTATATCTGGGAAGAGCAAACCTTAATTAAGGAAATGCCTCTGTAAGATTGGTCAATAGGTAAATCTGTCAGGCATTTCATTGTCTAATGATTGATGTGGGAGGGTTCAGCCTAGAGTTGTTCTCTGGGCAAGTGGTGCTGGGGTATACAAGAGAGCAGACTGAGCAGGATGGGGAGAAAGCCAGGAAGCAGCCTTCCTCCATGGCTGCTGCCTTGAGCTCTTGCCCTGACTTCCCTCAATGGACCAAGATATGTAAGCCAAATAAACCCCTTCCTCCTGTGACTAATATAGAGGGCATAAGGGCCTCGCTCCCAAAGAAAAGTGCCAAGAGAACCAGGAATGTCGATTACACTGGGGTATCTCCTCAGTGGAAGAGATAAAATCAAATACCTGCATTCCATCCAGAGAGCTGAGAATCAGAAGCAACTAACAGCCGAAGATCTGTACTGTCTGTTAGACCAGGCTAGATCAATCTCCTACAGCCAGGACCAGAGGTGGCTAACACCCCAAATGACCTCTGCTCTCGGTATGACCCAGATCAGGCCAGATCCTTCCTTAGGCCCTTAAGCTAATACAGGTAGCCTATCTCTAGAGCCCATCATCTTGGAGAAGTACCCTAGGTTGAATTCCAGTGTAAGTAAACTTCCTTATGCACCGGGAATTGTATTACACCTAAAATATTTTTTCTTCCAAATTATACTGGGCTTAAATACATTGGGAATAAAGTGCCTTGCCTTAGACTCCCACAAGCCTGATCCAGGTTGACGAAGTCAGTCTTCACTGGGTTTGCACTAGTCTCTTTGAGGATTACTGCCTGAGGTGACACCGGCTGGGGCCCTCATGAACTCAGACAATAAAGGATCCAGTGCTATTGATAACCAAAGGGTGGTGAAGGCAAGAGGTCCCACAAGTCACTGCAAAATAGAACCTGCCCCAGCCCAGGCACCTACATCTGAACCTCTAGACCCACCATTCAGCTTCCTGTGATTTATGTAGAAATTTGTACATAAAGCACATACGTTATAAATATCTAGACCCAATTCTTTATTTTTCAGATTTTTTTATTACGTATTTTCCTCAATTACATTTCCAATGCAATCCCAAAAGTCCCCCACACCCTCCCCCCCCCGACTCCCCTACCCACCCATTCCCATTTTTTGGCCCTGGCGTTCCCCTGTACTGGGGCATATAAAGTTTGCCTGACCAATGGGCTTCTCTTTCCATTGATGGCCGACTAGGCCATCTTTTGATACATATGCAGCTAGAGTCAAGAGCTCTGGGGTACTGGTTAGTTCATAATGTTGTTCCACCGATAGGGTTGCAGATCTCTTTAGCTCCTTGGATACTTTCTCTAGCTCCTCCATTGGGGGCCCTGTGATCTATCCAATAGTTGACTGTGAGCATCCACTTCTGTGTTTGCTAGGCCCTGGCCTAGTCTCACAAGGGACAGCTATATCACGGTCCTTGCAACAAAGGCTTGCTAGTGTATGTCATGATGTCATCGTTTGGAGGCTAATTATGGGATGGATCCCTGGATATGGCAGTCTCTAGATGGTCCATCCTTTTGTCTCAGCTCCAAACTTTGTCTCTATAACTCCTTTCATGGGTAATTGTTTCCAATTCTAAGAAGGAGCAAAGTGTCCACACTTTGGTCTTCGTTCTTCTTCAGTTTCATGTGTTTTGCATCTTGTACCTTATATCTCGCTATACTAAGTTTCTGGGCTAATATCCACTTATCAGTGAGTACATTTCATTTGAGTTCTTTTGTGATTGGGTTACCTCACTCAGGATGATGCCCTCCAGGTCCATCCATTTGCCTAGGAATTTCGTGAATTCATTCTTTTTAATAGCTGAGTAGTACTCCATTGTGTAAATGTACCACATTTTTTCTATCCATTCCTCTGTTGAGGGGCATCTGGGTTCTTTCCAGCTTCTGGCTATTATAAATAAGGCTGCTATGAACATAGAGGAGCATGTGTCCTTCTTACCGGTTGGAACATCTTCTGGATATATGCCCAGGAGAGGTATTATGGGATCCTCCGGTAGTACTATGCCCAATTTCCTGAGGAACCTCCAGACTGATTTCCAGAGTGGTTAGTTGTACAAGCTTGCAATCCCACCAGCAATAGAGGAGTGTTCTTCTTGCTCCACATCCTCGCCAGCATCTGCTGTCACCTGAATTTTTGATCTTAGCCATTCTGACTGGTGTGAGATGGAATCTCAGGGTTGTTTTGATTTGCATTTATCTGATGATTAAGGATGTTGAACATTTTTTCAGGTGTTTCTCAGCCTTTCGGTATTCCTCAGGTGAGAATTCTTTGTTCAGCTCTGAGCCCCATCTTTTAAGGGGGTTATTTGATTTTCTGGAGTCCACCCTCTTGAGTTCTTTATATATATTGGATATTAGTCCCCTATCTGATTTAAGATAGGTAAAGATCCTTTCCCAATCTGTTGGTGGTCTTTTTGTCTTATTGACGGTGTCTTTTGCCTTGCAGAAGCTTTGCAGTTTCATGAGGTCCCATTTGTCAATCCTCGATCTTACAGCACAAGCCGTTGCTGTTCTATTCAGGAATTTTTTTCCCTGTGCCCATATCTTCGAGACTTTTCCCCACTTTCTCCTCTATAAGTTTCAGTGTCTCTGGTTTTATGTGAAGTTCCTTGATCCACTTAGATTTGATCTTAGTACAAGGAGAGAGGAATGGGTCGATTCACATTCTTCTACATGATAACAACCAGTTGTGCCAGCAACATTTGTTGAAAATGCTGTCTTTCTTCCACTGGATGGTTTTAGCTCCCTGTCGAAGATCAAGTGACCATAGGTGTGTGGGTTCATTTCTGAGTCTTCAATTCTATTCCATTGGTCTACTTGTCTGTCACTATACCAGTACCATGCAGTTTTTATAACAATTGCTCTGTAGTAAAGCTTTAGATCAGGCATGGTGATTCCACCAGAGGTACTTTTATCCTTGAGAAGAGTTTTTGCTACCCTAGGTTTTTGTTATTCCAGATGAATTTGCAGATTGCTCTTTCTAATTCATTGAAGAATTGAGTTGGAATTTTGATAGGGATTGCATTGAATCTGTAGATTGCTTTTGGCAAGATAGCCATTTTTACAATGTTGGTCCTGCCAATCCATGAGCATGGGAGATCTTTCCATCTTCTGAGATCTTCTTTAATTTCTTTCTTCAGGGACTTGAAGTTTTTATCATACAGATCTTTCACTTCCTTAGTTATAGTCACGCCAAGATATTTTATATTATTTGTGGCTATTGAGAAGGGTATTGTTTCCCTGACTTCTTTCTCAGCCTGTTTATTCTTTGTGTAGAGAAAGGCCATTGACTTGTTTGAGTTAATTTTATATCCAGCTACTTGATTGAAGCTGTTTATCAGGTTTAGGAGTTCTCTGGTGGAATTTTTAGGGTCACTTATATATACTATCATATCATCTGCAAAAAGTGATATTTTGACTTCATCTTTTCCAATTTGTATCCCCTTGATCTCCTTTTGTTGACGAATTGCTCTGGCTAGGACTTCAAGTACTATGTTGAAGAGGTAGGGAGAAAGTGGGCAGCCTTGTCTAATCCCTGATTTTAGTGGGATTGCTTCAAGCTTCTCACAATTTACTTTGATGTTGGCTACTTGTTTGCTGTAGATTGCTTTTATCATGTTTAGGTATGGGCCTTGAATTCCTGATCTTTCCAAGACTTTTATCATGAATGGGTGTTGGGTCTTGTCGAATGCTTTTTCTGCATCTAAGGAGATGATCATGTGGTTTTCGTCTTTGAGTTTGTTTATATAATGGATTACATTGATGGATTTTCATATATTAAACCATCCCTGCATCCCTGGAATAAAACCTACTTGGTCAGGATGGATGATTGCTTTAATGTGTTCTTGGATTCGGTTCGCAAGAATTTTATTGAGGATTTTTGCATTGATATTCATAAGGGAAATTGGTCTGAAGTTCTCTATCTTTGTTGGATCTTTCTGTGGTTTAGGTATCAGAGTAATTGTGGCTTCATAGAATGAGTTAGGTAGACTTCCCTCTACTTCTATTTTGTGGTATAGTTTGTGCAGAACTGGAATTAGATCTTCTTTGAAGGTCTGGTAGAACTCTGCACTAAACCCATCTGGTCCTGGACTTTTTTTGGCTGGAAGACTATTAATAACTGCTTCTATTTCCTTAGGGGATATGGGACTGTTTAGATCATTAACTTGATCCTGATTTAACTTTGGTACCTGGTATCTGTCTAGAAATTTGTCCATTTCGTCCAGGTTTTCCAGTTTTGTTGAGTATAGCCTTTTGTAGAAGGATCTGATGGTGTTTTGGATTTCTTCAGGATCTGTTGTTATGTCTCCCTTTTCATTTCTGATTTTGTTAATTAGGATGTTGTCCCTGTGCCCTCTAGTGAGTCTAGCTAAGGGTTTATCTATCTTGTTGATTTTCTCAAAGAACCAACTCCTCGTTTGGTTAATTCTTTGAATAGTTCTTCTTGTTTCCACTTGGTGGATTTCACCCCTGAGTTTGATTATTTCCTGCCATCTACTCCTCTTGGGTGAATTTGCTTCCTTTTTTTCTAGAGCTTTTAGATGTGTTGTCAAGCTGCTAGTATGTGCTCTCTCCCATTTCTTCTTGGAGGCACTCAGAGCTATGAGTTTCCCTCTTAGAAATGCTTTCATTGTGTCCCATAGGTTTGGGTATATTGTGGCTTCATTTTCATTAAACTCTAAAAGTCTTTAATTTCTTTCTTTATTCCTTCCTTAACCAAGGTATCATTGAGAAGAGTGTTGTTCAGTTCCACGTGAAGGTTGGCTTTCCATTATTTATGTTGTTATTGAAGATCAGCCTTAGGCCATGGTGGTCTGATAGGATACGTGGGACAATTTCAATATTTTTGTATCTGTTGAGGCCTGTTTTGTGACCAATTATATGGTCAATGTTGGAGAAGGTCCCGTGAGGTGCTGAGAAGAAGGTATATCCTTTTGTTTTAGGATAAAATGTTCTGTAGATATCTGTCAGATCCATTTGTTTCATAACTTCTGTTAGTTTCACTGTGTCCCTGTTTAGTTTCTGTTTCCACGATCTATCCATTGATGAAAGTGGGGTATTGAAGTCTCCCACTATTATTGTGTGAGGTGCAATGTGTGCTTTGAGCTTTACTAAAGTGTCTTTAATGAATTTGGCTGCCCTTGCATTTGGAGCGTAGATATTCAGAATTGAGAGTTCCTCTTGGAGGATTTTACCTTTGATGAGTATGAAGTGTCCGTCCTTGTCTTTTTTGATAACTTTGGGTTGGAAGTCGATTTTATCCGATATTAGAATGGCTACTCCAGCTTGTTTCTTCAGACCATTTGCTTGGAAAATTGTTTTCCAGCCTTTCACTCTGAGGTAGTGTCTGTCTTTTTCCCTGAGATGGGTTTCCTGTAAGCAGCAAAATGTTGGGTCCTGTTTGTGTAGCCAGTCTGTTAGTCTATGTCTTTTTATTGGGGAATTGAGTCCATTGATATTAAGAGATATTAAGGAAAAGTAATTGTTGCTTCCTTTTATTTTTGTTGTTGCAGTTGGCATTCTGTTCTTTTAGCTGTCTTCTTTTTGGTTTGTTGAGGGATTACTTTCTTGCTTGTTCTAGGGTGTGATTTCTGTCCTTGTATTGCTTCTTTTCTGTTATTATCCTTTGAAGGGCTGGATTCGTGGAAAGATAATGTGTGAATTTGGTTTTGTCGTGGAATACTTTGGTTTCTCCATCTATGGTAATTGAGAGTTTGGCCGGGTATAGTAGCCTGGGCTGGCATTTGTGTTCTCTTAGTGTCTGTATAACATCTGTTCAGGCTCTTCTGGCTTTCATAGTCTCTGGTGAAAAGTCTGGTGTAATTCTGATAGGTCTGCCTTTATATGTTACTTGACCTTCCTCCCTTACTGCTTTTAATATTCTATCTTTATTTAGTGCATTTGTTGTTCTGATTATTATGTGTCAGAAGGAATTTCTTTTCTGGTCCAGTCTATTTGGAGTTCTGTAGGTTTCTTGTATGTTCATGGGCATGTCATTCTTTAGGTTTGGGAAGTTTTCTTCTATAATTTTGTTGAAGACATTTGCCGGCCCTTTAAGTTGAAAATCTTCATTCTCATCAACTCCTATTATCCGTAGGTTTGGTCTTCTCATTGTGTCCTGGATTTCCTGGATGTTATGAGTTAGGATCTTTTTGCGTTTTGTATTATCTTTGATTGTTGTGCCAATGTTCTCTATGGAATCTTCTGCACCTGAGATTCTCTCTTCCATCTCTTGTATTCTGTTGCTGATGCTTGCATCTATGGTTCCAGATTTCTTTCCTAGGGTTTCTATCTCCAGTGTTGCTTCACTTTGAGTTTTCTTTATTGTGTCTACTTCCCTTTTTAGGTCTAGTATGGTTTTGTTCATTTCCATATCCTGTTTGGATGTGTTTTCCTGTTTTTCTATAAGGACTTCTACCTGTTTGGTTGTGTTTTCCTGTTTTTCTTTAAGGACTTGTAACTCTTTAGCAGTGTTCTCCTGTCTTTCTTTAAGTGAGTTATTAAAGTCCTTCTTGATGTCCTCTACCATCATCATGAGATATGCTTTTAAATCCGGGTCTAGCTTTTCAGTTGTGTTGGGGTGCCCAGGACTAGGTGGTGTGGAAGTGCTGCGTTCTGTTGATGGTGAGCGGTCTTGATTTCTGTTAGTAGGATTCTTACATTTGCCTTTTGCCATCTTGTATTCTCTGGAGCTAGCTGTTATAGTTGTCTCTGGTTAGAGCTTGTTCCTCAGGTGATTATGTTAGCCTCTATCAGCAGACCTGTGAGACTAGCTCTATCCTTAGTTTCAGTGGTCAGAGTACTCTCTCATGCAAGCTCCTCTCTTGCAGGGATGGTGCCCAGATATCTGGTGTTTGAACCTGCCTGCTGGCAGAAGTTGTGTTCCACTCACCAGAGGTCTTAGGATCCTGTGGCGGATCCTGTGTGGGTCCTTGTGGGTGTCCGCAGACTCCCCCGGGCCAGGGACCACGGTGCTGCAGTGGGCCGGCCACACAGCATCATGAACCAGGCTTTCTGCCTGTGGGTTGTGCTCTACATACAAGACACCAGGTGACTCCTCTTATCCTCTATACCTGAGCCCTGCTCCCCTGACAGAGGACATGAAGAACTCTCCTACCTGCATGTTTCACCTAAACTTGAACATTAAGACACAAACCTCAGCAGGGCCTGTTTTGACACCTGTGAAACAAGGATGGAGGGCTGTAATGATTAACATCATTAGAGACGGCCCATCATCCAGTCACCGTTTAGTATTGAAAAGCCACTCTGTAGCTCATAAACACACACCACTGGCACATCAATTGGAATGAAGAGATCAGCAGCCACATTCCCCTCGTCTCCTAAGAGGTTTCCACTCTGAACAGATTTATTATTGTGCAGAGAGCTGCTCTTTTGGGTCCCACAAAGAAAGGTCTCATTCCTCTGAAAACCATTTTTTAGATGACATCTCCACAGACTATTTTTGTAGAATTGGCACCAAACTCTTTGTTCATAGCTAGCTTTCCCCATGATGTTCTGATTTAGTATTCACATCCCTTCCTTCTTACACTTCAACAGTTTTCTCAAAGGCAGATGAGATGGTGCACCTGTCATCTCAACATCTGGGAGGCTAAGGCAGAAGAATTCTGCCATAGAGGCCAGCCTGGGCTACATGGTGAGACCTTTTCTCAAAACCATAGCAAAAAGGCCCAAGGTCCTTATGCCTGCATCAGATTTTCATGTGTGTGTGTGTGTGTGTGTGTGTGTGTGTATGCGCGCACGCGCACACGTGTATAGGTGCCCATAGAGGCAAGAAGAGAGCATCTGATCACCTGGAGCTAGAGTTACAGATAGTTGTGAGCTGCTGGGTGTGGGTGATATAAACTGAAGTCAACTTGGCAAGCACTCTCAACCTCTGATCTATCTCCTTAGCCCCAGATCATTTTCTAATTCGCTTGTGAAGGGGAGGTGTCTATAGATGACATAAACACCCTTGATGGGCATCTAGCAGACAGAAGGATGGGCTTTGGATTTTTTAAAAGTCAAGTAAAGCAAAGACCCAGCTGTAAATTCTTAAGTGTCCATGTCATAGCTCTGGGTTATGCTGAACACAGAATCTCATACATGGAATTAGTATCAGAGTTCAAAAACCTTCATTTTCCAAAAACAAACAAACAAATCAAACAGAACTTTAGAGGTCTTGCAGGACTCCTGCCAGCTCTCAAAACATGAAGGAGGAAGCTGAAGCCCAGACACACAGCTGCCCTTCTCACTGCTGCCCAGCTTGGTGCAGTAGAAGCAAGGGAACCTTAAACAGATGTCCCTGAGAAGGTTCACCAAATTCCAGGCCAGCTGTTCCCAGGTAGCCTGTGGCTTGAGGAGAACAGTGCTTGAAAAGACCTTAGTTTGACAAAGGAACCCAGGTGAATCTATGAAAAGTCAGTTCTGGATCCTTGGGAGTCGGTAAAGCAATGTAAGGTGTCCACTGCACTACATACTAACTTCCAAACTGGAAAAATCTCTCAAATCAAAATCATCTGTGATGTTTCCCTATATTCTGTGACTATACACACACACACACACACACACACACACACACACACACACACACACACAGATATATATATCTGATACAGTAAGGCTAGTTCCCTATTTTAAGAGAAATTTCACAGAAGAACCTTAGCTATATTCTAAGAAAGACCCCATTCAGAACCGTAAACACTTCCTGTGCCCCAATAGGGCTTAAATGAGCCATTGCTCTGGTCTGCTGCATAGCCCAGTGATGTAAGCCCTTGAAAGAAATGGGTCACTTCAAGGCTCAGTGCATCAAAAACAGTGAATCTCGTGGTACCCTTGAAATGCATCTGGCTACTGAAAAGAAGATGCAGCCCTCACCCCACTGAAAGCATCAGCCTTACTGTCTCATTCCATCAATAGTGCTGGAGAAAGGAGCTATAACTCATGTAGTGTTTGCTCTTCACATACTCTACTCTTTATGTAGGTCTGGGGCTAGGCTTGGACTGTATATTCCAAACTCCTCAGAGAGTCTAAACTTAAGATACACTTTAAGGTACTATCTCATCCTGGGTTTCTGCCAGGGGACTAGCCTTGAGGAAATTAAGTGACTAAATGGTTTGATTTATGCTTGGTGATTGGATGGTATAAGGTTGTACTGTCCCAGAAACCATGGTTTGTCTAGACACTCCAAGTAACAAAACAAAGACACTTGTCAATTCCACAGAGGATAAGAAAAGCCCAGCACAGGCTGGCCCAACTGGTCATCCCCCCTTCCTGTACTGTTTGAATCCCCACAGAGAAAAGCTATCACCTCAAGTCTGACGTGTAAGCTCCATCTTTCTATAAAACAGTAACTCTGGAATTTGGGCTTCACAAGAAAAGACATAGACGCTTTGATTTTTGAAAGGAGATTGAAGGATGAACCTAGGGTAAAGATCAAAGCTGGCAAAAATCAGCTTGCCTTGTGAGGGAACATAGTATAAGAGGGGGCTGAAAGAGTTTTAGAGCCAGAAGTCAGCCTGGAGTGAAACAGTATCCTCTAGACATGATATGACTGATGCATTCCTAAACTCACAGCAGCTGTGCTTGGTGCACAAGACCTGAGCAAGAGCAAGCCACTCAGCATTCTAACATGGAGTGAGAGGGAGCTCCTGACGCTCCACCCCTAGCTGAGGGACTATGGACAGCTGGGGGATGGAAGAGTCTGTTCTCTTTAAGGGTGTGGCCCATAGTAGGTCAACCTTGCTCCAGTGGATGGCCCCACAGCCATGAGTATATGTACAGCACTTATTTGGCTTGGTGAATTATTGTGTTAAGAGAACATGAAGTAGGGATGGAGAGGATGTAAGAAGTCTATCCAGGAGGAATGAGTATGATCAAAATACACTATGTACAAAATTCTCAAAGAATTCATTTTAAAAATATTATATTTTAAAAGCCTTGTGGGAAGTATCCAAGGTTGGACATAAAGTACCAAGGCTTTGGGTTGCTTTTTGTTTTGTTTATGTTTTGTTTTGTTTTGTTTTGTTTAGCTTTGGTTTTTGTTTTTGTTGTTGTTTTTGTTGTTGTTGTTGTTGTTGTTGTTGTTGTTGTTTGGGTCCCCCCCTTTAGTATTTTTTCTCCAAAAACAAAGCAGTCCACAAATAACACTTAAAACTCAATGACCAAACTAAATCCAGCTGTTATAAGGCTGGTACTAAAGACTGACTTAGCTTGAACACTGAGGAAGTGAGCCAAGTGTGGTAGTGGCACACACCTTTTAATTCCAGCACTGGGGAGGCAAAGGTGTACAGATATCTGTGAATTCAAAGCCAGCCTGCTCTACATAGGGAGTTCCAGGACAACCAGGGCTATGTAGAGAGACCCAGCCTCAAAACAAGCAAACTGGAGGAGGCTGCAGCAGAACAGTCCCGGGCAGTCTATAAAATCACAGATGAGTTTAAATGATCATAATCTACCCAGCATGAAATACTGGATATTGACCCTGTAAACAAACCTCCAAGTCTGAAGAGCCCATGTGACTCCCTGGAAGGTGATCACAGTGTGCTCCCTCGGGACCAGCTGAGATACATTGTTCCTCATCTGCTGAAAAATAAACACCTCTTTCCCACTACAAGGAGAGCAGTGTTATTAAGACCAGCCCCCAAGTCTGTGATGATGAATCTCCCTTCATCCCTTTATCCATACCAGAAGCCAGATGACCAGGAGCGTTTCCATCCACATGAAGCTCTTAGAGCCTTTTTTTTACTGCTACCCTCCATCAGTCACCGGGGAACATTTTTTCCCCCCAAAAAAAGGTCAAACCAAAGAAAGTGAATAAGTTTCTGGGCTTCATGGCTCTGTATCTGTTGTGTCAATTAGGGAGAAAATGCCTGGACAGACAGAGAGGCTGGGCACACCCGTGACCTACACCTTCCCTCCCTTCATGTAAAGGATGGACCTGTCAGGATGGTACAAGGTGACTCTTGAAAACAAGGACTTCAGAGCTGCAGAGATACTGACATCCTAACAGGTCAAGCAATACAGAACAATTACAGCGGCAAAGCTCTCCCAGTGGGTACTTTTCCTGATGCTTCCTCCCACTGTGCAGAGAAGGGGGAAAAAGCAACAGTTTACGTCTGAAGCCTGGTAACTTTTGTGAAGATTCCCTCAAGCCACACCCCACTTAGGGAAAAGAGCAGAGCAGAGCTCATTTCTTTTCCAACTTTTATTAAAACACACATAGAGACTTTAAGTCAGCATGAGGCTATTATCCAAAGTGAATTAATTATTTGGAAAATTACAAACACTGATAATGAACTTCACAGAATAAAAAAAGTTCTGAGATCAAGTTCGTGTAACATGGGAACTACTAAGACAGAGAGGCGAAACGCTGTAGACTACCACTGGAAGAGTCCAGCCCATGGCCGTGGCTCTATGTGCACCATCCTCGAACATGAACTTTATAGATGACAGTGTCATGTAACAAAATCAAAAGGCTGGACACACCTGCTAAAAGGTGGTGAGCTCCAGACGCACAGCTTATCCCAACTGCTGGGACAACATCGAGAGGAGTGAGTATGGCTGCAGTTCCAAACCCACCTGCAATCCAAGGATGCTGCAATACACTTGAGGATGTAGGACAGAGAGGGAAAGGGGGAGATGGTAAAGACACTTTGAAAGAGTGACATAAACACCGTCCAATGTAGAAGCTCACTGAAAGACTTTTGGGAATTACACCTTCGCACCAAGTCAGTCTGCTCCAGCATGAAGCAACCTGACAGGCTTTCAATTTGCTCCCATCTTGTTAAGCCCATCATGGATTTTTATCAGAGGAAAATATGGACAAGACTAAGATTAGTGGCATGTGCCTGTCAGCCCAACATTTTCAAAGGTAAAGCAGAAAGATTGTGAATTCAAGACTAGCCTGGGCTATCCACCAAGAGCATGTCTCAAAACAAAACAAAGAAACTAACTGGCATAGCTTGGTTTAAAATGAAGTATTCCATGAACTCATTTTAAAAAATAAAAAGAGGAGCTGGAGATGGCTCAGCAGCTTAGAGCATTTGTTGCTTTTACAGAGGATCCAGGTTCTGTTCCAATAACCCACATTGGCTCACAACAACCTGTAACTACAGTCACAAGGGACATGACTCCTCTTTTGACCTATGTGTGCTTCTGCATGCATGTGATACATAAACATATACTCAGTTAACACATACACAAAATAAAACAAATATTAGGAAAAAGAAGAAAGGAGAAAGAACAAGCAAGCAGTTTATTATGGAAAGAAAAGTGTGTGTGTGTGTGTGTGTGTGTGTGTGTGTGTGTGTGTGTGTGAGAAATGGAAGAAGGGATGGAAGGAGGGAGACATGGAAGAAGAGAGGGGAGAGGAGAGAGGGGAAGAAGGGATGGAGAGAGGAGAAGAGAAAGAGAGAGAGAGACTCTTATCTTAGCTCAGGCTGCCTCAAACTCCCCATGTAACCTAGGATAGCCTTGATCTCGTGATTCATCTAACTCCACCTCCCAAGTATACATATCCACCACCATGCCCAGTGCTTGCAAGACTAGAATCAAATCCATGGCTTTATGCACACTAGACAAGCATCCTACAAACTGATCTAATCCCCCAACCCCTAAAAGTAGTACATTCTGTGTGAAAATAGCTGACTCAAACAACCTAAAACACCAAGTAGACCCTTGAGAATGAACTATGACAATGTCCAAGTAGACATTCTGGGTTTGCTTGTGGGATGAAATTAGCTAAAGGGAAGTCATGGACTCAACCTAGTGATGCTGAAGCTGTTTCAATTAGCAACCCTACCCAGTACATGATGTGTTGGAAAGTAGCTAAATGATTGGCTCTGCAAGACAATGCTACACATGCACAGCTGAAGCCCCATCTGACACAGGGAGTCGGAAGCTCCATCAACACAAACACTAATGTCCATGAAGTTCTTCAGCATTTTAAAGTGAAGATAAATATGTACTGGGGTGGGTGGTGCTGTTGGGAAGTGGTTGTTTCGTTTTGGAGTCAAGGTCTCATGTAGCCCAGCCAGGCCTTAGACTATGTCATCCAGTATGAAATTGAGCATCTGGCCCTCCTGCATCTGCCTCTTGAGTGCTGGCAATTCAGGAATACACCACCATGCCTGCTTTACATGGCACTGAGGATCAAACCCAGAGAAGCTTCTTGCAAGATGTGTGAGCAAACTAAGCCACATCTTCAGCCCCAAGTGGCTTTTGTTAAAATCATTTTCTCATCAACTTATATATCATCAAACATATATGGATTTGGGACTGGAGAGATGGCTCATTAGCTAAGAGCACTAGGTGCTCTTTCAGAGGACCTAGGTTGTATTCACAGCTGCCACATGGCAGCTCACAACTATCTGTAACTCTAGTTACAAGGAATCTAACACTTTTACCCTCTGCAGACACCAGTAGTACATGTGGTACACAGATATACATACAGGCAAAACAGTCATATACATAAATTTCACATATAAATATATATTGGATCAACTTTTTGAAATAAAGCTATATGAAAGAGCCTGATCAATTTCAACTTCATTTTATATAGAAACAAAGATAATAAACAATGAAAGATTAGGTGGCTAGGTAGATAGATGATCAAAGGAGGATAAATATATAAAGGATAGAAAGAAGGTTGACCGATGAAGGATAAATGATTCACATGATAGATGAAATGTGAGATAGGTGGCAGGTAAAATATTGATTCATTTCATAATTGTAGAAATAGGTAAATAGCACAGATGATACATACATACATAGGTGATAGATACATACTTAGATACATACATAGATACTAGAGGTAATACATACATAAATACATACATTCATACATATATACATACATACATACATACTAAAAGTAGGAAGGTAGACAGACATATAAATGATAGATAGATAGATAGATAGATAGATAGATAGATAGATAGATACATACATACATACATACATACATACATACATACATACATACATAGACAGACAGACAGATAGATAGAGAATCAATCTAAACTATTCAGATACAAATAAGTTAAGAGGAACAGCCCTGCCATGAAGAGCTTTATGGCCTTTAGTTCCAGAAACTGTGTCATGCTCCTTCCTGGCTCCTGTCTGCTCCACAAGGGCAAACACCAACAAGATTCTGTTGCCCTTTGTTCTTGGTGCCTAATGCCCTTCCTGTCACATAGGAGAGACAGACAAATAAATATTCCTTACACATCCAGTTGAATCTGTCACTTCACCTGAGAAAATACAACTGAAAATAAAATTCCCAGCTCCTTTTAGAGTCCTGTTAGTCTGACCATGAAGAACGATCTCGTCAGTGTTACTAAGCCTGAAGACATTTGGAGCTAAGGTGTGGGTGTGAGGCAAACTCCCCTGGAGCTCCTGTAACTCAAGCTCATCCCAAGGTAAATGGTGCACACTACCTTCCAGTTTTTCAAGTGGCATTTATGAATCAACTTTTAAAACACACTATATTAGAAATGAAAATTTTACTTCCAGAAGCCTGCAATATCCTAAATGGGTGTTGTCCTCCAAAAATAGCAAACTTGGGATAGCTTGGCAGGATGGTCTCAAATACAAAAACAATCTAATAGATAATATAATTGGGGTGGGTTTTGATGTTTTGCTTTGTAAAGCACAGCAGTACAGTGAAGGGTAGACACGGTTTCAATTACATGCTAGCAGCCAGCAGCCTTAGCCTGGGGGACCACCCTGCCTTTTTATTGACTTTTTTTTTCAAAACTACATGTTTTGGGGTGAAGGGTGCTCTCTCTTAAATGCCATGTGGAAGGCATAGCAAAGGTTCACACTTATTTTCCCAGCTATTCTGGACTGTATTGTCTCCCAACATAATAGGTTGGAGGGCCATTAGGACGAATGTGGTCCTGCTGGCAGCCTCATTTTCAAAGTCTTCAGATCCATGAGAGAATAAATAACTGTCTAAAGCTACTGAGCTCTCAGCCACAACAGCCACAGAGTAGCTCGGGCTGTGCCACTCTCTGTAGATTGGCAGGATCTCCTGCATGCCTTGGAACTGAGAGCAAATGAAGAGTGTATTTCTAATAAAACCCCTGCAGGCAGCTACCTAATCATTAATATCCTCCCTCTGGAAGGTTCTCTGAAAGCCATCTGTCTCCGCTGAATCATTTTAACCATTCCTCTGTTGTTTGGAACTCATTGCAAAGTGAGAAAGGCTGCCTCCTTTTTGTTAATCTGATTTGGGTTTTAGCACAAAACAGAACTGAAATGTATCTTAGGTACATGAGATCCAAAAAACCAGAAGGGAGCTCCCAAGGCCCCTTCACTCCCTCTTAAAATACAGAAGGACCGTTACCCACAGTGCTCCTCAGCCCTCTGCTGGCTCCTCTCTTCTCCAAGTCCTCTAACAGAGCACCCAAGTTCAGGAAGCAGCACCCAGGTTGGACAGTTCATAACCTTGTGTAACTCGAGACTCCGTGGGATCCAACACCCCTTGCAGTCATGTGCAAATACACACACACACACACACAGAGAGAGAGAGAGAGAGAGAGAGGAGAAAGAGAGAGATGCAGAGACAGATTCAGAGACACAGAGAATTAAAAGTGAAAATGTTAAAACCCAGCAATAGGTTACATTCCAGCATTCTCATCATAATATATAAAGATTAGGCCTGTGCCATTTTATGGATTGTAGACAGCCATTCCTGCCCCTTTATTCTGTGTTAACCGCACTCCCTGATTGTTAAGACTGGTCACTGAGGCTGCAGAGACAGCTCCATGTAAAAAGTCCAGGACACAGCAGGATAACCTGAATCGAGTTCCCAGAAGCCGTGTAAACCAGGCCTGGTGACACATGCTTGTAATACCACTGCTGGGGCAGTGGGTGACATGAAAATCCCTGGAGCTCCCTGCCAATCCACCAACTCCAGGTTCAAGGAGAGACTTCAGCTTGAAGACTAAGGTGGAGCCAGGTATGGGGGCACACGCCTTAGAAGCAGATGATCTTAAGAAGGAGACAGAGGCAGGCAGGAAATGTGGGATAATGACCGCTGTCCACACTTGGAAGCTTTTGCTGAAAGGGAAGCTGGCAAGATCCAGAAGTAGTTAGAAAGGTCAGCAGAATTCAAGAGAGAAGGCTAGTCCCCAAGGCCAGTTTTTCAGTGAGGGGACAGAGTTTAGAAGCTGCAAAGCATCTGTCTTAGTTTACATCCTGTTGCTGTGATAAACACCATGACCAAACAACTTGGGGAGAAAAGGGTTTGTTTGGCTTGCATGTCTCATTGCAATCCATCATTGCAGGAAGCGAGGCAGAAACTCAACCAGGAGCAGAGAAAGGAACCAATGGGAGCACTGCTCACTGGCTTGCTCGGCAGGCTTCCTTTAGCTGCCCCTAGGACCACGCATGTGAAGCCTACAGCAGGAGAGCGCTGTACCCAAGGTGCTTACCCGCCAGTCAGCTGCTGAAATCTGAGGGATGATCAAACATGGCAGCAAAGATTGTAGCTCCTCAGAACCCAGCCTGTTTTAAAAGCTTGTCTCCTCAGCTTTTCTCTAAAATCCTCTAACTTCAAATTCAGGATTCATTTGCTGAAGCCGTTCACACACACACTCACCGGCAACCCTAGCCTGTGGCACCAGGCAAGGCTGTTTCTTGGGAATTGAGTAGAGAGGAAAAAGGCAATGTTCTGCCCCCAATATGTCTATAATTTGACAAGTCAATTTTTCTCCCTCTGCTTTTTCATCTGTCAAATTTGCAGAATAATTATCATATGTAAGACAAACCAACATATCTGTGTAACGCGCACAGACATTTTTGTAACTATTCATTCTCTCTCGTGTTGATATGCGCTCAGTCATGCTCCTTGAGTGACGTGTGTGTCACGCTGCGGTTCCATGTTGCGCTAGATGCCACATCCTTCAGGAAAGAAAGCAATCACTCAAAGCCACACCCCCATCCCGGTGGGTGCAGGGGATGAATGGTTTCTTCAGAGGTGGCTCAAGCCAGTGGGTATTCGAAACATAAAGTTCGGAGTGCATGGCTCACACACCACTGCAGATGAAGTTGGAAAGCCAGCCAGGGTGCAGCTTCCCTCCTAGTAAACAGCCTCTCCTCTGCTCTCATCCCACATCCATTTGCATTGCTAAGCAACTCCACAGAGCCCCACTGCTATTTCTGGTTCTGGGTTGATAGTCACAGACACCTACAAGGCTACCTCCCACATGCCACGTTATCTTTAGGTTTCTCTTGTGAGCAGTCATAGGCATGACCAAGTCACAAGAACAATGCTTCATATTCATACAAAAATTGTCACCAACAAACTTCATCACAGAATTTTGTGACTCCTCAAACTATCCCATGAAGTGGCCTCTGACACTGTCACCGTATGGGGAACGGGTCCCCCTAAGGATGGACACCTGAGGAAGGGAGACTCAAAGCAAATACCACTTCCAAGTTTCCCATCCCTAGCCAGTCAGCTTTGCTGCAATAGTGTGCCTCAGTTCATTTATTCATAAAATTTGACGGATGTTTGACTTGACTGTCTGTATTCTGAATCTACAGTTGTGTGTGGGCCTGTGAACTTGTGTGTGTGCAGCCACACATACATACATGTGGCACAAGAGAATAGCCTTGGATGTCATTCCTCAAGTACCATCCAATGTTTTTCTTGACATGAGATACCTCACTAGGAACTGGGGCTTACCGACTCAGCCACTAGCCAATGAACCCCAAGAATCTGCCTGTCTCTCCCTCTCTAACATGGGATTACATGCATACACCATGCATACACCATGCATACACCATGCATACACCATGCATACACCATGCATACACCATGCATACACCATGCATACACTATGCATACACTATGCATACACCATGCATCTGGCTTTCACATGGGTTCTGGTGCTTAAACTTGGGCCCTAACATAATAAACAAAGGTAAACACTTTACTGACAGAGCCATCTCCCCAGAGGTGACTTCATACTTTTTATGGTACTGAACACTTTGTACCCCATGAAGAATTTTAATTTCCTTGCCTCCTAGTGACTCATAGCCTCCTTGTAACTAATTTGGAAAATGGAAGCAAAGAGAAATTTGTACTAGAAAGACAGATTAACATAAGTAGAAAGTCAGGGAGATAACATTATTCAGAGAGGCCCTGGAAAATTCCACAGCAGCCAAGAAGAAGATATCCTTGATTCAAAGCTTTTATTGTGTCTGTCGCCCCCACCTTTCTGGTAACCTCCCTACATGATTCCTGAGTGTATGCAGAAGCTGCTACAAAGGCTACTCACAGTATCTAGATGTCTAAAGAGATCAAGCAGTAAGGAACGGTGCATTGCTTTTATGACTCTTAAAAATGCTCTCCACAGGGCCAGAGAGACAGCCGTGCTGTTAAGGAACCTGGGTTCAATTCCCAGCATGCTCGTGGTGGCTCCCAACTGTCTGTAATTCCAGTCCCAGGAGATATGATGACCTATTGTGGCCTTGACATGCACTGCATTCACATGGTACACATCGACGCACACAGGCAAACCATCCAGAAACATAAAATAAAAACATTTAAATGTAAAGTGAGAGAGAGAGAGACAAAGAGAGAGAGAGAGATCTGTGAGGAATCTTCCAGAAAAGAAAAGGCGCTGTGATTTCACATACACAAAAGGAATTTAGCCTGGAGACCAGAGCAAAAGATTCCCCTTGGAAGTGGCTTGCAGGGACTGTGAAGGAGCGAGCAACCCGGTCCAAGCCAGCAAGTAGATACAGAAAAGCAGAAAGAGGCTCCACTCCCACACATTGGCAACCTTTCTAGTTTGTATATAGGTTAATACTTTTGTTTATCCCTTGCCTTTCTTTAAACAACAGCAACAACAACAACAACAAAATGATCTAAGGCCACTCATGGAAAGGGATTCGAGGGAGCAAACGGAAGGAAACTCTCAACAGGAAAAGCTGCAGGTTGTTGTTGTTGCTGTTGTTGTTGTTTTTTTGTTTTGTTTTTTTTTTGTTTGTTTGTTTTTGTCTGTTTTTAATATGGGTCATCCTCTATGAAACAGCCAATTGTTTACACAAGACACTTGACATCTGACTCCAGCACCAGTGAACCTGAAGCTGTCAGCTCTGGAGCTATAGACTTGACTCAGGAGAACTCTCTTCAGGCCACTGAGGCCTCTAGCTCAGGTCCCAGCATCCCAGCCTTTCCCTTCCCTGGCACATTCCAAAATCACAAGATCACAAACTAAGACTGACCCTCAGGCAATCATGAGACAGAACTTATAGTGATGGTGCACATGACTTCTGCAGTCGTGAAAAGCCTCCCAACCCCAAATCTAAGAACAAGAAGAATGTATGGCAGACCAGCACCCAATGGTTGGGCCTGGACTGCTGTGTGTACCCCATCAGAAAAGCTGCAGTTTTAAGAACAGTTATCCATCCTGTCTGTACATCCAGGAGGCCCTTCCATTTTTGGGTGTCCTCCTCAGTTTCCTTTATCAGGGTTTTGTAATTTTCAACTTCAGAGGTCATAAAGACTAGTGGAGGAAAAAAAAAAGAATCTCCAGAAATAACACTGTACATTACAGCCAACTCACTTCCAACCAACTTGCCAAAAACATATATTAAATAAAGGACAATCTCTTCAAAATTTACTGCCAGGAAAACTAAATATTCATATGACAAGAAAGAAATTTGACCCTATCTTCCACTCCATTAAAAAACAAACAAACAAACATTAACTCAAGGGGCTGGAGAGATGGCTAAGAAGTTAGGCACACTAGCCGCTCTTGAAGAGGAACCAGGCTGGGTTCCTAGCACCCATATGGTGGTGCACAACCTCCTGTAACTCCAGTTTCAGGAGATTTGATGCCCTCATTTAGCCTCTGTCAGCTATGCACTGCTCACACACACACACACACACACACCTCTCTCTCTCTCTCTCTCTCTCTCTCTCTCTCTCTCTCTCACACACCCACACACACACACACACACACACACACACACACCCCTGAATAAGTTTTTAAAGACTTAAAATGAGCCAGGTGTGGTGGCGCACGCCTTTAATCCCAGCACTCGGGAGGCAGAGGCAGGCAGATTTCTGAGTTCGAGGCCAGCCTGGTCTACAAAGTGAGTTCCAGAGAAACCCTGTCTCGAAAAAACACACACACAAAAGACTTAAAATGTATTATTACACATTCCAGATCTAAAATTATCAAACTAATAGAAGACACTTAATGATCCACTTCAAACTTTAGTGCAGGCAGTGGGCAGTGGATTTTTTACAAGAGTGCAAAAGGAACATAGTGCTGTGGGTCTACATACTAGGGGAGGAGCTCAAAGCTCTGGATATGCTTCTTAGAGGGAGGAGCACAATTGCCATAATTGAGCCATTGCTCCCCCGGGACATCTGAGGGAGGGGAGCTGTAACCCCAGCCTTCCCTGGAGCCGCTGTGTCTCCTGGGGAGACTGCCTACACTCATCTATTCTAGGCCTAACTCCCAAAGGCACCTTTGTTTCCAACCCTGTCATCTTGCCACCACTTCTTGGCAGCCGGAACCTTCCAGCTTAGGGTACACTGAGTGGTTTTATATTTAATTCCACTCTCAGCCGAGTGATGGATGACGACAGGTGCCTTGGCAAGTGGCTGTGTCAGGTGTGATCATAAACATCTTATCTTTATTCATCAGCCAAGAACCTCTTCCAGGGTTTCCTGACATGGTCAAGGTCAAGAAGTCTGTTCTTGGTGTGTTGGAGACATCTATTGTAGCTCTGAGCTGTGGCTCCACTCTAGTCTATAAGCCTCAGAAACATGTAGTTTCAAGTAAGGAGGAGACAGAAGAAGGGGGAAGTGGCAGGAGACTGAATGATGCTCTCGTATTTGAAAGCTTTTGGTGAAAGAGAAGCTGTCAAGATCCAGAAGTAGCTAGAAAGGTCAGCAGAATTCAAGAGAGAAGGCAAATCCACAAGGCAAGTATTTCAGTGAGGCATCAGAGTTTAGAAGCGCCAAGACATCTGTCTTAGTTTACATCCTGTTGCTGTGATAAACACCATGACCAAAACAACTTGGGGAGAAAAGGGTTTGTTTGGCTTGCATGTCTCATTGCAATCCATCATTGCAGGAAGCGAGGCAGAAACTCAACCAGGAACAGAGAAAGGAACCAATGAGGACACTGCTCACTGACTTGCTCAGCAGGCTTTCCTATACTCCCCAGGACCACCTGTCCAGATGACACCTACATCAGTCATAAATCAAGAATAAGCCTCGCTGACATGCCCACGGGGCAGTCTGATGGAGGCAGTTCCTCAGCTGAGGTTCCCTCTCCCAAGGTACGTCTAGGTCTGAGTCAGGTTAACAAAAATTGATCATCACCGCATCTAAGGTCAGAGGTGTTCTTAAGTGTATGTCATTTTTGCAGTTAGCAAGGGTAGTGAGGTAGTGCTGAGTGAATCCCAACAGGATGGGGAGTACTGGAAAACAAGAGTGTGAAAGCCACTTACAGCCCTTACAGCCACAAAGTCATGAAGCCGAGAGGTGCTGCTCAGCTTCAGGGAGTGATGTCACCTGAAGGAAGGCTTTGGCTTTTGTGCAACGTCTCCTGAGGAACAGAACAGAGCTCAAAAAAACTCTCCTACCTTAGCCACATTCTCTCTGGTTCTCTCACCTAGTCAGTTGCTAACTCTTTGTGCTCTTTGTGCTCCCACTCTTAGCCCTTCAACTCATCCCCCTTCCCCTTCCTCCTACCCACATAAGAAAGCTTTGTGTCTCTTGTTTAGATTTATTTTTAAATTTATGTGTTATATGCCTATGTGTACATGTGTGTATGTATGTGTCTGTAGGTGCATGTGTGTGTATGTATGCATGTATGTCCATGTCTGTATGTGCATGTGTGTGTGTGTGTGTGTATGTAAGTATGTGTGTATCTGTATATGCATGTGTGTGCGCGTGTGCGCATGTGTGGGTCTGGGTGGGTATGTGTGTGTGAGCATGTGTGTGCATGTGTGTGCATGAGCACATGTGTACGGGTGCTCACAGAGGCCAGAAAGGGTGTTGGACCCCTAGAACTGGAGCTGCCTGCAGTTGGGCATTGCCTGACATAGCTGGGAATCAAACACCTGACCAGTGGAAGAGCAGCAAGCTCTCTCAAATGACAACTTTCCAGCACCTTCACGTTTCCTTTTGTTACAGCATCTTCCCAGATCTGGATGAGTTAAACACCCAGGCCCCAGGCTTTGTGTGTAGTAGCTCTAGGTCCATATAACAAATGCATGAGGCTCTAAGCATTTTAACCTCACCCACAGCTATGCATTGTATTACCTCAAGAGCAAAACATTTCCATTAACCACATTTGCTAACACAAATCACTCTAGGACTATTATTCTCAACCTGTAGGCTGTGACCCCTTTGGAGTTCTAACAACCCTTTTAAAGGGTCACCTAAGACCATCTCAGAAAACAGAGATATTTACATTATGATGCTTAACTGTAGCAGAATTACAGTTATGAAGTAGCAATGAAAATATAAAAATAATTTTATGGCTGGAAGTCGTTGAGGAAGGTTGAGAATCACTGTTCTAGGGGCTTCCAGGAAATATAAAACCACTTTCCAAAGGACAGAAGAGAAGCCCTTTGGTGTAGCACAGGATGGACCTCTTGCTAGGGGACCCCTTGACCCTAGCAAGTAGCACAGTGTGGGACCGCTTACTAGGGAAGTCTTCTGCTGCAACACAGGACGGGACTTTGCTAGGGAAGCCCTTTGCTGTAACACCGGGTGAGACTCTTGCTTCATTTCTCCCAGAGTACTATTGACCTGGAAGGAGCTTCAACTGAGAGAACAAATTTGTTTTCCGTGTAAAATGACTCTCTAAGACGGTGGTTCTGAAAGTTTAATGGCCATGGCATTTACTTTTCCAGCATATTAAAAATGCATTTCTAAGTACCTAGCCCAAAAAACTGTGGTTCACTGGACTGAGTCCAGGAGCTGTGGTAAGCCTTTTTACTACTCCAACAAACTTGGCAGAGGTGAAGCAGACCACACCATGCAGATGCCACTCTATGGAAGGACCAGCTGAGCTCAGGGATGAGGAGAGACAAGAGTCACCTGAGTGAAATAAGAAAAAACATCCTTTAACTGAGGTAAAACATAGCTTCAAATGAGAATGAAACTGAAAATTATAAATTAAATCTGAAAGGTCTTATTTCTTTCGTGGTACTTACTGGAAATCAGTGAGGTGTTTCTGCTTGTTTTGGTTTGTTCCAGATTATGGATTTGTTTTTTATTTTGGTTTGGTTTTTTGGTTGGTTGGTTGGTTGGTTTGATTTGGTTTTGAGACACAGTTCCATGTAGCCTAGGCTGGTGTGGATCTTACTATATAGCCCAGGATGACCTTGAACTTCTGACCTTCCTGCCTCTATATCCCTGGTGCTGGGCTGCCAAGTGGTACATCACTACACCTGGGGATCAAACCCTGGGTGTCATTCACACTAAGCAAACGCTCTACCAACGAACTACCATTCCTTGCCTGACTTTTTCCGGTTTTAAATTAAAAGTTATAATGACTCCAATCCTGCGACAAAAGTAGACTACATATGTTCATTTGTTCCAATCACATTGCAGAAAGTAGGCATAGCCCCATCTTCCCTGCCCCAGATGTTCAAAGCCAAAAGGCGGGGCTGAGAGCCCAGCTCATTGGTGGATTCGCAGGACATCCTTAGGTTAATCTCCAACACTGTAAACAGACTTGGAAAAGGCTTGGTTTTGTTTTCATTTTAAGCCAAAGGGGAAGGAGCCATCTTTCCCCCTCCAAAATGAAGACAAATGACAGAAGCAGCCTTGGTCCCTGACAGCATCCTGGGTACATTCGAGTTCCGGCTTTCCTGTCAGTAGTGCCAAAAATAAGTCTATCAACCACAAACTTAAAGTCCAATTTCTATTGCCAATACACAAGGTTGTGATGTGGTATGATAACATATGATCATGCCTTTTATAATTCATTTTAGAAATTCATAATGATGAGAAGACCTTGCCTATAGGTTCTCAGAGAACAAAAACAGTTCTAATTGTTGGAAGAAAGAAGCGTCATCTGTTGTTTTCCGAGAGCTGAACACCAAGTGTGTTTATCGCTCTCACCCACGGAATTCTGAGACAGGCATGCAAAGAGTGAAATAGGAAACATGATAAAGCAGCAAGGATTCATTACAAACCAGGGTTGTCAGGTTAGTAGCTCTAATTAGTGGGTTTGTTACATTGATAGGTGTTGATTGCATTGAAGATATCATCCCTACATAACAAGGGAAGTGTGGCTTGGCAGTAAATATGACGAGGGAGGTTCCCAATTGAAGACCGATGCCCAAAGAGAGCTGATTAGCCTACAGCTGTTTAGGAGACTAACAGCATCAGTATTTTATTAGCATTCCAGAAAAAGAGATAAACTCAACTTGATAAGATATAGCAATCACTAATTTTCTGTATAAAACATTAAAACAGTCTCTCAAGAATTCCTAATTAAGAAAGAACTTCGGGGACAGGGGAAACCTTTAATCCCAGAACTCAGGAAGCAGGGGCAGGTAGATCTCTGTGAGTTCGAAGGCAGCCTGGTCTACAGAGCAAGTTCTAGGACAGCCAGGACTACATGAAGAAACCTTATCTTGAAACCAAAAAGAAAGAAAAGAAAGAGTGAGGGGGAGGGAGGGAGAGAGAGAGGAAGGAAGGAAGGAAGGAAGGAAGGAAGGAAGGAAGGAAGGAACTTTGCATTTATGACTAATAGAATAAAGCATCCATCCACACGTGTATTGCAAAGTGAGTCTCTTAGTTCCTTTAAGATTAAGCTGAAATGCCCAAGAAATCTAGCAGCATCCAGGCTGACGTCACAAAGGCTCTTATGGAGCTTGATGATGGATGCATTTAATAAAGATGTGATGCGCTCGCATCTTGAGCAGCTTGTGGCTCCTTCTGAGCTGAGTCTGTGCCTTTCATTTCTCCCATTCTCCCTAGAATATTGAAAGTTTATCCCTCATCCCATTTTATTCTTGCTGGGAAAGTGATACTGCAACCTAGCCTCATAGGACGAACTGGAGACAGAGACACTGGGGTTCCACCTCCAGGGTGTGAAAGGCTATAAGAGCCAGGGACCATTTGTGCCTCTTACGCACAATGAGAGAATGTATCTTCCCTGCTCTTAATAACCAAGGAGGAAGAAAGACTCTTAGAGCAGAAACAAGAGAAGGGCAGGTGGTGCCAGCTCTGAGCGACAGTCTCCCTGACTGCTCATTGCCTGTGGGAGTCAGATCTTTTTTCTATTCTTCCCACCCTCGGCTCCCTTGTCAATCTGCCTTTCCGATCCTATCCATCAGTAGGACACCCTGATAGAGACTATGCTGGTTGGCTTTTGTCAACTTGACATAAACCTAGATATATCTGGGAAGAGGGGATCATAATTGAGAAAATCCCTTTATAAGATTTCTTATAAAAATAAGAAAGCAGACTGAGCTAGCCATGATGACCAAGCCAGTAAGGAGCACTCCTCCATGACCCCTGCATCCAGGTTCCTATCCTGTTTGAGTTCCTGCCCTGATTTCCATTGTTGATGGACTATGATGTAGAAGTGTAACCAAATAAGCCCTTTCCTCCTCAAGTTGTTTTTGGTCATGATGCTTTATCACAGCAAAAGAAGCCCTAAAACAGAGACCTAGGAAAGCTAGGCAGGAAACTAGACCACAGCTGCCTCTGTCCCTACCTCAATACCTCCTCCGTTTTGCCTTTCATTACTGTCAATATTGTCCTTTTGTGAAATCAGGGAATTGAACAAAATGTACCTCAGTTGTGCCCAGGGATTCTAGAGCTGTGACCTCGGACTGAACCCCTATCCCAAAGCACTGAGGAGCAACAAGATAACAGCTTGGGGCATCCAGGTCCAGGAAAGTGTGCCACCACTCCCTGAGGATCCTTTGGCCACTGGTGGCACAGAAGAGATGGAAGGTTTCCTAAGAACCTGGAAATTTGCGCTGTACTCTTTGACCTGTTAGAATGTGACTTCTACTTTTTAAAACCACACTAAGCCTATTTTTCTGCACAAGTCCCATTATCTGCTATTCCCTTCTTTATTCCCTCCTTCTCAGCATTCTGCCTCCTTGACCACACATCACCATCTGACACTGACCACCAGGAGAGCTAGGAGGGTCCCCTCGATACAGATGCAGAATCCAAGCAAGGTTAAGAGGTATGCATAAGCACCCATCAACACAAAACTCACTTTTTTCACCTCAGAGAAGTTTCTAGATCTATGGCAGTAAGAAGCCATTGACCCTGTCAGTCACATTAATTGGTAATTACTGTTTTTACTTCCAAAACAAGTATAAAACGTAATATTTTCTAACTAAAAGTAAATCAATACCACAACCTTCCATATAACATTACTTCCAGTTTCCCCCCCATACACACCTCACTGAAGTCTTACTATGACTGTATAATATTTTTCTTCCAAGGGATTGTCTTCCTTATACCATAATTTTCACACCATAATAATTTTTCCCTCTGTGCTGCCCATGTAACTCATCTTTTGCAAGTTTGATATTAACACAAACAATATTACAATAGTAGAAGAGAAAGAACTAACACATGACATGTTGCTGATTTTCATGTCATCTTTTTTGAAAAAGTCTCTATGCCGTACACATACACAAAACACACACACGCACACAGACATTCATTCTACTCTGAGAAGCTGACCAACACATACATTTAAACAATACCCGCCCATCCAGTATGGTATGTCAGTATAAGATTTTGTGTCTACACACCTACAAATGGAAAGGTGAAGTCAGAGCATAGCTATTTCTTTCTCACAGAAAATGTTAAAAAGCATGAATTCTAAATGAGAAGGGGGATTGGGGAATGAGCAGTAGACAATGAATTTTGGGGGCCAGGGGTCTCCTCCAGAATTGAGTGTATCCACCATAATTACTCAGAGGTGTTTCCAACCCTTAGCCCTGGGCCACTTATGACTGAAAATCGACTAGACCAAAGCTCAAAATACTTATGACAATATGAATGCTTGCAAGAGTTTGTTCTTTGTTTTTGCTTTGGTTTTTTTGGTTGGTTGGTTGGTTGGTTGGTCTTGGTTTTAATTTGGTTTCTGCTTTGGTTTAGTTTCATTCCTGGAATACGGTTGTTGGGTGTGGATTTTGTAGATAATATCATGTCACTATGTCAAAAGGTTGGACATACCTACAAGGTGTGTTACATCACAAACCACAGAGACCTCAGAATCCAATGTTCTCTTCTGACCTCTGTGGGCACTACGCTCATGCACAGACACACACACACTGTCTTAGTCAGAGTTTCTATTCCTGCACAAACATCATGACCAAGAAGCAAGTTGGGGAGGAAAGGGTTTATTCAGCTTACAATTCCATACTGCTGTTCATCACCAAGGAAGTCAGGACTGGAACTCAAACAGGTCAGGAAGCAGGAGCTGATGCAGAGGCCACGGAGGGATGTTCTTACTGGCTTGCTTCCCCTGGCTTGCTCAGCCTGCTCTCTTATAGAACCAAGACTACCAGCCCTGAGATGGTCCCACCCACAAGGGGCCTTTCCCCCTTGATCACTAATTGAGAAAATGCCTTACAGTTGGATCTCATGGAGGCATTTCCTCAACTGAAGCTCCTTTCTCTGTGATAACTCCAGCTGTGTCAAGTTGACACAAAACTAGCCAGTACACACACACACACACACACACACACACACACACAATTTGAAAAGAGAAATGAATGCAGAACACATATATGAATTTCTTTAACCCAATTAATAAACCATAACTAAACATTAAAATAAATAATTTTTAAACTGAAACTTTTTCAGAGCTAAATAAAGAGAAACAAAGCTGATATTCGAACAGAAAAAACAACACTGTTCAAAACAGGAGAACAATTCCAATACCCCAAGTTACTCATTCTCTCTTTGACTCCCTCCCTAACACAGCAACATTCCTTCTCTTAAGAGAAATCCCAGTGATTTGTGGCAGAGGCTCAGGCTTCCGGTGGGCACAGGGAATGGGGCGTAACTTCTTTGTCTCATGCATGGAGTGGGCGTACCCTACACCAGCTGGGTAGCTGCCCTGCTCTTTCTCTTCCCTCGGGCTATGTTGTCAGTGCAGCTGGCTCACTCCTGTCCTAGAGTGTCATGGGGAAAGTTTTCAAGGGTGATAATGTCAATGTGTTTCTGAAAAAAAAAAAAAAAACACCAGAATGTGATGATTTTCATACATAAAATGTAAGAGACATAAACCTATAAATAACCATCTCCAATTAACCTTCCTCTACCTTCCTTGTCTTTCAAACTGATCCAAGCTCTCTCTCCTCCAGAAAACCAATTACAATTGGCACTTGCTTTTCTTCGGTTGTATCTCATCTTGTTTATGCTGCTTCTGCTGGCTTGTTATAATTCATTCCTGCAAATTCAGGAGCCAGGCTGGTTTTCAGTTTAAGTACATTTTACTTGCACTTTTTTTTCCGGGGGGGGGGGGGGGGGGGCTGGGGGCTGGGGGGGGTCTGTTCAACAATTTATCCTTCAGTCAATGACCCTTAAGGAAAACAATGTCCACCAGGACAGATTCAAATTGAAGAATCAGAATTGGAACAAGCCCAAATCCAATTTTAAGAATTAAGCTAGAGTTTATCTCTGGCATCCAGCTATTCTCTCCAGCTCTTGGAACCGCCCTCTATTCAGACTCCATTCTCCTTCCTGTCGTCACGGCGTGAATGATAATCTCCATCTCTACGTTAGCATTTTATTGCCTATCAGGTGCCCCATTCCCACCGACAGATACGTATGTTCAAATATTTCACATCTGAAAATGTTTCTGGTGGTCTCGTTGCCTTAGCATGAGATCTTAGCATTACTCTGAGATCTTTACACATCAATTGATTTAAAGTGTTTCCACCTGTCACTCCCACATCTTTATGACTAACATTTACAAAACACGACCAACCTGATTTCCTCCCCCATCACAGAGAAATAACTCTGGTCAAAATTACCAAATTCTCCCTCCCCAATAAGACAAAGGAATAATGTTCAACTGTGGAAAGAAACCATAAGGTCAAGGGACCATCTTCAGCCTCTGTCTTCCTGAGTCCCTCTAGAAGTCTACAGTTGCCACCACCGCCTTCCCAACGATGTCTTTCTCCTGGCTGCCATAATGCCAGGCTCCTGTGTGGAATCGATCCCCTTATGATTCCTTCATGGCTTTCATTTTTGAGTCTATCTGCTTTCTGACAGTTATTCTTCACCTACTTACCTACTTAATTAAAACCTTTGCTCAAGAGGAATATCACAGAGACCCAGACACCATCTAGATGCCAAGCACTCCCAAATGCACCTCTCTAACCCTGAGCTCACCCCAGATTCAAACAGAGGACCATTTGCAAACCTGGAAGGGGTCTACTTAAAGTGCCTTGCTATTGATCTTAATGTGAAGTTCAAACTTAATATACTTCAAACTTAATAGACTTACAACCCTTAGTTGTCTGCCTAAAGCCTGAGCCTCTGAGTTTCCTAAACTCGCTCAGCAGTTGTTCTTGGCCTCGGTTTGTTTCCTTCCTCTCTTGACCTCACCCTACCTGCCATCCATCAGTCCACAGCCTGATACTTCAGGTCCCAGCCATGGGATGCAAGCTGGCCAATTCACAGTGCCTCACAGGACTTATCACAACTGCCTCAGGATAAGGCTCCATCGTTGCACTCATGCCCTCAGCTCCTACATCACCTCTTTGGGTTTTAACCTTGCTCGCCCTAATGTAAAATCCTACCAGTAAATAGATCAAAGATAGGTTGATAAAAGAGCACATCTCCAGCATGTGGCATTTGATTACACTTGGAATGACATCTTACCCTTCACTCAGCCTGCATTTCCCTATGGTGGCCTTTACAGCTTCCTGTGGAATGCACTTTCTAGTTTTATTTAATATCTGTTGCATATGGCATTGGGCTGCACAGAGACATGTTCACATAAGTTTATATTACAAATTCAGCACATTCCACCCTACCATTTCTCATCTCCATCCCATCCCCCACTTAGTCCTCTTTATCACCCTAGAGAATCTCACTTCCTCTCTCAGGTCATACATACAATGATTTTAGGTATCTAAATAGAATCTAGAAGGCACAAATTCTCCAACATATTCTTTCTTCTGACTATAAACATAAATTGATATCTGTCAAACAAGTGACAAATGGATGATTCTAAGACTGGAACAGGAAATATGAGAAATGAGCCTAGAGCATCTTGTAGTGCCATAAAGAAAGGAGAATTAACACACACATATAACATATACACCCACCACATATATTAACATATATACCTCACACATGCAAACATACAAACACACAACATATATACATACACACATACAACATATATGCATATACATATGCCCCCGTACATACAACAAATACACACATACATATGCACACACAAACACAACCTATACACATGCATGCAACATACACAAATATATACATATAACACATACATAGAATACATGCAGACAAGATATTATACACATACATATATACACATACATACAATATACATGTACATGCATACACAATATATACACATGCCATGCATACACACTCATATAATAGACCAAAGGGACAGAGGAGCCAGATAGAACTCCCAATGACCAATGCTAAAATCATTTGAGCAACAAACTAAGGTAAAATTGGATTTTATAACCTAAAGTTTAAAACCTGCAGGTCCACTTTTGTAAGTCAATATTGCATAAATTAATAAGTGAAAGGAAACCAACTTTTCATGCGGAAAAATTTCAAATATGCCACATAGGTCTCCTGCTTAGAAATCTTACACACCGAATTCAAGCCAGGAGATCAAGGTGAACTTCATGAATCCTGGTGATAGTCAGACCCTTGAAGAAAAGAGCACTCAAGATCTGTGCTGTCCCTCCCAGAACTGCAAACCCTATCCTAATCATGAATTTAATGTTAGAGAAATGCCACTATGGAAGATCTTAACATATACCCGTCCAGTGAGTGTTCTTCAAAGCGTCAAAATCGCAAAACAGGAAAATCTGAGAAGCGCTTGCTGAAGAGGAGCCTAAGGAGACAGGACTGGATGCAGCTCCTCATGCTAGATGGGAAGGAGGAAGGGCTAAGGGATTATCATAATTCTCAACAGACCTTGCAAGCCTATGACTTATTTTTACATAGAATATGTACTTAAGACTTTTTTAGTATGCATGAGAATTTTGTCGCTGGCCTAAGAAACACCTGATAACTGGGCTCAGTTCCCCAGAGTTCCGGATACCTTCAGGCGTGCATTCCTAATGAGTCCTAAGGAATACACACTGCTATTCCCAGCACCACAGGTCAAAAACTGAATGTGTTAACCCATCCCTACATAGTAAGTAGTTATGTTACCTGTCTTGGGGCAGTGGGGAGGTCACAGCCTGGGCCTCAACAACCCAGTTTTAGCAACCCATCCTGAATAAGTCAATTAAACAAGCCAAATTAACAGTGAAAATTAGGAAAAGGAGATGTGTTTAATGTAGTCACACTGGGAAAAGGGTAATCCAGCAAGGGCCCAAGTTCATCTCTAGCATCCTGGCATGAGGATAAAGTTTAGGTAGAAGGTAAGATATATGCATAATTAAGCAGCCTGGCCAAGGTGAGGTCCTGCCCACTATCTCAGCTCCAAGTCTCTTCCACATGGTCACGTGACAAGTTCTAACTCTTTCTCCAGGACCCAAGCTGTGTTTAGAAAGAGATATATACATTTTTTCCAGATGGCCTATAACAGTTAGCCAGTAAGTTAGTTTTAGTTAGTTAGTTAGTTCCTTAGCATTAACCAGGAAGAAACACTCAACACAGCTACCAATGGTCTCTGAAAGTACATCAGAAGAATTAACTACCGTTAAAGAAGGCACACAGGTCGTTGCATTAATGCATTAACAGATACTAAATCGATCTCAGCCAACCTGAGGCCGTGAAAGATGTGATCAAAAGATGACAGCGCAAGAGCTGGGAAAACATGAGCTACTACTGAGTCTGTTCAGCCCTGGAGCCTGTACTACTCTGACATTCCTCTGTGAGATTAGATGTGTCCCTACTGTCTGAGCCAGTCTGAGCCCATGCTTCTCAGCGGCTTACAGTTAAGGTCACGTGGGAACAGCCTTTCAGATCCCATCTCCTTCTGCACACTCATTCACTAGCATCGGCCATCCTGACATATGCTCTCTCAAATACATGCGGCTCATCTTGCATCCGGCTCCATCAGGGACAATTCTTACCCTGACATTATGTCCTCAAGTCTCCCAGGGCTGCCTGCTTCTCCCCTGGGCTTAGCTCAAAACATGACTTCTTCAAAGCCAGCTATGCAGATTGTCCAACCCATGTGCTTTCCACGATGCCACCCCCCAGCACTTTATCTACCACCTCACTTTGCTGTCTTCTGAGCCTTTACACTGATGGATTCCTGTTTCCACAGGCCTCCGCCGTTTCACACTCGAGAGCCACGGCCCTCTTTGTTCCCTGTCAGTTTCTATATCCTTCTGTGCCTAGGAATGCGAGGGATGCTTGACAAATGTTTGCTTAACAGATGAATTAACTGAACAGCTAACATATGCCCACTTTAAGATAAATTCACACTTTGTCCAAATGTGAGAATTTCAAGATGATTGACAGCCGACGGTGCTGAGAAGGGTATCTTCTCAGCGATCTCCTTTAAAAAGGCAGCACTCTGTGTAGGGGACCATATGTTGTATCTATATATAATGTACTCGGATTCCCAGAGAAAAGATCAAGCCAGGTGTTAGCAAAACACCCAAGGGATAAAAGCCAACAGATCCACACACCAAGCCATAGCAATGCCAAGAGCAATGAGATTAAGTGACAGCTTTGACCCACAGAGGACCCACAGCAGGAAAAACATACCCACCCCAGAGAGGGAGATTCATTCTAAGACAAAACAAAAGGCTAATCCCCTGTTTGGAAGGTTTTGTTTTATTTTGTTTTGTTTTGTTTTTTGAGACAGGATTTCTCTGTGTAGCCCTGGCTGTCCTAACTTCCTCCATCGTATCTCTGAGTTCCTGAGCTTTAGATGGGCCCTCCTCACCATCCAAAAAGCACCGAGGGTCCGAGGAAGAATTTTGGTTTTGTGTTTCTAAAACTTACTTTTAAACCCAGGGACTGTTTCCCCAGTCTCCTTCCCTAGGAAGAAATAAGAGCTGCCTACTGACTTTCCAGTCAAACCACAACCATAACTGGGCTAGAAGGAGACCTCTAGCACAGACCCCTTGGATAGAGTCAATGCTGTGACTTTTTAGCCTCAAATTGAGAGTTCTATGCACAGCTGCTTCTCGGCCATTTTCAGGTTCATTTACAGGCAGAATGATCAATTGCAAAGGGCTTTTAAAACAAGCTATGCTTTAAAACTTATCCTTTTAATGAATTTACTATCAATTTTATTGGTTCCTGGTTCTTATAAACACACCTGTATTGGTCCCTTTGGGTCTCTGATTTGTTGATTGGCATACACATCTTTCCCTGTTTCTGTTATTAATATAAGTATTCTGTTTCCTTGTTGTCCAGTTGTTCTATTAAGCCTTAAAAGAAAAGGGGGGGGCAGTGCTAAAGAGATAGCTCATAAGTTAAAAGCACTTACTGCTCTTCCAGAGAACCCGGGTTCAGCTCCCAGCAACTACATGGTTACCCACAACCATTTTTAACTCCAGTCCCAGGGGATCCAGTGCTGCCTTCTGGCCTCCACAGGCTCCAGGCACACATGCAGAATGCTGCTGCCTGACTCAGGAGGGTAAAGAAGACTGACTGAAGAAATGCAAAACCCAGGCACATTGAGAACAGGTATGACTTGCCTAGGGTTAGCAAACCGTAGATAGAGAATATAAACTTCACAAGCACAATCTACATAGTGGCATTGGAAATCAGCAATAAGGATGTCTCATTTGGCCAGGGCAAGCTGAGAAAGCCACAACTTCCTACACGAAATGAGTCTCTCTTTGAAAGCATGAAGAAATATCTTTGGAGAGGACTTACTCTAACAGTAAATAAAGCATTGATTAAATGGTGTTGAGAACATCAGAACTCAGAGGACAATGACCACACAACCTTAAATTTTGCAATAACTACCCTGGATCAAAAAGAAGTTACTCCTTCCAAGAATATATACCTAAGACCTGAGAATGTGGCTCAGTTGGTATAGTGTTTGTCTAGCATGCATGAAACCCTGGATTTTATACAGAATAAACCACATAAACTGGTCTTGGTGACATGTGCCTATAGTCTCAACACTTGGAAGTTGAAGGCAGGAGGGTCAGAAGTTCAAGGACATCCTCTACTACATGTTTAAGTTTAAGGCCAGCTTGAGAAACAAGAGACTATCTCAAAGGGAAGGAAGGGAAGGGAACAGAGGGGAAAGCTTAGAAAAAAAACTTACCTTAGAAAGCTTTTAAATATATATATATATATATATATATATATATATATATATATATATATATATATATAGTATGTGTGTGTGTATGTATATATATATGCACATATATACATATATATGTGCATATACTTATGTATTTATACTTATTTATATATAAATATATTTATACTTATATATACATATCTATGTGCACTCACACATACTCACACTTTAGAAGACCAAGTTGGCCTTTTGCCTGTTGGCCTTGTGTATATTTTATGAATGTTTTCTCAAGAGTCTGGGAGATATCATCTTGAATTAGACATCAAGAAAGATGGTGCCCTTGTCTTGCCTTCTGTTGGAAGCAGGACCCTAACTCAAGGGGCTCCTTGCTCTAAATTGCAAAACTACTTCTTGTTATCAAAAATAACCGTTTGTCTGTTCTGTGTCTAAAGCTAAGTACCCAAGGCAGATGGCCACTCCTCCTTCCTGGCGAAGGATGGAAATGAACCATGGGTGTCAGGGCTACCGTCCAGTCCTCTTACTTGAGAAGCAGATGTTTGTCTTAAGAGACTGTTCCGACTGCATTGTATCTGCTTGGCTGTCTAGGACTGAATTGCCTTCCTGCCTTTGCAGTCTCTCGGTGAATTCTTGTGGTATATCCCACATTCTGGCTTTGTTCTTAGTAATAAAAGCCTTTTCCTTCTCATCACCCTCAAGAGCAAGATTCCTGGGTAGAAAGAAGATTTTGGTTTTAGTGTATTTCTCCAGTAGGTACCATTCTTTTCTTTCTAAATGACTAAAAATTAACACAAATTTCAAAACCTTCAAAGCACACTTTGTGGCAAATGCTTATGTCAGGCTTTGCCCATTGCCACTGGGCAAGCAGGAAACTGGCAATACACTTGGGTGGGAGTTTGAGCAAATATTGGCAAATGACACTCTGTCCCCCTCCATTCCTCCCTCCTCCCCTCCCCCACCCTCCTCTCTCTGTCTCTGTCTCTCTCTCTCGTGTCTATTTGTGTGTGTGTGTGTGTGTGTGTGTGTGTGTGTGTGTACCCATAAGTGCACACATGTGAGACCCATAGGTTAGTTGGGTGCCTTCTCTATCACTCTTCACCTCATGTTTTGGGACAGGGTCTCTCACTGAACCCGAGTTCACTGATTATGCCAGACTGGCTCCCCCAGGAGCCCAAGAATCTCTCAGTCTCTGCCTCACTGGCATTGGGATTGCAGACAAGTGCCTGCATGACACTGGGTGCTGAAGCCTGAACTCAGATTCTTATACTTGTGCAGCAAGCTCCTAACCAACTGAGCCATCTCCCCAGGCCCTGGAGCTGACATTTTCAATGATCTGTTTGTTACATTCAACTAAACTTTGGGAGAATCTTTTTGTATACTAGATAAGTAACGATCAGAATTGAACTTTAGTTGAGTTGTGCCCCTAATGGGGAAAAAATAAGTGACTTTAAAAAAAAAATGTTGAAATGGAATCTTGAAATTTTCATAAATGAAAAAAGTAGCATTTTAAGTATTTCCATGGGTGTGCACAGGTGTGTCACGGGTGTGCTCAAATGCTACACATCTGCGGTTCATATAACAAGAACAGCTTCTCTGTCCTAAGGACTCCATCGACTTTCTAAAACCTAACATTGTATTAGCATTCATTGAAACCATAGAAACCATGTGGCAACACATCTCACCATAAACCGATTGTAATCAGCTCTGTCAGATACTTATTTGCTGGTAGAAATGATGAGTTTCCACAGGAGGAGAGAGAACTGTCCAGCCTGGGAGATGCAGGCAGCCATTCCAACACACAGGCAACAGCAAGAACAAAGGTGCCTGTGTGGCAAAGAGTCACTCACTGAGAGCTACACAAGGTCAATTCCCTGTTGTTGATGACCAGCATGCTTTAGGGATATAGAGAGCTAAACAAGACTCCCAGAGACGCCACTGCAATTCAGAGGCAAAGAATATGGATGGCATGTAGTTTTGTGCCACAAGCCCTCTTGATATCCTTTAGCCTCAAATCTTTAACTCGTTTTACAGCAATATGATCATTAGTTCTTTGTTGTTTTCTTGATGCTGAGATGTAAGGGTTTCTTGCGAGTTTTGGATATTAACTCTCTAGAGAGTGCATGGTTTGCAAAGACTCTCTAGTTCATAGCAAGCCAACTTCAATCAGGAGGGATGACCAGATACTGTGAGGAGGAGGAACCTGAGGTGGCACTATGGGTACTGGAGCAGGAAGAAGCAGCTTAAGGGTCACATACTTGCTACTTCCCCTCAGCAGCTCCTTTGTCACTGAATGTCCTGGGTGGACCCAATGACAGAGAATGGGAGATCTGATCTATAAGAGAAAGCCCAGCATGGGGACTGTAAAGTGATTACTGAGTAAGCATGAAGACCTGAGTTCAAATCCCCAGCTTGTCTTTCTTGGACGTTCATGTTTGTGTTTTCACACTGGGATCTGGGTATCTGGAGTTAAGATGTTTGAGGCATTTCTTGGCATAGCTTGGTCTTGTCATTGTTGGATGGGTGTTCCATTCTTTGGTAGCTGTTGCCCCTTTGAGATCCTAGGCAAGTGTAGTGCCTGTGAGGTCCCTGATAATGCTTCTGAGAGCCCAGACACAGTGAGATGGATATGGACTGGGAGGAATGGCTAAGAGGGACCATGAGAAAGAGCTTGAAGACCAGGGTCTCTGCCAAGAGTCAGAGTCTCCAGAGAGGAGGTTGAGCAGGAGGAGGGGCTCCTGTGGGCAGACTGCTAAATGACTAAGAATAAGTCTGGAGAGAGTAGAATGGGGGACAGGAAGAATAGTGAAAATCACCTCCCTGCATCTAGTTCAGTGTGGCCACTGGAGGTCCCTGGTAGAAAATGCTTCTGCTGATCAGAGGCTAACACAGAGCAGCAGAGATGGGCTAGAAGAAATGGTTGAGAAGGTCAGTAGGAAAGAGCTCATCTGGGTCCAAAATAAGAGGTGGAGTCCCCAGGGAACGGAGGTGGAGGAGGAGGAGGAGGAGGAGGAGGAGGAGGAGGAGGAGGAGGAGGAGGGCCCACAGACAGGCTGCAGTAGGATGAACAGTAGGTCTGGAGAGACAGGGATGAAAGCACTAGGAGGAGCCTAGCACTACACCAAAGGCCTCCCTTAAGTATATGGTTGTTGTAGAGAGCTTTTTAGAGCCACATGGCAGGAATTTGACATTGGGCCATGACAAGGAAGTAAGTTCAGGCAGGAATCTAATTTTAGGCTAGAACAAAGAAGTAGGCTTCAGGCAAGAATATGACTTTGATCTAGGACAGGGAAGTAGGCTCAGATATCTTGGTCATCCTGATAAGCTCTTTTTTTTTAATTAGATATTTTCTTCATTTACATTTCAAATGCTATCCCAAAAGTCCCCCATACCCTCCCCTCCCCACTCCTACCCACCCACTCCCACTTCTTGGCCCTGGCATTCCCCTGTACTGAGGCATATAAAGTTTGCAAGACCAAGGGGCCTCTCTTTCCAATGATGGCCGACTAGGCCATCTTCTGATACATATGCAGCTAGAGACATGAGCTCCAGGGGTACTGGTTAGTTCATATTGTTGTTCCACCTATAGGGTTGCAGACCCCTTTAGCTCCTTGGGTACTTTCTCTAGCTCCTCAATTGGGGGCCCTGTGTTCCATCCTATAGATAACTATGAGCATCCACTTCTGTGTTTGCCAGGCCCCGGCATAGCCTCACAAGAGACATCTATATCAGGGTCTTTTCAGCAAAATCTTGCTGGTGTATGCAATGGTGTCAGCGTTTGGAGGCTGATTATGGGATGGATCCCCGGGTATGGCAGTCTATAGATGATCCATCCTTTCATCTCAGCTCCAAACTTTGTCTCTGTAACTCCTTCCATGGGTGTTTTGTTCCCTATTCTAAGAAGGGACAGTCCACACTTTGGTCTTCATTCTTCTTGAGTTTCATGTGTTTTGCAAATTGTATCTTGTATCTTGGGTATTCTAAGTTTCTGGGCTAATATCCACTTATCAATGAGTACATATCATGTGAGTTCTTTTGTGATTGGGTTACCTCACTCAGGATGATGCCCTCCAGGTCCATCCATCTCCCTAGGAATTTCATAAATTCATTCTTTTTAATAGCTGAGTAGTACTCCATTGTGTAAATGTACCACATTTTCTGTATCCGTTCCTCTGTTGAGGGACATCTGGGTTCTTTCCAGCTTCTGGCTATTATAAATAAGGCTGCTATGAACATAGCTGATAAGCTCTTAGAAACAGTGATCATGGGACTTTGTTTATTGCCTTGCTTGTTTCTTGACTATTTGTGTTTATTGCTTGTTCCTCAACCTGGAACTGACCTTAATACTTGCATGTAATTAAAATTGTATAAAAGCAGATTGGAAAAAAAAATAAACCCACCTCAGAACTGGCTGGGGTCATGCTATAGTGTTGTCTAATTGTCTTTTCTCTTTGTAATCTTTGCTTCTGCCCTGAAGAACCTGTTGACTGACTGAGCTGGCTTGGTCAGGTTGTCAGGAATTCAATCATAGCAATGAGAAAAGTATCTAACACATCCACAATCAATGTCCCCCTAAAGGACCCATTTCCTCTATGTTTTAAGTTTGACCAGACTTTCGCGTGTAACCTTCCATGATTCTTCACCTCCTATTCCGAAATGTTCAAGAACATAAAGGAAATACAGTATTCTTATAAACTTTTATGACCGGGTTTCTGCTCCACTCACTATTAAGGCCGACAAAAATCAAACACTCGTGATATTCTGCTTGTGTTTTACAAGTTGTGAAATGGAGTTTAGTGGCCAACACTGGAGACCTGGGATGACCTTATCCTTCCCTGTATCTGAGTTCACAGACTCTTTGGATCCATCATAGCTTGTTAGCAAGCTGAGTGCTTGAGCTTTAGAAACCATTTCTAAATGGCTCTAAGGATGGAAGAACTTCAGCTCACTCCACTCCTCTCCAGCCACCCCTGGGACCAGCCCCAGGGATGTCATCTCATAATGCCCTGATGTTTTATGCTTATAATATTCATTCTCCTCCAGGTTTCTCTGAGACACAGCACTATAGAATTTTTTTAAGATTTATTTAATTTATATGAGTACACAGCTACTCTCTTAGAATACACCAGAAAAGGACATTGGAGCCCATTACAGATGGTTGTGAGCCACCATGTGGTTGCTGGGACTTGAACTCAGGACCTTTGGAAGACCAGCTAGTGTTCTTAACTGCTGAGCCATCTCTCCAGCCCTAGAATTCTTACCATAGAGTCCATACCCAGAACATCCCAGAAGACACACCTGAAAAAAGTGTCTGACATTTCAATATTTTTTCATATTTCATTCTTCTTGGTTTGCATACGCTAGCCCTATAATATCGGAACATGCAATGTCATCAATACCCACCCACTATCAAGCAGTGGGCATGCTCCTGGAATGTCAAAACTTTTAATATTTAACAACACATGCTTCTAACCAAAAAAGTTTTCTCCCTTTTATATGAGGCCTTTTCAGGGCAGACGGATTTCACCAAGAACCTAACAAAGGCAGACTCACAGTCTGGTATTCTCCAAGATATAGCAGTCCTCCATGTGGGGGCTTCTGTCAGACCACTGCATCTCTGCTTTAGAACATCGAACCTTCCTAGCCCAACCTGCACAGACAGAGTGGCTGTAGGAACCCAAAAAGTACAGGGAGGAGCTGAGATGACTAAACTGGCAAATTTGTACAAACTTTCAACACCCTATGGTGTGGGGAGTCAGAGAGAAGAGACTCCCTGAGGCTTGCTGGGTGAGCTCTAAGTCCAGTCAAAGCCTCAAATCAAAAAGGGAAGTAGATGGCAACAGAAAAAAAAAAGTGTCAACTCCTGATCTCTGTATACATGTACACACATACACACGTACACATGTACACACACACACACACATGAGGGGGCTGGCCATAAGGCAGCTCTTTTACAGCCACAAGGCCAATGAAGTCTTTGATCTCTCTCATCTTTCAACCTCCCTTTGAAATCGAGACAGGGGAATATCTTAGAAATCAGGACAGTTGAGAAAACATGTCTTATAGCCCATTAAAAGCAAACCCAAACCTTTTACTCCAGAATTATAAGTTATACTTAAGGAAATAGATTGCTATTTATTTCTGGTGCTATGTGTTAAGAAGATAGTCCCTGACCCATCCTCCCTGTGGCTGTCCATCCTGAGAAGCAGAAAAGAGACCATTAATAAAATATTTAATAATTCTAAGTGGATACTCAAGAGAAAATATCTAATGTGAGCACCCAGGAGAAAGCCACCAACAGAGATAACTTTAAGGGTACAGATGTGAAGGGTCACCAATGGTGTCTGCCGATATAAATTGACAACAGGGGGACCAATAATAAGAGCAGGAGAGAGACCTTGTTCCAAGTAAAAATGACAGCACAGGCCAGAAACTGTCATGAGACAAAAGAACATCACAACCAGGTTCAAACAAAGGGCTCGGCAAGGTGGTCAGTAAGAACACAGACACAGACGCAGACGCAGACGCAGACGCAGACGCAGACGCAGACGCAGACGCAGACCAGACACAGACACAGACACAGACACAGACACAGACACAGACACAGACACAGACACAGACACAGACACAGACACAGACACAAACAAAGGGATGCTATCTCCTTAAGACATACAGGCAAATGGCAGAGTAAACGTCAAGGCAACTGGAGAGCTGCTGGCCTGGCCTGACTGGAGCTACTCACTGTTCATCACAATTAAACTCATGTATACAAGGTGACCTGGGTAGAACATCATCATTTAACTATTTGTTTTGTTAAGTGCCATGCTTCTAGCACTAAAGTAGAAGTATGATTGGTCCCCTGAGACTGATGGAAACCCACAGCTAGCCGGAGCCCTCACATGGAGTCCAGGGTTTGCTGCAGCCTGTGAATGTGAAGAACAGCTCTGTCCCTGGCACAGCTGGCAGATAAAGTCAGAGTATCACCAGGGGTAATGCTGCCTTTCCCTTCCTTAAACACGGGGATTAGAAAACTGGGAACACATTGAGGTCAACTCCAGCTAGTTTATAGGTATGCAGCTACATCCTCTGCCTATTGACCCTCTGTGGCTGTCCCTGCTGTAGTGACAGTAGAAGGTGGGAGCCCTTGGTTCATCACAGTCATCCTCCTCCTTGTTTTTCCTCCTTCCATCTTGCAGCCATGGTCCTAACACCAGAGATCATCTGAGTCACTGTCTAATTCATCAATTCAGAGCTTGGCTCCCACTGGAGGCTCATTCAAGTTTTGTTGAGTTTCGTTGTTTTCATTCTATTGGTTGCATTAGACTTTTGGAAGCAAACCAAACAATATTGTTCTAAAGAAAGAGTTATGGATGCAAGAGGGATGGCTCGGCACTTAAGAGCACTTTTTGCTTTTCCAGAGGACCTTGAGTTCACTTCGCAGCACCCATGCCAGGTGACTCACAACCACCTGTAATTCTAGCTTCAGGGGAATCTGACGCCCTCTTCTGGCCATCTCAGGCACCTGCACTCACATGCATAGACATACACACACTGTAGTGTTTACATCAGAATATCCCTGTCCCCATATGAATTTGAATACTTGGTCTTCAGTTGGTGGTACAGTCTAGGGAGGTTTAGAAGGTCAGGTCGTGCATAGGAAGCATGTCATCAAGGACAGGCTTTGAGTGTTGAGTGATTTGTGCCCCTTTTAGGTCATTGTCCCTGCTTCAAGGATATGGCAAAGGATGTGAGCACTGAGCTTTCCACTCCAGCCACTATGCCGGTATCCTGTTGTCACACCTCTGTCCCCATCCTGAACTCTTATCCCTCTGGAATCATGAACCAAAATAAACTCAGGACCTCTGGAAGAGCAGTCAGTACTCTTAACCGCTGAGCCATCACTCCAGCCCATATATGTAATTTAAAATAATAAAATAAACCTGTCTTTAGAAGGAGCTGATCCTCCCCTTTCCTCCATTCTCTTTTTGAAATAATCAGTGTTAATATTTCAAGCCTTTTACACTTCTCTAAAAGTATCTTTCTTTAAAAAGAAAAAAAACTATTGTTACAATAAAATTAAAAGAACATATTTAATATTTAATACTCAGAGCACATTAACTCACCAAGAATTTAAAAAAAAAACTGTTTTAAGCACTGTGATAAGTGCTGAAGAATGAACTGAAATAGCTGAATAGCAAATATTATCTGTTGTTTCCTTTGGTGGATTGGATAATACCCCATTCTCAGTAAGAGAAGACCCCAATGGAAAGCAGGAGTAAGTCAAATCAGGGTTGGGAAGCATTGACGCTGGGAGGGCTTTGAGCAGTTAAGGCAGTCTGCTTCCTAGCTCTCAAACTAAAATCAATTCTCAACCCAGGAGAAAGTCAGAGCTCGGAGAGCACCTCAGAATGCGCCTAGGTGGCCATTGGTCACACTCATCATGTAGTGTGCTTTCTTTCCTCAGGGAGCTGCTGAGTGCTGCATGACTTGTCCTGGCAAAAAAGTGTGGACAGATGCCTATTTACCCTGATGGGGGAGTGGGCAACAAACCTAAACTATGACCTCACCCAAGTCCAGATCAGTGAGTTCACCGGACCCACAGGGGTATGGATCTAGAGGGAAAACTCTCACCTTCTTCTCTACCACCATGTCTGCCTTCACCCTGCCAGGCTTCTCCCCATGATGATAATGGACTAAATCTCTGAAACTGTAAGCCAGTCCCAATTAAATGATTTCCTTTATGAGAATTGCCTTGGTCATGGTGTGTCTTCACAGCAATACAACCCTAACTAAGACACAGAGAAACACCTTCAATTGGTCTAGCACACATGCAATCGAGTTCCTGATGGAGAAAAGATTGAAGTAGACAGGAGGGAGAATATGTAAAATAAATACCAACAATCTGCTGTTTGATGAGAGCTACAAGTTAGATGATCTCACAATGAAGAAGATGGAATTGTTTTTATATAATTTTTCCTAGATGTTCAACACTCAGTACCAGACACATCTGCCTACCTATCTGCTGTAGTTTAAGCAATAGCCCCTGAAAAATGCCCTCATGTCCTAAACACTTAGTAACTATAAACATTACTGTGTTTGCATCTTCTCTCACAGCTTCGACAAAATGCCTGACAAAGGTGCTTAAGGAAGGAAGGTTTATTTTGGCTCCAAGTTTTGGGATATGGTCTTGAACATGGTGGGGAAGACATGGCAGCAGGAGGAGGAGGAGGCAGCTGGTCACAGTCTATCAGCAGACAGGAATTAGAGGGAGAGTAATGGTGTTCTGCATACTCTCTCCTTTTAATGTAGTCCAGGACCCCAGACCATGGCCTGGTGCCACCACAGTTAGGGTGGGTCTTCCTTCCTCAAGCTAGAAACTCCCTCACGGGTGCATCTAGAGGGTTGTCTCTAAAGTGATTCTAGGTCTTGTCAAGTAACATCAATATTAGCCACCAAAATATCTTATTTGGAAATAAGATTTCAGATATAGTGCTACTGATGTGAAGTCACACTCTATCAGGGTGGAATCCAATATGACCAGTGAGTGTCCTTACAGAGAAACAGAGAGATGAGATGAGGAGGAATACATGGGGAAATGTCCACCAGATACAAGAGGGGGGAGGGAGGGAGAGAGAATGAGAGAGCCCAACCTCTCTGGGCCCTCTGAGGAAACCCTAACCTTCCAACAACTTGATTTTTTTTTATCCTCCGACTCATTCAACTGTGAAGGGGAAAACGTGTTCCTGTTGCTAAGCCACCTTCTTGTGGTCATGTGTTAGTTACAACACTCGTACAAAACCCACCTTGCAGAGCCTGTCAGAATCAGCCAGAACTGTTTGTGTCAAATTCAGCCTGGCACACTCCCCTTGCCTGAGAACAGAGAAAGTGCGATTGAAAAGACTTGTTTAATGGGCTCTGAACTCACTACATCTGCCCTCCCTCAGCGTCTTACAGATGAATTCAAACAGAAAGAGACTCTTGTCCTAGATTACAGTCATTTCCTCACATCCCTACCTGAAACCCACAAAGGCCGAGTACCAGGAAAATGGTTCAATGGAGTTAAAATGTCTAGAAAACAGTTCTGTTATTCAAAGCTCCTGACATTTCCCAACCAAGCTGATGAAGCTCCTAGGTAGAGTGTCAGTCAAATAAGGTAAATGATGTCCTTTGTCACACAGAACTTCTGCACCCATAGGCAATGGTCAGAGGCCCACAGAAGGAGAAAGGACCTCAGTGGCCTCGGGTACACCCCTATATATATACTGTAATCTCTGCCAGTATGCAGCAACAAATTTGAGAGTGTCAAGCCCTTTAAATATGAAACGGAATTCAGCCGTGGACTCTAAGAATGTGATGTCAAAAACCTAGAGAACAGAGCAGAAATACGTGGAAAGATGGAAGAAGGAAGTCAGGAAGAGGGGCTATGGGGCCTGACAGCAGCTCTGCTGTCCTAATTAGCAGTCAGAGACATCTATTTCATACCCAGATGCTCAGTAAAGCATTGAGTCTCCAAGGTTGCTGTTTCCACCCTCCCCAGGGGTGTCTGTGTGTGTGTGTCTGTGTGTGTGTGTGTGTGTGTGTGTGTGTGTCTGTGTCTGTGTGTGTCTGTGTGTGCGTCTGTGTGTGTGTCTGTGCGTCTGTGTGTGTGTGTTGGGAAGGAAGGCTCCAAACTGGGTGCCTGACCTCAGGATTCCTGGGTATAGATGGAGCGAAGCAAGCCTGGGTCTACAGCAACAGCAGGAGCAGCAGCTTCTTGGAGCTGATCTTTGTCTGGTTTATTTTTAGCAGCAATGCACCATGACTCTGCGCTCTCCCTAATATAACTGGCAGCGGCAGGAACTGTAACTACAGCTAAGGACTTGCAGCATCTCAGATCCTCCTGGACAAATAACGAAGCATTGCTAGGCTGCTGAGACGTTCAAACACTGCATATTATTTTCCAGAATTTAAGAGGCAAAAGGGAAGGATATATCAACATTGACTCTTCTTAGGGACTTTTAACCAGTCCCTCCAGACACCATAAAGCCTGAGAACTAAATAAACAGATGCCAACATAAAGCACAACTGTGATTAATATTTCCTAGCATTAGTAAAAACTGAAAATCATGCTGAGATCAGCATTCTCAGCATGAATGCTGTCTCTATGTCCACTTGAAGCTATAGAGAAGGTAGCTCTGAGACAAAATAAGTTAATGATTTTGTGATTATTATGATAGCAATGCCCTCTTTAAAGGAGTACAGTATCATAGACACTGTAAAAATTAATAAGAGATAGTAAGATATAAGATCACCAAGAGGTAATGCTGTCCTGGAAACTCTAGTTATTTTCTACTTTAAAATGTAACAAAAGACTATAGAAAAGTTCAAGAGCTCAGTGCCGGGTAAGGGAGGAGCCTTTGATTCAATTAAGCCAGGAAAAACCATAGCGATTAGAGATTCCCTTTAACAGTCATGGATTGGAGCTGGAGTGATGGCTCAGCAGTTAAGAGTGCTTGCTTAATCCAAGTTCAGTTCCCAGTACCTATATCAGGAAACTCATAACTATGTTTAACTCCAGGGGATTCAATGTCCTCATGTAGCAGATACATATACATGGGTATAAATAAAATTCTTAAAAATCATAATAAAAGAGATCTCACCCTGTGCCGAAACATAGCTGAACCTCAAGGACATTGTGCTAAGTGAAATAAGCCAGTCGTAAAAACACAAATATTAGCAGGTGTCACAAATATTAGCAGGTGTGGTGGTACATAGCGCCTAAGCACTGGGGAGGCTGAGGTAAAGGCACAAGATCAAAGACTGCTCTAAGGCAAGTTTGAGCAGCACTGTCCTGATTAATGGTTGATGTGGGATGGCCCAATTAACTGTGGATCATAACCAATCTGGAGCAGGCAGTCCTGAGTTGTGAAAGCAAGCAAGCTGAATGAGCCATGAGGAGTAAGGCAGTAGGCAGAGTTTCTCCCTGGTCTCTGTTCCTGCCTGAATACCTGCCCTGAATTCCCTCGGTGATGGAATGTAACCTGAAAATCACACACTGAAATACAAGCTTTCCAAGTTGCATTTGGTCATAGTGTTTTATAACAGTAACAGAAACCTAAGACAGCATTTGCGTGGGGTGGATAGACATTTGTGGCTCCCCCAGAAAGTCACACAACAGTGAGACAATTCTGAGGCATGTTTGCTGTCTTCTCTGTGGCCCACCATGAGAACTCATTAGCACAGCTTCCTCTCTTCTGTCTCATTACCCACCTCCCTGCTGGTACTCTCTGGGGGCAGCCAAACAACTTACATACAGCTCTTCATCGTCATACTTGCTATGGTGAGAGCCCAAGAAAGAAAGAAAGAAAGAAAGAAAGAGAGAGAGAGAGAGAGAGAGAGAGAGAGGGAGGGGAGGGAGGGGAGGGAGGGAGGGAGGGAGGGAGGGAGGGAGGAAGGAAGGAAGGAAGGAAGGAAGGAAGGAAGGAAGGAAGGAAGGAAGAAAGAAAGAAAGAAAGAAAGAAAGAAAGAAAGAAAGAAAGAAAGAAAGAAAGAAAGAAAGACAGACAGACATTAGGGATGATAGCTGCCCAAACCATGTGCTATGCAACCCTCTAAGTGTCCAAAGAGCTGATCCAGCTCGGGTGGAATGGAGGAATTAGTGGCCACACATCAGAAGAGCCTTAGAAACTACCTTGGGCAACTTTAATTCTTTCTTATGTTTATCCCGGTGCCTCAAAATGTTTCCAAAAAGCAAAATACAATGCAATAAAGTCACCTCTGTAAAATGCAAAACTTGGAAAACTACCAAAATAGATGGTCTGCCATTTTCTCTGGGGCCCTTCATAGTTCTAACACTTAGAGCCTCCATCGACACTTCTAAAAAGTTCATACTCTGGAGAATGGTCCATGTTCATTTTTGTTTAGTCTTTTTAAGCATCTTTTTAAGCAAAGTTGGGGTTTATCAAAGGCAATTTTTCAAGATTTATTTGTTTTTATCTTATATGGATAAGTGTTTTGTCTGCATGGATATGAGTACATTGCATTCATACTTGGTACCCACAGAGGTCTTAAGCTAGGATTCCCCTGTAGCCAGAGTTATGAACAATTGTAAGCAGCCATGAGAATTCTGGGAATTAAATCCAGGTCCTCTAGAAGAATGACAAGTACTCTTAAGTGCTAAGCCATCTCCCTAGTCTCCTATTAAAAACATTTTTAATATAGTTCCTAATAAGTATAGAAATTAATAGAAAGACCAAAACCTAAGGAAAGGATAAGACATACACATATGTCCCTACATTTAATTTTTTTCTATAAACTGTGACAATGGAAGTGATAGAAATGCTAAAATTGGAAGGTTTCCCAGAAAATTAGAAATGCAACCATTTGGTTTCACTAAGACACCCTCTAGCTTAGCAAAGGCACCACAGCCTGGAGAGGATCCCTCCCTTCTAGAAAGTGGATCATTTCTCTGCAGCCTTTCCAGGCTTAAACTCAGATAATGGCTTGAAAGAAAATTCTACCCATCTCCTTATCCCCCAATGGAAACAACTCAAGTACATGATGCTTAGCCTGGAATGCTGGTAACTTCCCACTGGCAAACTGGCTTTTCCCACAGCATCTCATTGTTCAAATAAGGTGTGTCCCTGTCTAATAAACTAGATCACATTTAGTTTGGCTGCAGGGCACATCCTTATGGACAAGCATATTTAATAATTACCATACCCTGCTCTCTAGCACACACGGTCTGGCTGCTGGCTGCTGAGTTCCCCAGCTCTGACCCCATTAAGGTCTTTTCTCCTGACTGAATCAGTTACCACACGCAAGAACACTCCCTGTCAGCTACACTCCAATGCACAGAAGCCTCTAGACATGCCTCTTCCCTTTTGCCCACCTCTCACTGAAACTGGTTCACTGCACCATGTGGAATTCTGTCATCGGCCACCTCCCCTCTGCTTCTATCTCCCTAAACACTCCTCTGATCTGGCCAACACAGAGTCATTCTCACATCAGAGCCACGAGCTCTTTAAGGCAAGTCTGTCATTTCTATCCTGGTTTTAAGGATTTCTTGCTGAGGGTTGTATAGTAGTGTTGGCATAGCTGTGTTCCATATTGATCCCTAGGATGCTGTCAAGGGCTGCTGTAATCCATAATTAAAGAAGGTCTCTAAATCTGGTCCCTGAGAGCTAATCCCCAGTCCTTTCCATGCCAACTCTTTTACAATCAAACACCCTACTACAGTCTAAGGTTAAATCTAACCCTTTTTACCATTTCTACCAAAATTTTAAAAATCATGTTTAAAACAAGCACCTAGTTATTTGAAGTAAACTTTCATGCTTATATGCCCTCGGGTTTGTTTTAGGAATGTTGAAGATTGACAGCAAAAAGGCGACTTTCGAATACATCTTTCTCTTTATCCTGTCTTTTAGACAATTGTTTCCTGTAGTGTTTTTGTAATAATGGTCCATTTAACTCAGCAATTCAGACAGGAAGAGCATTGATTATATATTAAGGAGAGGCTGAGCCGAAGTACACATGAAGTGCACCAGAGAATGAACGGATGGAATCTGAAACAGCACTCTTCAGCTTCCTCAGCTTCCCTGCTCCACAGATCCATTCTGGGCTGCATCGACCTTATAGATCCATACTTAGGATATGCACCAATGGCTGACCAGTGCCTGAAGCTGGCCCCTTTGCTCTCTCAGAGCTCATCCCAGTCTCTCTCTCGATTGGCACTTCCTTACATTCTCTTCCCACAATCCTCTGTACATTTCTCTTTCACCTCCTATTTCTCTCTCCCTACCCCCCTCTCTGTATATATATATATATATATATATATATATATATATATATATATATATATATATATACACACATATATATATTCACAGGTGTGTGGGTACACATGTATGTGCATATGCATGAATGTGTGTGCAGGCCAGAAGGCAACCTCAGGTGTCATTCCTCAGTACTGTCCATGTTTTTTGTTTATTTGTGACAGGGTGTCTCACTGGCCTGAATCTCATCAAGTAGATCAGGCTAGGTGGCCAGCAAGCCGTAGGGATCCACATGTCCCTGCATCTCTGCCACTGTAAAAGCAATGTACTACCACACACAGCATTTTTAAAATACAGATTCTAGTCCTCATGCTGGCAAGGCAAATACTTTGACTTGGACATCTCTGTAGTCCTCTGCCCTTCTCTTTCTCAGTACAACTTCTTAAAACCATGGGACTGCAGAATAAGAACCTAACTTAAGCTCACTGTAACCTTTAAACCTGAGCCATTAGAAATCACTTTTTAATCCAGCATGCGTCTCCCTGAATCTTTCATGTAGAGGCCCTAACTATCAGCCTCTGTATCCCTTGACAAGTGCAGTCCCTCTGAGACTGGACCCTTTCCCAGGGCCTGTCTCAAATCTAATCAGTACAGAGGCTACTTTTGCTGGCCTGTTATGTGAAGGTAGTTGCAACTTAGCCTTAATCACTCTTGTGCCTGTGAATTCCCAACCTTGGTATGTGAGTTTTATAATGCCAGGCTTAAAATGATTTACAGGCTTCCAGTCCATCATGTGTGCTAGGATGTAATTTCACAGCAAGATGGTTAGCCTCTTGGAGACACAGCCCATAACCTATCCCTCCTTGTGTCATCAAGAGCAAAGCCTGGCCCACAAGGGAGCTTCCTGCAATCCTCCCAGCTGCCTCATTATTAGCCAGCCATGGCAGCTACTGGTTCAGATGGCTCCTGGTGTGCGTGTTCTAAAAAGGAACTGGACTGTCTTGCTATAAGGCTGTGTCGAGATAGTCACTCCTTACTAGGTCTAGTCCAGAAGTCTGCTGGGTGGTAGCCATCAGGAAAAGTGTCTTTAAACCCTGACTCCTCCAACCTTGCCACTGACCCCTTGAACAAATTCCTCCACAGTTAGGATCCAGGCTATAAATCCCTTCGGAGCTTCCCATGTAACTTGTGTACTCATCTAGGTTTGGAAACCTTGAGGTCATTTTGCTTCCTGGATCAAGTCCAACTTCAGCTTTATGGGAAATGACACGACCCATTGTGGTTTGCATGCGAAATGTCAAGCACAGGCTCATGTGGTTGAGCCTTTGGTCCCTAGCTGGTGACTTTAAGAGGGATGTAGACTCCGTAGGAGGTGAAGCCTCACTGGAGGAAGTGAGTCGGGAGGTTTTATAGCTCCGCCCCACTTCTGTCTTCCTGTCTGCTTCCTGATTGCAGAGGCAGTGTGAGCAGCTGCTTCACACTCCTGCTGCTGTGCCTTCCCCACAGTGATAGGGTGTGTCTTCTCAAACTATAAGCCCAAATAAGCCATCCTGCTTTCAGTTTGCTTCTTGCCAGGTATTTGGTCACAACAATGATAAAAGCAACTATATAAAGCTTCTCTAGAGTAACAAACCATACAGAAAGAAATCATTCTATAATATTCTTTATAGGTAGGTAGGTGTGGGGCGGTGATAGGCAGCCTGTTTTGGTTGAATGGGGCTTGCTCTGGTGACCCAATAGAGAACTCTACAAGGGACGGAAAAGCGAGCCACATTCCCAGAGTCAGGTGCCTGACACCACAGAGCCCCCAACTCCGTGATTCTGTGACTATCAGTCTCGCAGATAAAGCCCCAAGCTTCTGACATTCTGGCTAAACTCCACCCCAACAATTACCTGAGTATAACCAGGTATGCTCCTCCCCACAGTTACCTGGCAACAGCAAGATAGCCCAGGCTACTATAAAAGGGACTGCTTGGCCCTTCCTTGCTCTTTTTAAGCTTTCACCTTTCTTACTCTCCTCTCTAGCCCTCTTTCTCTCTCTCTCTCTCTCCCTCTCTCTCTCTCTCTCTCTCTCTCCCTTCCCCCCTCTCTCCATGTGGCCATGGTCAACCTCTCTCTTCTTTCTACCTTTTCTCTTTCTCCCTGCCTTTCTACAATAAAGCTCTAAAACCATAGACTGTCTCTGCTCATCAAGGCCCACCGTGCTTGAACGGTGGAAAGGCTTTCCCCTAACGAGCCACATCTAACCTCCCGCCAGAAGGCCTTCCTGCACTCTAGCCATGAACTGGACCAAAGACTCTGGCCCATATGGGAACCACCCAGCGCCCTCTCCCCCTGCTCTTTCCTCACTTTGGCCCCGGGGGCTGATGAGCCCCCACTCACCCTCACCCTCATTCTGTTCTCAGCTCTTCCAAGGTGTCCAGAGGTATATGAGATACCCAAGGCTGGGAACCTGGTGCCTAGGACTGCCCCTTATCCACTACCCGCCAAGCTGGGGTCAGTGGCTTCACACACTCAGACGCCCACCCAGGGGCCGTGTGGAAAGCATTCGACAGTCTTCCGAGTTCGCCTGCCAGAGCACTGGAACTCTGGTGGGACTCGGATTTTCTCCCACTCCCTTTATTCCCCCAATACCCACAGCCCTGTAGGTAGGTAGGTAGGTAGACAGGCAGACAGGCAGACAGATATGGACACACTCTGCAATCCAACTATGGCTGGCTATAAATAAAAAGTCCAAGAATCCAGTAGTTGCTCAGTCCTCGAGGCCGGGTGTCTCAGCTGGTCTCCAGTACAAACTGGAATCCCAAAGAAGTAAACTGTAATGCCAGTGAAGGAATTGACTTGCTAGCAAGATGAGGGGAAGCAGGCAAAGAACAAATCCTTCCTTCTAACATGTCCTTATATAGACTTCCAGCAGAAGGTGTGGCCCAGATAAAAGTCATGTGTCTTCCCATCTCAAGGTCCAGATTAAAGGTGTGACTTCCTGCCTCAAAGATTTCGATTAGCAATGGATCTTCCTACTTCAAATTAAGCAAAGACTTCTCACATGTGTGCCCTCCATTTTGAGGTTTTAGTTCATTCCAGGTGTGGTCAAGTTGACACCCAAGAACAACCATCACAGCAACACATTACCCAGCATTCCACACACTTGATGTTGTGTTAGAATGGTGGCTTGTCGGACAGATCACACCAGGCCAGCACAGTTTACTGGGGAAGAAAAGGATGAAGGGGGGGGTGACGAAGAAGGAGGAAAAAGAGCAAAGGTCAGAGGAGCTCTGCCTTTTATTTGGGCTGTGACATAATCACACGCACCACTGAGCACAGGTAAGAGCAGACAGGTGGATGCTGGGAATGTATGGAGTTGCCATGTCAACAAACATGCAGGTCCTAGTCACCTATAGGTGACATCATCACTGGATTCAGAGGCTATAGGCTCCAATGCCAACACTTGATAAAAAAAGGAAAAGTAAGGAGATGGGACTGAGGACTTGAGAAAAGGACTGTGATCACAGCAGGAGCCAGAAGAGGACCAGAAAAGAGGTAGCAGAGGGAGGAATAGATTACTTGAGAGGGACCACAGACAGCAGACCAGGTTCAAATCCTTGCCTGAGATCATGCTGACCATGAGTGAATACTGGGAAGCCCAGTGGAGTGCATGGACACATTTCCCTTTTGTTTAGATCCCGGATCAGTGGTTCTCAACCTTCCTAATGCTGCAACCCTTAAATATATTTCTTCATGTCGTGGTGACCCTAACCATAAAATTAATTTTTTAACTTTTTACTGATTCTTTGTGAATTTCACATCATGCACTCCAGTCCCACTCATCTCCCCATCCCCTCATATCTGCCCTCTGCCCTCGCTAAAATTATTTTCATTACTAATTCATATATGTAATGTTGCTACTGTTATGAATCATAATGCAAACATCTATGTGATCCAATGGTCTTAGGAATCCCCTGTGAAAGGGTCATTGACCCCCCCCAAGGGATTGACCCCTGTGAAAGGGTCCTTCAACCCCAAAAAGAGTAATAACCCACAAACTGAGAACCACTGTCCTAAAAGAACCCAAGAGGATGGTCTTTCCTTGAGACCCCAGTGAGGGACGACCTCTATCACCTATGGTGCTAGAAGTTTTTTAATTTATATTGTTTATCAATACTACTGGGGAGGGCACACACACGATGACATATATGGAGGTCAGAGGACAACATTATACAGTCAGTCCTCCTTCCCACCTTTATGTGGATTCCAAAACCAAATTCAGACCCTTAGGCCCACCTGGCAAGTGGCTCACACACTGAACATTCTCTCCAGCACAATAAAAGTTTTACATACTGAATTTTTTTCTTTTACTTTATGTGCATGTTTTAAAACAAATGATAGGATTATATTCTATAAAAACAATTCTATCTTGATCTTTGGGGTCCCTACAGGTCCCCACTAAACTATCACAAGAGAGCCCAACTTGCGTCCAAATCAGACTGCAGGAAAACTGTAACAGATGACACAGAGAACCCAACAGGAAAACTGTTAACAGACACAGAACCCATCACTGTTCAGAGTGTTTAGAAACTGAAAAAGTGAAACTTTACAAATCCTCTGAGTTTAACACTGGGTCAAAGGCTGTCGATCTCTGTCTGTCAGCTGTCGGCATCCAGGCAGTAGCTTGCCAGGTCTGTGCATTTACTGCTTGAATTTCCTGATTCTGTGATGACCAACGAAAGTACCTGTGTGCTTAGTCCTCGAAACACTTAGTGATAGCAACGGTTAGCTGCAGGAAAGACCCAGAACCACTGAGCAAGCACTTCACACCATTAGTGGGCTCAGCTCTGATATAAGCTGGATAAGTCATTTGAAATATAAAGAAGCTGAGGCCCAAAACAACATGGAAGTAGGAAGTAGCTATGTTGGGAATGCTGGGGAAAAGGGTTCCAGAGCCAGTGCGAAGGGGAAAGGAGAGAAAGTGAGGGTTGTGATCAAACTACATTATATACACGCATAAGATTGTCCGTGAGTAAGGTAAAAGTTGTTTTTAGTATTTTTTAATATTTATGTAATTTATGTGTAAAGGCTCTATCTGCATGTATAACTACATGCTAGAAGATGGCATGGGATCCTATTACAAATGTGAGCCACCATATGGCTGCTGAGATTTGAAGAGCCAGTGCTCTTACCACTGGGCGATCTCTCCAGCCCTAAAAACATTTTTTAAATATACTATTAAATAAAAATTTGAGACAGCCGGCCACCTTCCTGGTGAGAGCACGGGGGTCTGCCTGGCCTGAGAGGTTTGTGGCACAGGCGCCGGCGGGAGCCTTCTTGGCTCCGGGACTCCGCGGAGGGCAGGCTGCACGGGTGACCGTGTGGAATACAGAGTGCCAGCCGTTTCTGGGACGGGCGAGAGAGTCGCAGAGCTTCTGGGCGGCGCCATCTTCAGCTCCAGACAGCCGGCCACCTTCCTGGTGAGAGCACGGGGGTCTGCCTGGCCTGAGAGGTTTGTGGCACAGGCGCCGGCGGGAGCCTTCTTGGCTCCGGGACTCCGCGGAGGGCAGGCTGCACGGGTGACCGTGTGGAATACAGAGTGCCAGCCGATTCTGGGACGGGCGAGAGAGTCGCAGAGCTTCTGGGCGGCGCCATCTTCAGCTCCAGACAGCCGGCCACCTTCCTGGTGAGAGCACGGGGGTCTGCCTGGCCTGAGAGGTTTGTGGCACAGGCGCCGGCGGGAGCCTTCTTGGCTCCGGGACTCCGCGGAGGGCAGGCTGCACGGGTGACCGTGTGGAATACAGAGTGCCAGCCGTTTCTGGGACGGGCGAGAGAGTCGCAGAGCTTCTGGGCGGCGCCATCTTCAGCTCCAGACAGCCGGCCACCTTCCTGGTGAGAGCACGGGGGTCTGCCTGGCCTGAGAGGTTTGTGGCACAGGCGCCGGCGGGAGCCTTCTTGGCTCCGGGACTCCGCGGAGGGCAGGCTGCACGGGTGACCGTGGGGAATACAGAGTGCCAGCCGTTTCTGGGACGGGCGAGAGAGTCACAGAGATTCTGGGGCGGCACCATCTTCAGCTCCAGACAACCAGCCACCTTCCCGGCAAGAGCCACAGAGCTTCTGAGGCGGCAACATCTTCGACTCCAGACAACTGGCCACCTTCCTGGCCAAAGCAACACAGCTTCTGGGAAAGATCCTGTTTTGGGCCTTCACCTTCAGCCAGGAGGAGGTCCAAACACCAGATAACTGTACACCTTCCCTGAGAGAGGAGAGCTTGCCTACAGAGACTGCTCTGACCACTGAAACTCAGAGAAGAGAGCTTGTCTCCCACGCCTGCTGATAGAGGGTAACAAAATCAACAGAGGAACAATCTTTTAACAAAGACAACTATAACAACTAACTCCAGAGATTGCCAGATGGCGAAAGGTAAACGTAAGAATCCTACTAACAGAAGCCAGGACCACTCACCATCATCAGAACCCAGAACGCCCACTTCGCCCAATCCAGGACACCCTAACACACCTGAAAAGGTAGACCTGGATTTATAAGCATATCTCATGATGATGGTAGAGGACATAAAGAAGGAATTCAATAACTCACTTAAAGAAATACAGGAGAACACTGCTAAAGAGTTACAAGTCCTTAAAGAAAAACAGGAAAACACTGCTAAAGAGTTACAAGTCCTTAAAGAAAAACAGGAAAACACAACCAAACAGGTAGAAGTCCTTATAGAAAAACAGGAAAACACATCCAAACAGGTGATGGAAATGAACAAAACCATACTAGACCTAAAAAGGGAAGTAGACACAATAAAGAAAACCCAAAGTGAGGCGACGCTGGAGATAGAAACCCTAGGAAAGAAATCTGGAACCATAGATGCCAGCATCAGCAACAGAATACAAGAGATGGAAGAGAGAATCTCAGGTGCAGAAGACTCCATAGAGAACATCGGCACAACAATCAAAGAAAATGGAAAATGCAAAAAGATCCTAACTCAAAACATCCAGGAAATCCAGGACACAATGAGAAGACCAAACCTACGGATAATAGGAGTGGATGAGAATGAAGATTTTCAACTCAAAGGACCAGCAAACATCTTCAACAAAATTATTGAAGAAAACTTCCCAAATCTAAAGAAAGAGATGCCCATGAACATACAAGAAGCCTACAGAACTCCAAATAGACTGGACCAGAAAAGAAATTCCTCCCGACACATAATAATCAGAACACAAAATGCACTAAATAAAGATAGAATACTAAAAGCAGTAAGGGAAAAAGGTCAAGTAACATATAAAGGCAAGCCTATCAGAATTACACCAGATTTTTCACCAGAGACTATGAAAGCCAGAAGAGCCTGGACAGATGTTATACAGACACTAAGAGAACACAAATGCCAGCCCAGGCTACTATACCCAGCCAAACTCTCAATTACCATAGATGGAGAAACCAAAGTATTCCACGACAAAACTAAATTCACCCATTATCTCTCCACGAATCCAGCCCTTCAAAGGATAATAACAGAAAAAAACCAATACAAGGACGGGAACCACGCCCTAGAAAAAACAAGAAGATAATCCCTCAACAAACCTAAAAGAAGACAACCACAAGAACAGAATGCCAACTTTAACAACAAAAATAACAGGAAGCAACAATTACCTTTCCTTAATATCTCTTAATATCAATGGACTCAATTCCCCAATAAAAAGACATAGACTAACAGACTGGCTACACAAACAGGACCCAACATTCTGCTGCTTACAGGAAACCCATCTCAGGGAAAAAGACAGACACTACCTCAGAGTGAAAGGCTGGAAAACAATTTTCCAAGCAAATGGTCTGAAGAAACAGGCTGGAGTAGCCATTCTAATATCGGATAAAATCGACTTCCAACCCAAAGTTATCAAAAAAGACAAGGAGGGACACTTCATACTCATCAAAGGTAAAATCCTCCAAGAGGAACTCTCAATTCTGAATATCTACGCTCCAAATGCAAGGGCAGCCACATTCATTAAAGACACTTTAGTAAAGCTCAAAGCACACATTGCACCTCACACAATAATAGTGGGAGACCTCAACACACCACTTTCATCAATGGACAGATCGTGGAAACAGAAACTAAACAGGGACACAGTGAAACTAACAGAAGTTATGAAACAAATGGACCTGACAGATATCTACAGAATATTTAATCCTAAAACAAAAGGATATACCTTCTTCTCAGCACCTCACGGGACCTGCTCCAAAATTGACCATATAATTGGTCACAAAATAAGCCTCAACAGATACAAAAATATTGAAATTGTCCCATGTATCCTATCAGACCACCATGGCCTAAGACTGATCTTCAATAACAACATTAAGAATGGAAAGCCAACATTCACGTGGAAACTGAACAACACTCTTCTCAATGATACCTTGGTCAAGGAAGGAATAAAGAAAGAAATTAAAGACTTTTTAGAGTTTAATGAAAATGAAGCCACAACGTACCCAAACCTTTGGGACACAATGAAAGCATTTCTAAGAGGGAAACTCATAGCTCTGAGTACCTCCAAGAAGAAACGGGAGAGAGCACATACTAGCAGCTTGACAACACATCTAAAAGCTCTAGAAAAAAAGGAAGCAAATTCACCCAAGAGGAGTAGACGGCAGGAAATAATCAAACTCAGGGGTGAAATTAACCAAGTGGAAACAAGAAGAACTATTCAAAGAATTAACCAAACGAGGAGTTGGTTCTTTGAGAAAATCAACAAGATAGATAAACCCTTAGCTAGACTCACTAGAGGGCAAAGGGACAAAATCCTAATCAACAAAATCAGAAATGAAAAGGGAGACATAACAACAGATCCTGAAGAAATCCAAAACACCATCAGATCCTTCTACAAAAGCTTATACTCAACAAAACTGGAAAACCTGGACGAAATGGACAAATTTCTGGACAGATACCAGGTACCAAAGTTGAATCAGGATCAAGTTGACCTTCTAAACAGTCCCATATCCCCTAAAGAAATAGAAGCAGTTATTAATAGTCTCCCAACCAAAAAAAAGCCCAGGACCAGATGGGTTTAGTGCAGAGTTCTATCAGACCTTCAAAGAAGATCTAATTCCAGTTCTGCACAAACTATTTCACAAGATAGAAGTAGAAGGTACTCTACCCAACTCATTTTATGAAGCCACTATTACTCTGATACCTAAACCACAGAAAGATCCAACAAAGATAGAGAACTTCAGACCAATTTCTCTTATGAATATCGATGCAAAAATCCTTAATAAAATTCTCGCTAACCGAATCCAAGAACACATTAAAGAAATCATCCATCCTGACCAAGTAGGTTTTATTCCAGGGATGCAGGGATGGTTTAATATACGAAAATCCATCAATGTAATCCATTATATAAACAAACTCAAAGACAAAAACCACATGATCATCTCGTTAGATGCAGAGAAAGCATTTGACAAGATCCAACACCCATTCATGATAAAAGTTTTGGAAAGATCAGGAATTCAAGGCCCATACCTAAACATAATAAAAGCAATCTACAGCAAACCAGTAGCCAACATCAAAGTAAATGGAGAGAAGCTGGAAGCAATCCCACTAAAATCAGGGACTAGACAAGGCTGCCCACTTTCTCCCTACCTTTTCAACATAGTACTTGAAGTATTAGCCAGAGCAATTCGACAACAAAAGGAGATCAAGGGGATACAAATTGGAAAAGAGGAAGTCAAAATATCACTTTTTGCAGATGATATGATAGTATATATAAGTGACCCTAAAAATTCCACCAGAGAACTCCTAAACCTGATAAACAGCTTTGGTGAAGTAGCTGGATATAAAATTAACTCAAACAAGTCAATGGCCTTTCTCTACACAAAGAATAAACAGGCTGAGAAAGAAATTAGGGAAACAACACCCTTCTCAATAGTCACAAATAATATAAAATATCTCGGCGTGACTCTAACTAAGGAAGTAAAAGATCTGTATGATAAAAACTTCAAGTCTCTGAAGAAAGAAATTAAAGAAGATCTCAGAAGATGGAAAGATCTCCCATGCTCATGGATTGGCAGGATCAACATTGTAAAAATGGCTATCTTGCCAAAAGCAATCTACAGATTCAATGCAATCCCCATCAAAATTCCAACTCAATTCTTCAACGAATTAGAAGGAGCAATTTGCAAATTCATCTGGAATAACAAAAAACCTAGGATAGCAAAAACTCTTCTCAAGGATAAAAGAACCTCTGGTGGAATCACCATGCCTGACCTAAAGCTTTACTACAGGGCAATTGTGATAAAAACTGCATGGTACTGGTATAGAGACAGACAAGTAGACCAATGGAATAGAATTGAAGACCCAGAAATGAACCCACACACCTATGGTCACTTGATCTTCGACAAGGGAGCTAAAACCATCCAGTGGAAGAAAGACAGCATTTTCAACAATTGGTGCTGGCACAACTGGTTGTTATCATGTAGAAGAATGCGAATCGATCCATACTTATCTCCTTGTACTAAGGTCAAATCTAAGTGGATCAAGGAACTTCACATAAAACCAGAGACACTGAAACTTATAGAGGAGAAAGTGGGGAAAAGCCTTGAAGATATGGGTACAGGGGAAAGATTCCTGAACAGAACAGCAATGGCTTGCTCTGTAAGATCGAGAATTGACAAATGGGACCTAATGAAACTCCAAAGTTTCTGCAAGGCAAAAGACACCGTCAATAGGACAAAAAGACCACCAACAGATTGGGAAAGGATCTTTACCTATCCTAAATCAGATAGGGGACTAATATCCAACATATATAAAGAACTCAAGAAGGTGGACTTCAGAAAATCAAATAACCCCATTAAAAAATGGGGCTCAGAACTGAACAAAGAATTCTCACCTGAGGAATACCGAATGGCAGAGAAGCACCTGAAAAAATGCTCAACATCCTTAATCATCAGGGAAATGCAAATCAAAACAACCCTGAGATTCCACCTCACACCAGTCAGAATGGCTAAGATCAAAAATTCAGGTGACAGCAGATGCTGGCGTGGATGTGGAGAAAGAGGAACACTCCTCCATTGTTGGTGGGATTGCAGGCTTGTACAACCACTCTGGAGATCAGTCTGGCGGTTCCTCAGAAAACTGGATATAGTACTACCGGAGGATCCAGCAATACCTCTCCTGGGCATATATCCAGAAGATGCCCCAACTGGTAAGAAGGACACATGCTCCACTATGTTCATAGCAGCCTTATTTATAATAGCCAGAAGCTGGAAGGAACCCAGATGCCCCTCAACAGAGGAATGGATACAGAAGATGTGGTACATCTACACAATGGAGTACTACTCAGCTATTAAAAAGAATGAATTTATGAAATTCCTGGCCAAATGGATGGACCTGGAGGGCATCATCCTGAGTGAGGTAACACATTCACAAAGGAACTCACACAATATGTACTCACTGATAAGTGGATATTAGCCCAAAACCTAAGATACCCAAGATATAAGATACAATTTCCTAAACACATGAAACTCAAGAAAAATGAAGACTGAAGTGTGAACACTATGCCCCTCCTTAGAAGTGGGAGCAAAACACCCTTGGAAGGAGTTACAGAGACAAAGTTTGGAGCTGAGATAAAAGGATGGACCATGTAGACACTACCATATCCGGGGATCCATCCCATAATCAGCTTCCAAATGCTGACACCATTGCATACACTAGCAAGATTATGCTGAAAGGACCCTGATATAGCTGTCTCTTGTCAGAGTATGCCTGGGCCTAGCAAGCATAGAAGTGGATGCTCACAGTCGGCTATTGGATGGATCACATGGCCCCCAATGAAGGAGCTAGAGAAAGTACCAAAGAAGCTAAAGGGATCTGCAACACTATAGGTGGAACAACATTATGAACTAACCAGTACCCCGGAGCTCTTGACTCTAGCTGCATATGCATCAAAAGATGGCCTAGTCGGCCATCACTGGAAAGAGAGGCCCATTGGACACGCAAACTTTATATGCCCCAGTACAGGGGAACGCCAGGGCCATAAAAGGGGAGTGGGTGGGTAGGGGAGAGGGGGTGGGTGGCTATGGGGGACTTTTGGTATAGCATTGCAAATGTAAATGAGCGAAATACCTAATAAAAAATGGAAAAAAAAAAAAAAAAATAAAAATTTGAAAGTGAAACACACCTTTACTCCCACCAGAAGCAGGCAGATGTTTGTGAGTCTGAGGCCAGAGTGATCTACATATGGAGTTCCAGAACAGCAAGAGCTACATAGTGAAATCTGTCTCAAATAAAATTTAAAACACTAGAAACAAAGATGCTGTGGGTCAGAAGCATCACATGAGTGGGTCCAAAGCACCCCATAAGATGCTGAGGATCAGAAGCATCACATGAGTGGATCCAAAGCATCCCGGTAAGATGAAGGGAGCAGCAGAACTCAGAGCCAGCTTTCAAAGCCACACTGCTAACCCAAGTGACCAACTGCCTCTGTGTCATTCTGTCCAGTCAGCAGAACCCCATAGGAAACCTCTGGGGTTTATCTTGTCACGTTGACTGGATATACAATCACCATGGAAATACATCACTGTGGGTGTCCTTGAGGAAGTTTTCAGAAAAGTTTAATCATGTAAGAAAGACATTCCTTGAGTGTATGAACCGCATATGGCTGGGATCCCAGGGTGAATAAGGAAGAGAAAGTGGGCTGGAGCAATGGCTCAGCAGCTAAGAGCACTTGCAGAGCAACTGAGTTCAATTCAACACCCTGATGTAGCCTCACAATCATCCATAACTTACAAACCTACTCGCGCACATGGCACACACATGGTAGACCCATATACACGCAGGCAAGACCCTCATTCGTACAAAAATAAATTATAAAAAGGAAACTGGGTGTGCCCTGAAGCCAAACTCACCCCCACAGCAGTGTTCCTCCACCACATCCCTCCGGATCACCCAGTACTTGACTAGTGCTCTGAGTGTACTTCCTGTACATTCCCTATTGGTCTCACTGACTTTATTTATAAAGATCTTCAGTGCTGTGTGCCATACCATAAGCCTTGTGCAATCGCCTGTCACTTTTCCCATCATTGATAATAGTACCATCACTAGACATGTCCCTCTTTTTACTCTTGGAGATGCTCAAGGGCTGTAACTGTCTCATTCATTTTCATTTGCCCAATGTCTGGCACAGAATATGGCCTACAAAAGCATTTCTAGAGAACCAGTGGCATGGCTCAGCAGGCAAAGGTGCCTGCCACAAAGCCTGCCTACCTGACTTCCAGCCCTGGGATGCACATAATAGGAGGAAAGAGCCGACTCCCCCAAGCTGTCCTCTGACCTCCACACACCATGGCATTTGAGTCCATGAAGATGCACATGCATGTGCATAGACACACACACACACACACACACACACACACACACACACTGTTATTGAAAGGTCAGTTCCATTTCCTGACCCTAGGCAATGAGCTGAATCTGACCTTGACAGGTTTGTTTACTTTGAGCTAAACCTTGGGCTGCTCTGTCTCTCACCCATCAGTCAGCTGCGTGCTGTCACCATTGCTAGTGAAATCACTGGGAATAATTGATATACACCTGAAATATGGTCCACAAGAAGCCCGTGCCAACAATCCAGCAGCACTCGCCACTGTGTGCCTGCCTGAAGTGCAACCATTTCATAACCTTATTTCCAACTGAAAACAGCTGGCTGCCAAAATCATGTCATCTTTCCCCCAGATCAATTATGCCTGAGAAAATGAATTATGTGTGTCAAACCAATATGCACAATGAGTTTTTTTAATTTTCAAAGAATTAAATTTCTTTTCGTAATACTAATCATGTTTATGAGAGAACATGTCAGTAGAGGCTACAATTTTACCTGAATCAATTTTCTGTTGAAATGAATGTATTGCCCTTGTTTTTCAATTCAACTCTGCAGAACTGGTTTTGAACAGCTATTCTGGAAGAAAAACAATGTTTTCGAGATTTTTCATCTAGGGATTCAAATCATATGCAAATAGCTTAGGAACCTGAGCTAGAACCCCAACTGAAAATGCAGTCTTAATGCCTTAAGGGCAAAGATCATCTATTTGGGCTAAGGGCATCTCTTTAGACTCATCAGATAAAGGTTCCTGTCATTGGTGACCTGCGTTCTATCCTCGGGACCCACGCACGTGGTAGAAGGAGAGAACTGACTCCATGAAGCTGTCCTCTGACCCCCATAATTTCCACATGCACTCACATACAGAAACAAAAATCAATAAATGTATTTTCTTAAAGATCACCTATCTTGACAAAGAAGATACACATATCCATTTTCATCTACCTTCTGTCTGAATCCTTAAGTAAGGAGAGAGGGGAGAGCTAGTTATAAATAGTAGTCATCTCTGCCTGCGTGAGCTTCAGAAGTAGACACTTAAAACTCTCCTAGGCCCTCAGTGCCTTCTCAGGGACCAGGTCTAAACACTGGTGTCCCTTGTACCAGCTCATACATTTCCCGGAAACATACCCAGACAATATCTGAGCTCTCAGGACACAGAGCAAGAGGGAGCTGTCAAGGTCTGGCTTTTAAGCCAGTACAGTACTCAACCCCAATGAGAGTGCCATGAGCCCTTTAGCCTGAGACAGTTCAGAGCAGAGAGATGCTAAAATAGGTTTTATGAGCAGTATTTTAACTGTTAGAGAAACATAGGATCTGGAAAGAACTAGTCCTAATACACAGACATTGGAACATATTCAAATACTCAAGACCCTTGTCTATCTGAGCAGCCATTGAATCCATTCTGTGGACTTCTGTGGAGCATATTAGGGCTTTGCCAGCCTTACTGGGATCATTATCCACTGTCCATGATCCCCCTCATCCACTCATCTTAGAAGATGCATGGTCATCGGCAATAAGAGATGTCACCTCTCTGTCCCCAAAGCTCATCTGGTTTCCTCCATGTGCAATATAAACAAATAGTTCAAGGCTAGAGAGATGGCTCTGCAGTTAAAAGCACTTGATCTTGGAGAGGACCTGGGTTCAATTCCCAGCACCTACATAAAAGCTCACAACCCTCTGTAACCCCAGTTGCAGGGGTCTGATGTCTTTTTCTGGCTTCTATAGACACCAGGCATACATATGGTAAAAATGCACACAATCAAACACTCATACACATAAAATAATTAGATAGATAGATAGATAGATAGATAGATAGATAGATAGATAGATAGACAGATGACAAAGTATAAGTGCACCAAGACAATATCCTTGAACTACTCCAAGAGGTTTGTGGTTTTTGTGTATATTTCTTGTTGGTTAGTTGGCTGGTTAGTTGGTTGGTTGGTTGGTTTTGCTTGAGATAAGAGTCTTATTTTGTAGTCCAAGCTAGCTTGGAACACACTATTCCATCCAGGCTAACTTAGGATTATAGACCTGGGCCACTATTCCCAGATGATATATGGTCTATATACATACATAAGATCCCAGGGCCTTCTACTCCCTTCAAGCCTATTTAGTTAAAGGGGTGGAACCCTAAGCTAGTGAAATCATTTTTTATGAGTGTTTTCCGGACTCCATCCAAAGGCCCATTATCAAAAGCAAATGGACTTCGAGAGATGGAACTGGACCTCCAGAAAACTTAGAAGACAGTATGAAGGAGATGACAACAATATGTGTTTTCAGAAGCATACAGAACCAGAATCCTTGCAGGAGACAGTGGCACATCCACAATGAGGGCCAATAGCAAGAGTGGCAGGCTGTCCTCAACAACTTCCAATATGTGATTGGTACAGGAGTGGGGCAAACATCAGCTGGACAAACTCATTATAGGCATATGTAAGGCACATCCTCGAGTCTATAGGAATACTTTAAAGAGTTAAGTCAGTGTCTAGAAAGACTAAGAAATCATGCAGGGGTCCCAAATTTGGCTTTCAGCACCTAATTGGGTGGCTTACACAGCCTATAAAACCAGCTTCAGCCGATCTTGTCAACTCAGAGGTTCTCACCTTTTTTAGCCTCCACGGGCACACACACACACAGCATATATCCACACAAACACACATAAACTATAACATGTGTTATATAATTTATATTTCATTGTAATTGTAAATTATAAATAATAAATTACATTCTGATTTATATTATATGTGTATTTTTATTATATGTGTAATGTATCCTATACAATACCAATATGAGTCCAGACTTATGTTTCTATCACCATAAGCACTCAACCCCATATCACGTGATGTGATCACTTGATATATGTGTCGTAACATCTCAATGCGAAGGAAACAGCTCATGACTTCAGAATATACACTTCAGTCACTCCTGATTGCAATTAATAAAGTGATGGACTCAAAGAAGAGGTCATAATTCATGGACCTGATCTGAAGTGGCGTCGTGGGGCTTCTTTGGCACTCAGAGCGGATCTATTCTCTCTCCCTCTATCACAGCTCAGGGATAATATGTCATGGGATCATTAGTAAGACATAAATAATTCAGAAGGACAGGTCTCTGGGGATAGGATGGAAGAATTAAGTTTGACTTTATTTTAAGTCAAGTCATAAAAGCTGTTTCAGGATCTGCCAAGGTAGATGACAAATTCATTTAAAATACAACAGCCAACCCAGGAGGGTTTTTATAGCTAACAAGTTGATATAGCCTCAAAGCCCCTGCCAAAGAAAAATTTAACACCACAAGTATTTACTCTGGTTTTAGAAAGTGCATGAGAATGACAGAAACCGGAATCAGGATTAAAGGGGAAATGTTTGGTGGTGACCTTGTATGGGACAAACCCGTTGGCCGGAGGTTAGCTCAGTGGGGTCATGCTAACAGTATTATTTAAAGAATAAAAGTAGTGTCTTCCCAAATCACCTGATGTGGTTAGACTATAGCATTTACCATTGTTATGATGAAATGTCCCCACTTTACCCATTTCACAATGTCCTGGATAAAGAAGACCTTTGGTTTTACCCTCAGTTCTTCAAGTTCAGAAAACAAAGAAGGGTCTTATCAAATAAGACCCTTTGTGAGGATATATAATCAAGTTTAAAATATCTGTGCCTAAGATCCCAACAGGTATAATTAAAATAAGGGTGGCCTTGGTCACAAGCAGCCATAACCAGATTGCTTGTCCTGGTTTTCCAAGAGTGAGACAGATTTTTCCACAGTTATTCCAAACAAACATTCAGACTTGCTGAACACGTCTGGGACTAGCACAGGATGTAATGGCGGTCGTCCCTCACACTGATCCAGCTGCCAGAGCAGGAATCAATACATATTTCAGCAGTGATTTGCTAAACTTCCTATCTGAAAAAAAGAAATCAGCCTCTATTTAGGCAAGGGAACCAAATACCCATCACTCTCCAAAACGAGTTTTTAAGATGGATATTCAATTTCCAAAGAGAACCAGCGTTGGTGAATGAAACTAGGGTGAAAAATAATCTCAGAAAGTAGAGCAACCAAGTCACTTAAGAGGCTCAAGCCATTCTCTTTCTGACCGGCGGACCCTGAAGTGACAGACGGGAACAGAAAATAGTGTCACAGGCAGGTTATCAGCTCTCAGACGGTAGCTGTTCTCTCAGAGAAAAGCCCCATTGGCTAGCACCACCTCATCTCCACCCTCACCCCGTCCTTCCTGCAAGAAACATTGAGGACCTAGTATTATGAAATATTTGAGTCCCCACCCCCACCTCCAATTTCATAGAGTGACTATAATTAATCCCCAGGTAATGAAATTAAGGAGTCAGGCTTTTGGAGATTAGCAAGGTCCTGAGGACTCTTTCCTCACAAATGGTATTAATTCCCCCAATGACCTAACTTCAATTAACTTCAATATCAATTATTATAGATTATGATATCCATATTGTTTATCTTGAAGGGTACTTCCTGCCCCCTACACAATAGACAACGGAAAGCTTGGTAAAAATGAACTAACACCAGAATCAATTAACGTATTCTGATCTCATAAGGGTACTCATATGGTATATAATTCCTAACTCATAGTAAAGTACTTTTTCATTTAAATGCCTGTGTGTTTAATTGAAACACTCATCTCCCAAGGCTTATTCCTCTTCCCGACAGCACCCCAGGCTAAGGACTAAGTTCTTAACACATGATCTTGGGGGAACACTTAAAACCTGAATCATAGTGACCCCTCTTCAAGCCAGGCTGGGTCCTGTGAGTGTATTAAGCCCTGAGAATCCCGGGCAGCAACCCTTCAACCTTCCCTACCTGGACCAATCTGTCCATCTGCTTTTAATTCCCCTTATTCAGCAGCCTGAGTCCAAAAGGAAGAACTGGAAACTTAGCTCTCAGTCACAACTACCAACACTTACCATTAAGCAAATGGAATTTCAAGCTGGATTGGTGGATAGGAATAATCAAACTTTTGCAGTGGGGGGAACAGAAACCAGGGAGGCCAAATGACTGGCAAAGGTTTTCGAGATCATCAAAGCAAGGTTAGAGACAGCTCCTCGGGCTCCTGGCTCCTGACCCTGAGCCGAATGCTCTTTCCTTGAAGCACGTCATCCCCTCTGCAGCCAGCTGCTCACTCGTGACTGCCACGCACAGGAGTTTAAAGGAAAGAGTAGTTTACTCTTTGGGTTAGGAATTACATAATGTGTGAGTGTCCCTTGTGAGATCAGAACACCCTCACTGGTTTTGGTTTTGGTTTATTTTTATCAAGCTTTTTCTCATCCAGTTGGGGCTCTGGGGAATACCCTAATATCAACAGTACAGATATCATAAAGAATCTATCACAATTGATAGTTTTATGAATGAGCATTAAAGTGCTTACTCCCCAGGCAATCAGAATCATCAGGGGAGATTTCCATTCGGTTTATTCTGTTTTTACTTTTGAGACAGGGGCTCACATAGTTCAGACTGGCCTCAAACTTGCTACAACACCCAAGACTAGCATTGAACTCCTGCTCTTTCTTCATCTCCCGTCTAAGTCCTGGGTAACAGGTATGTGCTCCAGAGGAGACTTAACATAATGTGTTTCTTGTGCCCTTTTAGATGCAGCATGAACACAGTGATGCTGTACATGCACAAATTCTAATCTTGAAACGTTCTTGCTGCGGGGTAACAGGAGTTCTTGAGTTTGCTTTTAGCAGCATAATGTTTCTGCAAAAAGCTCATTGTAATTTGGAAAACATAATGCAGGAACTTTGAATTCTGTCGTGGAATTTTCTTTAAAGCCATTTTTAAATGTTAATTGTCATTCAAAGTAAATTTTCTTTATGTAGCTTCAATTATTTGGCTTTTTTTTTTAAAGGAAATTAGAGACAACGAAGGTGACATTGAGACATCCCATCCTCTTTCTAGATCTACACAGCAGACCATCTAGGAGGAAAGCCACTTGTATGGGCACCTTTAAACCTTTCCTGGGCAGTTCTGATGCTCATTACATTAGATAGAGGATATTCTCCTCACACCACTGCAGCCCCAGAGCCTGGTGTGGGTGAACTTCTTATGTATCCTACTAAAGAAACTCAGTGGATTCCAGAAACTTCGTAACAGCTTTCACACTTAAGCTAAGTCAAGATTCCTAAGTGGTATAACAATAAGTCATTAGTAGTCAATTTAGTCCTGGGTGCAGCCATATGAATAGATCAGCACACCTGTCAACCCTTACTTAACACAGATGCTCCTCTTTGCCGCATATGGAGATTATCACATACACTCACGGCCACTCGGAGTTCAACACATAAGCAAAGCAACTATTGAATGCTCAGCCCTAAATACAACATCTATTCTACAGTCTCTCTGCCCAAGGTTCAGGACCCATGTGAAAGAGGGCCAGAAAGATTGTAAGAGCCAGAGGTCATGAATGACCGTAAAGGCAACAGTGTCTTTTTGCCATAGCACATAGGAACTGATGGCAGTTTTGGCAGCATGCACAAGACCTGCGAAAATTCAAGCCAGATTTAAAAAAAAAAAAATCCCAGCATGGGGATGATTGGGCCACCAAGCAACCATCCTGGCTGAGGAGCTGTTGGTAAGTGACAGCTACTAGGAGAGGGAGAGTCAGTTTTCTTTGAGAGTATAGTTCCTAGTGGGCTGGCTACACCCTAGTGGAAGGCCATTCATCCAAGAGTATAGTATAGGCAGCACTAATGGGACCCGATGAGGTTGTAGGTGGTGGTATAAGTGGTGGTGGTGTTTGTTGTTATTGTTGTTTTAAGGATCCAAAGTTGGGTGGGTAAGGAATCAGGATGGATCTGAGAGGAGTTGGGGAAGAAGAGTGTATATATTTAAAACACATTGTACAAAGAACTAATAAAAATAAGCAATACTCAAACTGGGCATGTAGCCAAAGATGGCCTTAAATTCTCTTTTCCTCCTGACTCCACTTCCTGAATGATGAGATTACTGGCACATGCTGTGCCCCATCCATGCAATGCTGAGTGCCACGCAGGCCAGATTCATAAGTTATATCCACTGTTTCTCAGATGCACAGCCTCATTGTGGTATAGTTAGACATAACATTGTGTCATACCACATTCCATCATGCTTTGTCATGCTTTGTTTTGTTTTGGAGGTGCTGGGAATTGAACCCAGGGCCTCTGCACCTTGTATGCTTGGGAAGCACTGTAATTACTGAGCTACATCCCAACCCTTCATGCTTTTTCTTTCTGCTGCTTTATTGTAACTGTGGTGGTTAGAATAAAATGATCCTTTTTAGGCCCATAAGGAGTGGCACTATTAGGAAACATGGCCTTGTTGGAGAAAGTGTGTTTCAATCATGTCCTACTGAGTGCTGATCCAGATATAGAACTCTCAGCACCATTGTCTGCCTGTACTCCGCCATGCTTCCTGCCATGATGATAATGGACTAAACCTCTGAAACTGTCAGCCAGCCCCAATTAAAGGCTTTATAAGTGTTGCCTAGGTTATGGTGTCTCTTCATAGCAATAGAAACCCTAACCAAGACAGTAACTATGTCTGAGTGACCCCTGAGTGTGTCAAAACCAAAATGGGAATATTCTTTCATCATCTGCCAGATGAAAACCTTGAATCCCTCAGCAGCTGAAATCACATAGCTCTTCTCTCTAGCTCTTCTTTCCTCTTTTCTCTGCCACCATCTTCCCTTCTGGTCCAGATATAGGCATACAAATCAATTCCAATCATGTTTCAAATATACAAACCAAATTGAAATGAAAGAATGACCATCACACTTAATCTCTTCAAAAACCAGTAGAGGCAGAGGTTCTCGGGAGTCACACTAACAGATGAGGAGTCAGCTTAAACACTTGGGCTGGGACATAGAGTTGGCACAGTGCTTTCCTGGCATGCATGAAGCTCTGGGTTCAATTCCCAGCACCTCATAAACCATGGTGGCACATGCCAAAATCCCAGTGCTTGAGACATAGAAACATGAAAATCATGAGTTCAGGGTCAACCCCTGCTGTATAGCTTGCCAACCTTAAATGCATGAGAACCAATGTAAAAATAATAATAATAATAATAATAATAATAATAATAATAATTTCCCACAAAAGTGGCAGAACCTAGACTCCCAATGGACCTGACTGTTTCCAGAGTTTTCTTCTGTTCATTGTCACTCCTCTTCCTTTAGAAGCTTGGTGAGTACCTACTTTTTTGCTACAATTTTGCTTCAGGCTCACACTGTTGGGGCCTGGGATAGCTGGATCTTATCCTTTGTGTGTAGAAATCATAAGCCTTTGACTATTACAGAGATCTTTTTTTTTTCTGTTGCATTGCAGATGTACATAGTCAAGCACACGAATATTCAGTATTCAGCGGCATAATGTCCCTTCTGAATCTCCTCCTGTCCAGCATCTCCTCCACAGCCCTTATCACATACAGATGGTGAAACGAAGGTCCAGCCTCAGTCCAAAACTCTCGGATCTAGTCAGACACAGTACCATGAGCCCGTTCTTCATGCTGCCTCCCCACCAAATCATTTATAGCTACAAATGATTTTTTAATACACTCATCAATATTTTAAAGACTGCTGAAATCCAATTACAAGATTTGGATGTAGCGAAGCCTTTCTATACAGCAGAGAATATTTAAAAATCCATGTGACTTGGTCCTCAAAGTCACATACAGTCTTAAAGAGCACCTAGAACCCTGAAAACACATGCTTTATTACTTACCTCCCGGCACGCCAGTTAATCTGCATGTTAGAAAAGAACTTGTATGCTTGTGTGAGAGAGACAGGGGAAGGAGAGGGAGGGGAGAATTCTTCCTTCAACATTCACAAAATAATTTCACCAAACTAAACTACACTAGGCTGGGATTAAACCCAGGCTCTTGTGCATGTTAAACAAGCACTCTCACCACTGCGCTGCAAGCCTAGGCTCTATTTAAGCTTTTGATTCTTACACACACACACACCACAAAAAAAAAAAAAAAAAAAAAAAAAAACCTATCACCAGGCAGTGGTGGCACATGCCTTTAATCCCAACACTTTGGAGACCGAGGCAGGCAGATTTCTGAGTTCGAGACCAGCCTGGTCTACAGTGAGTTCCAGGACATCCAGGACTGCACAGAGAAACCTTGTCTTGAAAAACCAGAGAGAGAGAGAGAGAGAGAGAGAAGAAAAACCTATCACTAATCCTTCACTACGCATTTCTCTTAAAATGTTCACATTACTTATGACATACTGGGCATAGACTCCATCTTCACGCCAGGTATATCTGTTCCTTTTTACAAAGTTCTCCTTGCTGTGGCCAAAAAGTATAGGGACAGAGGAGTCAACATGAAGAATGGCGTCTTTTGGCTCATGGCTTGAAGACACAGCTCATCACAGCAGAGAAAGCATGGCAGCAGGACCATGAAACAGCTGGTCACGCTGCATCCACAGTCAGGAAGCAGGAAGGGATGCTGGTGCTTGCTTTCCACTTTCATTTCAGGCCAAGACCCCAGCCTGTGAGATGGTGCTGCCCACACTTGGTGTGAGTCTTCCCACCTCACACTATAAAGTCCCTCACAGGCATGCCCACGGGTGTGTCTCCCAGGCCCTTCTGGATCTGTCAGGTTAACTATCGCTATCGATCACATTTGTTGCCTTTGGAGATTTCCTACACACTTCCTACTTGGAAACAGACTCCTACAGTTCACTGGTGAGCAGGCCTTCATGTGCCTGCTTCATGAGGTTAGGAAGTAGGAAAAAGGAGACCAAGCAAGCAAAGATCATATTCTCAAATATCCCAGAGTCTGGGCCAGAGAGACGGCTCGGCAGTTAGTTAAGAGCATTTGCTGCTCTTGCAGAGGACCAGGTTCAGTTCCCAGCACTCACATAATGGCTCACAACTGATTATGACTCCAGTTCCTGGGGATCTGACTCCCTCTTCTGACCTCTATACACACATGGAGCACAGACCTACATAAAGGAAAACACACACATGCACATAAAATGAAAATAAGTTTTTAAAAAGTTATTCACTCTTTAGCCCAACACTGTCCCTTTGACCCCACCCTCTCTCTACACCTGAGTTGCTACCCATAAGTTATCCTCTCTCCCTCTTCTTTCTCTGCAATAACCAATTAGTTTTAACACTGCCATATATTCCCTCACTTCACTGATTCACACTTTATTATCAAAGCCACATTATACATATGGAATTCAAAAAAATAAGAGATATGACCTTCAAAGAGCTCAGCCCAAGAAAGAAAAAACACAAGGCACATATAATGCTAAAGTTCTTAGTGAATGGAAAAGTGGTTCATTCAATGAATTGCTTGCTATGCGATCATGAAGACCTGGGTTCTGATTGCCAGCGACGCATGGCAGGATATGCCTGTAATTCCAGCAGTGGGAAGTAGACATGAAGTTCCCCTGTAGCTCACTGGCCAGTCATTCTAGGTGAGTCTGTATGATTCCCATTTCTCAGAATCTGTGGCGGAGAGTGATTCAGGACAACACCCAAGGTCAAACTGTGACCTACACACACACACACACACGTATGCAAATACACACACACATACTCATTTACAACTTAATTTAGTCTATACCATGTAGAGCATATTTTATAATTCAACAAAATCAGCCAGAACATCAGAAGCTAGGATGGGGTTTACCTCTGCCACTCACGAAGTGTCGAGAAAATCCATTTTATCCTGACTCCACAAGGGAGCAACTCTGCACACAGCCTGACTCATAACATCCACCCCATCACCACCTTGTGTATTATGAACACAAGTTACCCCAATCCATATCTTCTTGTTTTCCTTTCTTCCCCAACTCAGCTCACAGCACCAGCTCTTCAGACCATCATACTACTGTCCTTGATCTCTGTACCATAACCCTGTGTCTAATTCATCCTTGCCTTCATGATTTCAAATCCAGTATCTATCACAAATCCACCTATCTCTAGCTACCTTGGTTATCAGCAGCAGCCATTGCTACCCCTTACCTAGACACCACAACTGCTTCTAAACTGCTCTCTCTGCCTACACTCTGTCATTCTGGAAGCATTCTCAGCTTACCCACTAGAGCAGTCTTGTCCTATAAGCATCATCCTAGTTCTTCACTATAAAACTCTCAAAAAAAAAAAAAAAAACCTCTATGCATTTCACAAATAGAAAGTCTGTAGTAAAGTCTACCATGCCTAAGGAACCTTGCATGTCCCTGTCTATCAGAAGTGAGAGAGACAGACCTGCCCTCAGGATCCAGGCTCAGCCCTGGTCTCCCTGGTGTGAGAGTGTCAGGCCCATTCTGCTGTAGGGAATGGAATGCACTCCTGCCTGCGGGTCATTCAGCTCTTCCCTTCTCACCTGAAGAACTCAGGCCAAGCTCCTGGCCCTTCTGTTCAGGCTGGATGGAACTGGACACTTAGCTCTGAAAACTTATTTTAAAACCTTTCCCCCAACCAGGTGGTGGAGGCACATGCCTTTAATCCCAGCACTTGGGAGACAGGTGGGCAGATCTTCGTGAGTTCAAGGCCAGCCTGGTCTACAAAGCTAGCTCTTTAACATTTCACACACTGTCCAACACAGAGAGCTCAACACACAGTTCTGAGTAAAGAGCTGATAAGAAATAAAAGTTTGAAAAAAAGAACAAAAAGATGGCAGCAGTACCAACCATGTCACTGGAGAAAGATGGGTGCTTCCCATCGCTCCAGGAGGCTCTTTGGTTCCCCTCAGCTTTGCCTTCTCTTTAACAGCTTTATTGGCCTATAATTCACATACTATACAATCATTTAAATGTGCAGTTAGGACCAGGGTGGGCTCACAGGTGAGGAGCACACACCGCTCTTGCAGAGGACCTGAGTTTAGTTCCCAGCATCCAGTTCGGACAGCTCACAACCACTTGTAACTCCAGGGCATCTTCTGGCCTTCAAAGGTGCCCATCCCGTGTATACAGACATATATACATACATACATACATACATACATACATACATACATATGTACATACATACGCATGCACAATTAAAGTGTACACTTAACCTAACATGGTGGTGCACACCTGTAATCTCAGCAGAGGGAGAAGGAGAAAGAAGGCAACCTGAACTACATAGTGAGTTTCAAGATTAGCATGTGCCTCAGCTATACAGTGAAACCCTTACTAAAAACTAAAATAATAGATAAGCAATGGGGGTGCATACATTTAATCCCAGCACTCAGAAAGCAAATCTCTGGGTTCAAGGCCAGCCTGCTCAACAGAACAAGTTCCAGGATGGCCAGGGCTATACAGAGAAATTCTGTCAAAAAAAAAAAAAAAAAAAAACTAAACAAAACTGAACTAAACTAACAATAACATATACATACAATTTAACATCTTCTCATATAGTCATGGGTTGTACCACAATTACTGAAGTCAACTTTAAAACCTCTTTATCACCCCCAAGAAACTGCACTTCTCTCAGCAGTCACTTCCAGGTCCCCAAGCTCAATCTCTACAGTTTCCTGGTCGAGCTGTTTTCTATCATAGCATATATCATGACAGGCTCCTGACCCAAGTTATGTCGCTAAGTCCATCCATGTTGTAGACCTCTGTGCGTTTGAGATCAGGGGTGTGTGTGTGTGTGTGTGTGTGTGTGTGTGTGTGTGTGTGTGTGTGTATGTATGTAAATGTTGTGTGTATATGTGAATGTGTGTGTGTTTATTTGTTCTGCAATATTTGGGCTGTTTTGCTTTTCTTGTTATCAGGAATAATGCTTGTATAAACATTTCTAGACTAACTTTTGTGTAGACACAAATTTCCATCTCTCTTCAGTAAATATCTAGGACTAAAACAGCCAGGTCACCTGGCAACTCAGAGCTGAAGTATGAGAAGCCACCAGCTCATTCCCATCTTAAGATCTACTTGCTGTTCTACCTTTTTCTCAGTCAGGGTTTCTATTGCCACAGTGAAACACCATGAACAAAAGGCAAGATGGGGAGGAAAGGATTTATTCAGCATGTACTTCCACATTGCTGCTCATCACCAAAGGAAGTCAGGACAGGAACTCAAACAGGGCAGGAACCTGAAGGCAGGAACTAAGGCAGAGGCCATGGAGGGTTCTGCTTACCGGCTTGTTCACATGGCTTGCTCAGCCTGTTTTCATATAGAACCCAGGACCAGCCCAGGGATGGTACTACCCAGAATGAGTTGAGTTGGGCCTTTCCCCCATTGATCACCAACTGAGAAAATGCCTTACAGATTGTGATAGCTATTCCTCATTGTCAACTTGACTATATCTGGAATAAACTACAATCCAGAAGTGGAGGGTGCACCTATGATCCAGATCTTGAGGCTGGTTTCTGACCTGGATCTTGACATGGAGATCTTGAGGTATATAGTAGCCATTCAAAGCTTAGGCTCAGGCAAGGTAGTACACTCCTTTAATCCTAGGAGACTAAGGCAAGGAGATCTCAGAGTTCAAGATCAGCCTGGGACAAAGCAAGTCTCAGATCCAGGCATGGTGGTACACACCTTTACTCTGGACCACAACTTCTGCTGGAGGCCTACATAAGAACATTGAAAGACTGAAGACTCACTACTCTTCATCTCCTGCTTGCACTTATTTGCCAACATACCTGCTGGAACCTACTTCTTCAGGATTCCAGCTTATACAAGACCAGGTGAAACAACTAGACTTGTGGACTGAGCAACTACTAAATTTTTTGACTTCCCATTTGCAGCTGCCCATTGTTGGGTTAGTTGGATTACAGACTGTAAGTTATCACAATAAAGTCCCTTAATATATAGAGAGTCCATAATTTCTGTGACTCTAGAGAACTCTGACTAATACACAGCTGGATCTCATGAAGGCATTTCCTCTCTGATGACTAGCTTGTATCAAGTTAACACACAAAACCAGCCAGTTCAACCTTGTCATCTTAGCCATGTGACACAGGGCAACAGTACTTGAGTCCCTTCCTGCCTCCTCTTCACCAGTACTGCCACCTCTGTCCTCTTTATTCTAGCTACCCCCACCTCCCTGTGACTTTCCTGGGCATTTCACTGTATACATATGGCATCTTTCCCACTTTTATTTATTATCCTCACTAAGCCACAATGTGTTAAAGTGTATCCATATTCCTGCCAAAGATAAGCCTACATAACTACCTAACAGTTGCATTGTGGTTGACTAGCTGATAAAATGTGATCATTTTACAGACATTGAATTATACATTAATTTCAGTGGTGAGGTTTTCTTTTCCTATTTTGGAACATTCTCAGCTGTCCAAAAGCTCTGAGTAGTGACTGTGGTGCTTACTATCTTCATTTAAATGTGTTAACTCTATTATATTCTTCATTAAATTTCCATTTAGGGGCTTGAGAGTTGGCTCAGTGGTTAAGAGCACTGACTGCTCTTCTGAAAGTCCTGAGTTCAAATCCCAGCAACCACATGGTGGCTCACAACCATCCATAATAAGATCTGACGTCCTCTTCTGGTGCATCTGAAGACAGCTACAGTGTACTTAGATATAATAATAAACTTTTTTAAAAAAGTAAAAAAAAATCCATTCAGATTCATCAATATATTATTATTTTTAAAAATTCTATCTTCCTGATATCCCTAATTTTTCAAAAACCTTTTCAGAAAAATTAAAATTTGCTCAGTGCTTCCAGGTGCTATTACACATCTGATAGTCATGTCCTCTAAACTCACAGTTGCCTGTACTATAACTGCAAGTTAGTGCATCAATTAAGTCAAGACTAACTTCAGACATACCACTAAACCAGATTTGCCTTTTGGGTGCCTGACACAGAATGGATGATGAATGGATAGATAGATAGATAGATAGATAGATAGATAGATAGATAGATAGATAGATAGATAGATAGATCATAGGTAAATAGATATACATAAACAGATAGACAGGCTGCTAAGTTCCAGGAAGACTGACAAAGTACCCACCAGGACAAGATCAGCTGGGCTACAGGCTCCATGACTTTATCAACCACAGCAATTTTTCAGAACACAGTTTCCTGGGAAAGAATCACAAGTGACTTCAACACAGAAGTCCTGGTGTAGCACCAAGCCCTCCTCAGCCAGCCCTGGCAACTCAGAATCAAGGGAGAGAAAGCCAGTTGCTTTCACATCAGCCTCAGTAACTGCTTCAATTACCTAAATAGCACTGTGCCGTGGAAATTACAATGATGTTTTCCCTAATCAGACTGGTGTTTCTAAGTCACTTTGAGAGTTGGTTCTTCCACACATCTCTGTGGAAGTACACCCACATCCTTACTCTCTGAGGCCCAGTTTCCTCATCTACAAAATGGATAATTTGGTCTTAAAGAACCCTCATAGGGATGAAAAAGACCTGGGAGATATACAAATGAAATACTCTGCCTGCAGTGAAATAAATACAAAGCTATTGTCAGTAGGACATGAAAATGCTGTATCCCCCTCGGGAGCCTGAACCATTCTCTCCTCAAAACAAAAGCCAGCCTTGGCTTATAATTGGTTTTACAGCAGTAGACTGATGTGTGACACACAGAGAGGATCCTGGGCTTCATCCCAGAACTACAATCAGTTGGCTCCTAAATAGAATGATCTCATCTGAACCTTCATTTGACCTTCTGTACATCATTCTGACTAGAGCAGTGCAGGACTCAGTTTCTCCCCCTGTTGCTGAGATAAAGTAAACCAACAAAAGCAGGTCAAGAGAGGAAAGATATTTCAGCTCACAGTTCAAAGGTGCAGTCCATCAATGGTGGGGAAGTCAAGACTGACGTAGCTTGCAGAAGCTGGTCATGTTGCATCCACAATCAGAACTAGCTTTCTCGGTTTTGTTCCAACCAGGACTTTAGCCCACAGAATGGCACCATGTATAGTGAGCCGGTCTTCCTACCTCATTTAGTCTCATTTAATCTAATCATGCCCAGAGGCCCATCATCTCCCAGGTGATTTTCGATCTCATCCAGTTGACAAGTGAATGACACCTACCCTCCTGACTTCCTTCTGGACTGACTTGTAGTGTGTCTATGGCACATGGTGGGTGCATCAGGGGACACTCAGCATCTCTGGTTTGCTCAGACACCTTGATGAAAGTTCTCTCAAGCATCATTGCTGAAACATCCTCAGCCAGCTGCCCTGCTTCAGGAAGAGCTGACTAGGTGGCTAGATAGTGCATTCTATTCCATACTTTATGCTAATTAAAATTAAATTGTGGTGGTTTCAAAGAGACCAGCTCATTAATATAGCCAAGGTGTGCCTAAGAAGTTCAAGGCTATCAACCCTGCTATTATTTAAAAGACTTGTGGCAATTTAGAACAATTTTTTATCTCTACTTTGATTCAGAGATGGCCTTATAGACAGAGCCAAAGTCACTTTAATTAGAAATGTTTGTTTACTTGCTATTAGTTTGTCCCATTAATGGAATGTCAATCAGACCCAAAAGCTCAAGTTTATTTCAGGTCTCTTCCACCAAAGTTTACTGTGTACACTTCCACAGGCAAAGGGTAGACAACAAGAGCCTCTACTACATTTTTACCATATAGCAGCCCTCAAACAACTTTTCTTATTTTTGAGACTTCACATGTATCTTCCTTCACCTCCCCCCATCCTCCCCAAGACACCTCCTCCCAGTATCATGTGTTTTCTTTAGTAATAAACTAAATTCACTTGCTGCTTTGCATATGCTCACAGGTCTAGGGCCATTCACTAGAGTATGGGGAACCTGCCAGGGGTCAAACCACCAGGAAAAAAAAAATGCCACTAGCAGCTCTGTTAGGGATGAGGCCTGGAGATCATCTATCCATGATTTGGACTGGCTTGGTCTTGTTTCTGACCCCTCTTGAAGCGTGTGAGGGTCACGTGATCAAGTTCTGACCAATAAGACTCTAACAGACTACTAAAGCGGTAAGGAGGGGAAGAATGGACTTCTGCATAGCTTTGGGGGGGGGTATTTTTCAAGCTAGGATTCCTCTGTGTAGCCCTGGCTGTCTTGGAATTCACTCTGTAGGCCAGGCTGGCCTCGAAGTCAGTGGTCCACCTGCCTCTGCCTTCCGAGTGTTGGGATTAAAGTCACCACTGCCCAGCTTCAGTGTACCTTTCTTAAAAGCCAAACAGTAAATTATATGTATCTGTTTGCACAATGTGATATTCCAGCACAACTCTACAGTGTATAGGACCAGATCAGGATGAGCGGCAGGTCCATGACCTCAGTGAGTCAGTGCTATGTGTGGGACCATTTACAGTCTTCTCTACTGGCTATTTTAGAGTATTTGTTTCCAGCTCTATTTATCCTGTGATGTAAAACATTAAAAGTTATCTTCCTGTCCAGGCATGCATTCCTACATCATTAACCATCCCCTTCCTAATTCCATTTCAGCCATACCCTTTGCAACCTCTGGTTCTCCCTGAAGATCGGCTTTCAGCTTTCCACATGCAAGTCGGGACAAGCAGGGTCTGTCTGCCCATACCTGACTCATTGCTTAAAATAAGGTCTTTCTTTTGTACCCATGTTACTGCAAATGGCATCATTTTATGCCCAAATAATATTCTACTATATGTGTGTATAATACACATAAATGGGTCCTCTCTCTGTCAGTGCCACTTACATTTTTAAAGGAATTCCATTCCATTTTTCCCTGGCGGAGAAGTGTTAATCTCTGGTGGCATTTTTTTCTTTCACTTCCTTCCCTGAATATTAATGTATTGCGAGGCATAAACATATATTTTAAAACCATGAAGAGAGGAAAAAACAATTACATCTCTAACTGCATTGATCTGGTTGCTCCAACTCCAGTAACAAGCACCCTAGATTTCTTCTCATGTAGGGAAAATCATCCTCCTCGATCTATTATGACTGTATTTTGCAGCCAAAATCCCCCAAGATTATTTGCTCACAACAAGGTGACTGATGGCCTCCAAGGTGCCAAATCCAGTGACTGATTTCCCAACATTTTGGTTTATTTTGTGTGGGTCTATGTGTCTGTGTCATGTATATGGATGTGTAGGACTGCCTGGGCCACAGCACATGAGTAGAGGTCAGAGAACAGCTTACAGGGAGACAGTTCAGACCTTCCTTCAACCAGGTGGAACCCAAGAATGAACATCAGGTCATCCATCAGACTTGGTGGCAAACACTAAACCAACTCACCTGTCCCAGTGGTACACTTTTTGAAAAATCTGTATTGCTTTATTACACTTTTGGAATTCTTTGCCAAAACATGATTTGCTGTTTAAACCAATGGATTATCTAGTAGTACGTCAGTGTTCTAAAATGTAGTTTTTAAACTGGGTTTTCTGGTTTGGTTTGGTTTGGGGTTGGGTTGGCTTGGGTTGGGTTGGGTTGGGTTGGGTTGGGCTTGGCTTGGCTTGGGCTTCACTTGGCTTGGTTTGGTTTGGTTTGGTTTGGTTTGGGGTTGGGTTGGGTTGGGTTGGTTTGGGTTGGGTTGGTTTGGGGTTGGGTTGGGTTGGGTTGGGTTAGATTGGGCTGGGCTTGGCTTGGCTTGGGCTTCACTTGGCTTGGTTTGGTTTGGTTTGGTTTAGGGTTGGGTTGGGTTGGGTTGGTTTGGGGTTGGGTTGGGTTGGGTTGGGTTGGGTTGGGTTGGGTTGGATTGGGCTGGGCTTGGCTTGGCTTGGGCTTCACTTGGCTTGGTTTGGTTTGGTTTTTTGTTTTGTTTCCTCTCATAACCTACAGCCTATCAGTTTGTTTTCCAAAATGTGAGTCTCTGTTGCCCAAGCTGGTCTCAAACTCCTGGACTTCAATGGCCCTTACTCACATCTGTGCCTTCAGGCAACTAGAACTAGCAGGATGCACCATAGCACACAATTGCTGTGCATCTTTCCTGACTTCCTTGCTGCATACTAGAGTTTTCTTGCTTCAAAAAGGAGTTGGTCTTTGTCATCATGGCAAAGGCATCAGTCAGCATGCTGAATGTATGCTGAATGGTCAATTCTAAGCACTCATGTTAACTGATCCAACAGTGATATTTGGTAGCAGAACTCTTACTTCTCTTTGAGAAACAGCATTTTTATTTGTTTTTATTAAATTGTGTACTGGCAGAAGCTATGTGTGCATGAGTTCAGATGCTGGAAACCACCAGAGGTGTGGGATACCCCTGGAGCTAGAGTTATAGGCAGTGTAAACTACCTGATGTGGAGGCTGGAAATCAAACTTGGGTTTGTTGTATATGCTCTTAACCACTCTGAGCCATCTCTCCAGCCCTCTTCTTTCTCTTTGAGTGTTTTCCACACTAGCTTCTAGAAGATTCTGCAGCTTCTAACTCACTGCTGTTCTCCATCTTCTTCAGTTGATCCTCGTCGCCTCTTTAATCTCAACACTGAAATCCCCTTGATCTCCTCTTCCTACCCAGAGCCACATCTCCAAGCTCTCATCTGTCTTGATGGCCTGCACCTTCCATGCTAATGTCCTCTAGACTAACACAGAGAACCATCCACTTAGATCTCTGCTCAAACATTGGAGGGTTCAAGTAGCCATAAGCAATGCCTGAGCTTCCCTCATCCTACAAAACCTAGGTTTCCTGAGGCCTCCCCAAACTCAAAGATTTTTTTTACACACGTGTACATGTGCATGTACATGCACAGAGGCTGGAAGAGAACACCAGATCTGGATTTGACATCACAGGCAATTATGAGCAACCATACAGGTGTTGGAACTGAACTCAGGTCCTCCACAAGAGCATCCAGTGCTCTCAACTGCTGAGCCCTCTCTCCAGGTCCTCGGTTGAAGGTACTTTTATCCTGTTTGATCAGACTAAAACCACTGGAGTCTTCCTTAGCTGGCATCTTCTGAATCCCACACCAACCTGCCAGCATACTCTATTGGTTCTGTCTTCCAGATACCTCCAGAATTGGGGGCATCTTACCACCTCCTCTTTCTGCTTTCTTGGTCTGAGCCATTTAGATCTCTTCCCTGGACTCAGTGACCTCATAACTGGGCCTGCTGCATCCACCACTGGCCTCCCACAGCAACTACAAAGCTCTTCTTCCCTGGTACTGGGAATGGAACCCAGAGTCTCCTGCATTCTGAACACCCAGAAAGACGCTCTCAAAGCCTAAGTTCCAACCACTCTCAGCCTCCCACCTACTTCCCCACACGCTTCAACATTAAAGGAAGAGATGAAAACTCGGGTTCAATTCTATATCGTTTAAGTCATCCACACTTACGCTCCTCCGGTTGCTTCTTGTTTTCCAGGGAGTTTTATTTTGATACTTTTCACATCAACTAAAAAATAACAGAAACATAATAACCACCTACACTTTCTAAATCCAGACTCACAGTTCTTAAATATTTCATCATCTCTTCCCCCTCTCTTGATATATATGTAGGTATACATGAATATACATTTTTGCTGATCCATGAGAGTCAGTTGAAAACCTCTTCTTTTTACCCATAAATAATTCAGCTCCTATCTCCTGTAAATAATACATTCTTTATAACTATATTACAACCATCACACCCCAGAAATGCTACCTAAGCACGACATGGTCATCCACAATCCATACATATTTAGCCAATCATTCCATCAAGGTCATGAACATCACTGTTTGCAACTGTATCACCCACCATATGTTGTCACCTTTGTTTTAATGTTCCTCTTTTATGTCATTTTAAGAGGTCAAATTGGCTGTATTTGAGAACATCCCTAAACTTAAGCTTGCTCCATTGTGTCCTCATGGTTAGCTCACTAAGCAGGTCACCTTTATTTGCTTCTAACATTTTCTAATTAAAACAAAACAAAACAAAACACCTACCACAGCCCTCCTCTCTTATTCTAGCTTCTTGTTCTCATTCGTCTGGGGAGCAGCCGGCATATTTCAGACATTGGAGTGGATGCTCTGTGGACCACTAGGGGACCAGAAAACAATTAGGCCTATTGGTACAGCCTGAGCTAAGTCGAGATTTCTTTCTATTTTGTGGCTGTTCTGTAGAGTGCTCCACAGAGATTAGAGGCCATTGGGTTCTTCCATCTGCTGTCTAGTTTTTAATTGGAAATTTTAACAGTCCAATGTACAAGATAAAAACCAAATCTCTTTCTTTTCCTAAGCCCTCCTGATTCACTTCCTTGGAAATGGTATTAGCAGATTCTCATGTGCGTTCCAATGTTCTGTATCTATAAGCATCTCATATGCTTCTCTGCATCTCTGTTTCAATAGCTGAAATCCCCAAAAGTCAGCACAAACCTCTGTCTTTCTCTTTAACAGCAACACAGCATTATGTAAAAATAACTTGATTTAAACCAACCCCAGGATCCAAACTGGGCATCAGCTATAACCTACTGAGTCAATCCCTAATTGGTGAATGTCGTCCTTGGTATTAGAAACAGAACTATGCTCTCACCTGTCATCCAAGAAGCTTCTTTTTGCAGCTCAAGGAGATCATTACCGAAATCCACAACTGGTCAAACTACAGAGAACAACTGACCATAGGGTGCCCAGCCCAACTGATACCTGGACAACACCACCCATCCATCTAAGGTTCAGGGAATATCAAAGAAGACAGGACGAAAGAGTGTGAGAGCCAGAGCACCAGGGCATTCGACAGGGAAACTGCACCCATAAAAATCTCAACAATAGCTGGGCAGTGGTGGCACACGCCTTTAATCCCAGCACTCGGGAGGCAGAGGCAGGTGGACCACTGACTTCGAGGCCAGCCTGGTCTACAGAGTGAATTCCAAGACAGCCAGGGCTACACAGAGGAATCCTATCTTGAAAAATAACAAAAATCTCAACAATTTGGCTGCCCAAACAAGACCTGCACAATGACACCAGTGGGCATGCTAGCACAGATAGGGGAAATCTCGAAAGGTCCCACTTCAAGATGAAGAGCTACAGGCAATTAATAACTGCTGGATGGTGAGCATCGGTCTTCTCCAGAGAAAAGCATCCCCTTGGCAGGTTATTCAGTCCAAACACAGATCGTCAGCCTTCTAAACACATGGATGTTCAAGCATCATTAAATATACTCATCAGGGTGTGTGTGTGTGTGTGTGTGTGTGTGTGTGTGTGTGTGTGTGTCATTAATAATTAAAGAAGAGGTTATGAATTTGGGAAAGAGTGGGAAAGGAACATGAGGAGTTGGAATACAAAGACGGGATGAAGGAAATAATGGAAATATAGTAATTCATATATGAAATTCCCTCCCCAAAAAATTAATTGTTTAATGAAATAGTAAGAGAAGCTACAGAACCACCTTTGAGTGTTAGTTCACACACTGGTCTTCAGACAAACCTCTGTGTCTGCATTACCAGGCAAGTTACAGGAACAAAGGTTCAGTTTTGCTAGTGTCTAACTGCTCTCCAAAATAAATGCACCTATTTCTTGGTTATTCATAATGATTGTGATTAACAGTTTCTTTATGTTCTAACACTTGACATTATTAAAAGTTAAATATTATCAATCTCATAGGCACTCCTTGTTTGGGTTTCAAGTCTCAACTGTGAATAAGGCTAATCTTTTACTTTTTATATGCCTTTTGTTTATAATAAGCCTTGTGTTTCTTTCTCTGTGAGCTGCCACCCCATTTTTGTGCCTGGGTTTCTACTGACTTATTGTGTTTTCCATTATTAAATCATCTGGCACTACTTTGGCTGAAATAACTATTAGAGAAAATATGTCTTTTCTAAGAAATATAGGAACTGTTTGAGAATTTAAGCTTTTTCCTGTGGGTTTATAAAGCCTAGGTTATACAAAAAAAAGTCATATATTCTATTTTTACTATGGCATGAAAGGCCACAAAAGAGATGCCATAGGTTTGCATTTATGAGTTTGCCATTTTAAATTTGATAAATCTAACCAGAGTATGAAAAACTTTCAGCCCATATTTAATACTAAAGTCTATTCTCTGGAAGTTTCACTACTTCTTTATTTCTTTATTCTTCAGGGAAGAAAAATTCTCTCCCTCTAGTCTTTTGTAATTACTCCTTTTTTATTGGGCCCTCCAGTCTTAAGCATAAAGAAGACCTCAGTGCCATTATATAGACACTCAATAGAGTCTATCATTTTAAAGATACTTTCTGAGTTGCTAAGCCAATGAGTGGATAATTCCGGGCCTCTTTCAGAATATCTTCCACCCATATCTCCTCTGATAAGAACTTACACTAGGTAGGCATGGTGTATCATACTACTGATAATTCCACCACTTAGACTAAAGAAAGATTGCTAGGAGTTGAGGATCAGCCTGGGATACACAGTAAGTTTAGAGCCAGCCTGAACTACAATGTGAGATGCTGTCTCAAGTCTTATTCTTCTATGTTCTAATGATAAATCCTCAATTTATCCCCATTGTGCCTTCATTATGTGCTAGTTAGATGCTTCAGTAGTATGTGCTAAGGCCTGAATATACTTGTTCTAAAATTCATGTTACTAGTGTAATAATACCAGGTGATCATGAGAATGCCTCCCTCCTAGGTGAGATCAACATGCTAACAAAAGAGGTTTTGTGCAGCTTTCAGATCCCCTGTCCTAATGCCTACTGCGATCTGAGGAACCAGAGAGAACCCCAAGAATTAGCACTTACCATCTGAAACTCCAGAGAGAACCCCAACAAGGGTTATCACCTGCCATCTGAAACTCCAGAGCAAACTCCAACAAATAATAGCACCTGCCATCTAAAACTCCAAAGAGAATCCCAACAGATGTTAGCACCTGCCATCTGAGGCTCCAGAGAGAAGCCCAGGTGCTAGCACCTTGATCTTGGGCTTCCCAGCCTCCAAGTTGATAGAAAATAAATTTTGTGCTTTATAAATTGTCTAGCCTGGAGGGTTCTGTTACAGTACCATCTGGGACACTTTGTTGTACATGACATCTACACATATGTCTGCTATCCTAGACCTGGAGTCCCTCGCAACCAAGATGTGATCAACTCACATCGGTACAAGAGAGTCAGCAGAGAACGTGGATACAGAAAATCCTCAGTGGATACATCAGATGAACAAAGGAAGGAAGGAATGAGGTTCTGCTGACTGTTCACTCTTATCCATTAACTTAAGGCCTGAGGCCGGCTGCCTGATCTCACTGCTCCAGCATTTCCCCACAGATCTTTCCCCTCAGAAACAGAAAATAATCAGATGTTTCTGAACATAATCAAAACAGCCCTTTGGAAACCTAATTTCTCATTGTTGGAGCCCCCTCGGTGACTATTATAAACCAAATTACATTAGATCTGGGATGAAATATTTAAGTAGCTGTTTCCCTGGTTAGATGAAGTGTGGTTTTACTTCATCCCCAAAGAGGAATTTATTATACAAAAACATAAATACACAACACGGAAAGCACTCAGAAACTACGGTGCCTAGGGCTCCTGTCACTATCCATCCTGAGGAAATAATCCTGTCATGTCAGTGAAGGGCAACTTCCAGTCAGAAGGGAGTCGGCATGCAGTTCAGCACTGGGAAGGCAGAAGCAGCCCAAAATCCCAGGTCCAGCTGTCTCCAGTAGGATTCTGCAATGGTACCATAAAACATTTCCTGTCAGGGCTGGAGAGATGGCTCCGTGGTTAAGAGCACTCATTATTCTTGCAGAGGACCTGGGTTTGTCTCTGGAACCCACAGGGAGGCTCAATTGTCTATAACTCCATTTCCAAGGGATTATCCAGACGCCTCTTCTGGCCTATTGGGCTCCTGCACACACATGATATACATAAACTCACGCAGATACACACACACACACACATACTCTCTCTTTATATATATATATACATATACATACATACACACACACACACACACACACACACACACATATATATATATATGTGTGTTTAAATATATATATAGTTTAAATATATATATATATATTTATAAATATATTTTTATATATATATATTTAAACTTCTGCTCAATTCTAAACTTAAAGTTTCTCGAAAGAGTGACCAGGACCCAGGAGGAGATGTCACTGACTGACTGACTGACTGACTGACTGACTGACTAGAGGCTAAAAGACTTGAGGAGTCATGACGCTCAAGACACCCCTTACTGGGAAGCAATACGCCATCCTGGGGCTTCACAGATAGACAAAAAGAAGCATCTCAAAGCACGGACCAAAATGAATCCTAGAGAGGCCCCAGTTTGTCATGGGTAGAAGTGAGAGCAGGAGCTCAAGCCAGAGTCTGTCACTTCTTCCCAAAGCCAGTGAAACAGAATAGGCAGCAGGGACTCCTGACATACCCCACAGCCTTGGGTCTTCCGGAGCTGGGGCCACAAGGTCTCATGGGGAGGAACCATAGGTATGGGGGGGAGGGTTAACCACAGCCCATTATGCTAATGGACCAGAAGGTGCTAGTAAGCTAACTACAAAATGTTCTTGCTATTTACATGAAGCTGTGTGTGTCTCTGCTGTGTGAGTCGTGTAAAGAACAGAGGTAAACAACTTAGGTGGTTCTGTGTTTGTCTATACAAATTCAGCTTCTATTGATTGGCTGAGAATTAAGATGATTAGCGTATTCTGAATCTGGAGGACAAAGAGTCAGAGACTATGTCCTTACAGGAAAAAATAGGACTTTGCAAAGGAGATTAAAATCCTTGAAATGGAGTGTATCCTGCGTTATACACACACACACACACACACACACACACACACACACACACACACACAACCTTCCATGTCATCACAAGGGCCTTCAGGGGAGGGAGGTAAGGGCCAACAGAATGGCTTAGCTGGTAAAAAGCTCTTGCCACCAAGTTTGAGAATCCAACATGGCAGAAAGAGAAAACAGATTTGCTTACACTAAATGCTGACCATCATCATCACCACCACCACTAAGACACACAGAGAGAGAGAAGAGACGGTAATGAAGGTAAATATGATCGTAATACACTGCATAAATGTACAAAACTGCCAAAAATACACTGCATAAATGTACAAAACTGCCAAAAAAAAAAAAAAGCTGAATGTGGTGGCACATGATAGGAATCCCACCTCTGGTGGGATGGAGACAGGAGGATTCCTAGAGCCAGACTGGTCTGATCCATGATCCCCACAATCCAGGTGCTAAAACATGATGCTTGAGATTGACCTCTGGACACACACATATTCTATTCTTTTATAAAACCTTTCTCATTATTTCTCCCAAGTTTCATCGTTCTCATCATCTTTGGTCCCTTTTGCCTAAGTTTAGGGCATATGGCGACAACCCAACTTCTCTATTTCTCTCAGACATCTAGCTTCCCAGCACCATTTGTTGAAGCCTCTTTCATTTAGTATACAGTATTTTTTGCCTATCTAACCAACCTGATATTAAAATATAAAATTTATAATCACTAACTTTACAACCATTAAAAGGGAAAAAGAAAAAAAAAGCTGAGATTAGACCGGTGTCTCAGCAGTCCAGCATACTTACTGCTCACCAGAGGGCCAGAGTTCAGGTCCCAGCACCATACTGAGCAGCTTGTTGAACTTGCAAGTTCAAAGGAGACTTGCCTAAGATGTCTTTAATAATGGCAAGCAACTTTTACTCAAAAATGAGCAGCAGTGGGGCTGGAGAGATGGCTCAGTGGTTAAGAGCACTGACCATTCTTCCAGAGGTCCTAAGTTCAATTCCCAGCAACCACATGATGGCTTACCACCATCTGTAATGGATCTGATGCCCTCTTCTGGTGTGTCTGAAGACAACTACAGTGTACTCATATAAATAAAATGAGCAGTGGGATTAAGATAATCTGAAGGGGCGCTGGAGAGATGGCTCAGCAGTTAAGAGCACTGACTCTTAACTGCTCATCCAGAAGTCCTGAGTTCAAATCCCAGCACCCACATGGTGGCTCACAACTGTCTGGAATTGGCTCCAAGGTACAGTGTACTCACATGCATAAAATAAATAAATAGATCTTTAAAAATAAATGATCTGGAGGATTAAGACTTATGCTACCTCTGATCTCATTGGTTTCCATGGCACCATATCTGTCCCATGACTAGTGTATCCAACAGGAAAAGTTAAGTACTATTGATAATACCACCAACTAAATGTGCATAGATCTGCTGCATATAGAGTTTTTACAAATACTTGATTTAGGATTTTTCTTTGCTTTGTTGGTTTTGTTTTTGTTTTTTCAGTCACGGGGACATCCCAGAGTATTCTGGTAGATGAGAGTTCAGATTCATGGTCCCAACCTAAGTTTTGTTTTTTATTTTGTTACAAGGCCTTAAGTTGACCAGGCTGGTCTTGAACTTACGATTCCAATGTCCCTGCCCCCAAGCAGCTGGAATGATGGGTCTGCACCACCAGAACAAGCTAAGAAGGACTGTGTAGGTCATGGTCTGAATGGGAATGTCTCCCACATGCTCGTGTATGTGAACACTTGGTCCCTACTTGATAGCACAATTTGGAGAGGGTTAGGAGGTGTAGCCACCTCCTTGTTGGGAGAAGTGTGTCACTGGAGGCAGGCTTGAGAGTTCCGACTTGTATCCTTTCTAGTTCCCCCTTGCTTTGTGTTCATGGTTAAGATGTCAGCCCAGCCTTCAGCATCCTGCTCCAGCTACTCTAGAGGACACAAGCTCACAGATAAGTCCTAAGGAAACCAGACTTGGTAAGCATGAAAGGTTTTTCTTCAACAGAAGAAACTACTAACACTCAGAAGGCTGAGAAGGGATGTGTTAATACCTGGTAATGTTTACTATTCTGAAAGGCCAGCCCTCACTGAATGCCCCCCATTTTCTGGGCATTGCTTCTTGGTCATAAAAACTGTCTCTCAATTGAAAGAGGTCTCAGGTACTTTGCAAAAGAGTTTGCTATCATGCTTCTTATAAACATGGCTCCCTAGGCTCAGACTCCTGGGTGCTGTTTCTCAATTAATAGAACCCATCCTTATGTTTGTTACAAGCCATTCCTCCCTGGGCCCTTATCCTGAGCACTGTTAACCAGCCAAGAGAAGTCGTTCTTGTGGGAAAGGTCACAGGTGCTTTGCTAGAGAGATGTACTTTGCAAGTGAGTTTCTGTGGAGTTGTGCCTAAAGCTTTGTTGTGATAATAGTCACAAGGAGTACCCCCCAAGCTTTACTATGTTTATATATGTAAATAATAATTAATAATAATAAAGCACTTGGCATCAGACTCCAGAAGTTTTGACCCAGCACCAGCTACCTAAGTCAAGGTGACCTGAGGTTCATTTTAACCTCATCAAAATTATTTCCCTGGCAACTGTTATGCTTGCAGGGAGCCCCACAAGCTACCATGCCTGCCATCCTTATTACCATGGACAGGTGCTAACCCTCTGATCTATAAGCCCAAATAAATTCTTCCATAAGTTGCTTTTGGGTTTTTTTTTAATCACAGCAATAGAAAAATAATTAATACAGTTTAAGTTTTACAGTACTACTGCTACACAAAAGATTAAACTTCCATTCCCTGAACATGTTTTGGTCCTGAAGGGGAAAAAAAAGAAAAGAAAAGAAAAGAAAAGAAAAGAAAAGAAAAGAAAAGAAAAGAAAAGAAAAGAAAAGAAAAAGAAAAGATAGGCAAAGCAGATTTACAAGGGATCAGAGTGGGACACGAAGAGATCGTGGCTTGGAGTAAACAGAAATCTGTGTGTCTGTTAAGAATACAAGCAAAAACGCATGAAACTCAAGAAGAATGAAGACCAAAGTGTGGACACTGTGCACCTAATTAGAATTGGGAACAAAACACCCATGGAAGGAATTACAGAGACAAAGTTTGGAGCTGTGACGAAAGGATGGACCATCTAGAGACTGCCATATCCAGGGATCCACCCCATAATCAGCTTCCAAACACTGACACCATTGCATACACTAGCAAGATTTTGCTGAAAGGACCCAGATATAGCTGTCTCATGTGAGACTATGCCGGGGCCTAGCAAACACAGAAGTGGATGCTCACAGTCAGCTATTGGATGGATCACAGGGCTCCCAATGGAGGAGCTAGAGAAAGTACCCAAGGAGCTAAAGGGATCTGCAACCCTATAGGTGGAACATTATGAACTAACCAGTACCCCGGAGCTCTGGACTCTAGCTGCATATGTATCAAAAGATGGCCTAGTTGGCCATCACTGGAAATAGAGGCCCATTGGACACACAAACTTTATATGCCCCAGTACAGGGGAACGCCAGGGCCAAAAAAATGAGAATGGGTGGGTAGGGAAGTAGGGGGGAGGGTATGGGGGACTTTTGGGATAGCATTGGAAGTGTAATTGAGGAAAATATGTAATAAAAAATATTTTAAAAAATACAAGCAAGTCACTAACTGGCAAAATACACCAAACTTGATGAAATTAAAGCCAACAGAGAAACCAAACATAGTGATTACAGAACCAGTGTTCTGTGATCGTCCTAAGGTCTGGTCACTTTCAAGTTTTAACACAGGCATACATCCAATAGCAGACATATTTCAATCAAGTCAGAAGAGATTAAGGGTAGAAATGCACGCTCAACCCAGTTTCTTCCTTCCTGCACCACAGGGCATAACTTCATGCCATCTGGTGATTATTAGGGGAGAAAGCTGCCATCTGCCATTTCTGCTAATACATGGGACAGGGACAGAGCTCTTGCTACCCTGTATGCCTGAGGAGATTTCACAATGTCTGTTTACATGCCTGAGGAGCCAGCTGCTAAGTTAGAATTTGTGTGTGTGTGTGTGTGTGTGTGTGTGTGTGTGTGTGTGTGTGTGTGTCACAGTCAACATCAGTGAAAGATATCCTTTCCTCAAAATGTCCTCAGTGATGCAGGAGTCTGTGTTAACCATACCTCACAGCAAACCCCCTCCTGTCCTTCCTGATTCAAAGCCAACGCTCTGTTAGAGACAACCTAGAGTGGTAAAAGCCGCATGGCGGCCAGAAAGACAGGCCATAAAATAGACAAGAACAACTCAAGTAAAAAGAGCCTGAGCCACTGTCTTGTCTATGTCCCCACCAGGAAGAGCAGAAGTTACTTCGTCCTAAATGATATTTTATAACACCATTTTTAAGGGAGAATTTTTTAAGGAGTCAGGAGTTTCCTCGAGACTACAAGAAATATATTTCCTTATGCGTAAAAAGACAAGAAAGAGCTGAAGCGATGACGTCTCCACTGGTAAGAGCACTGGCTGCTCTTGCAGAAGACCCAAGTTCAGTTCCCAAGCACCTACATGGTGGCTCACAACCATCTTTAACTCCAGTCCCAGCCCTGATGCCCTCTTCTGGCCTATGGGTACCAGGCATACATATGGTGTACAGATATGCATGCATACAAAACGTCCATGCACAGCAGTTAGTAAAGAAGTAAGATCAAATATATCTAAAAATAAAGGACAAGAAGAGGTCATGAAATTGTCAGGGGTTTTAGCTGAGACCCAGACTTATACTAATTCTAGAGACAAACGAGGGTGGGAATTAAGAGGGGAAATGGGAAGCAGACACTTTCCCCAACTTATATCAGACCAGTCAGTGTTTTAAATAACGACATAATAGTCCTTTATATGTATTCTGGATGGATGGATGGATGGATGGATGGATGGATGGATAGATTCTTCTCTATAGAATGGAATCTGCTCACTATTCTCTATAGAATGGAGTCTGACTCAACTCCCCCCATGTAAGCTGTACATACTAAAGAAGCAAATGCAAATCTTTTTTAAATTCCCACCCATTTCTGAAAGCAACTGTATTCTTCTCCTTTTCGTTTTTACTATGTATGGGTGGGTGTTCTGCCTGCATCTCTATCTGTGCACCACTTATGCCTAAGGAGGCCAGAAGAGGGCATGAGATCTCCTGAAACTGGAGTTGCAAGTGGTTATGAGTGTCAGAGTGGGTGCTGAGAACTGAACCCAGGTCCTCTGGAAGAGCAGCCAGTGATCTTAACCACTGAGCCACCCTTCCTGCCCTGGCTATATTCTGAAAGCATCACTGTCACTGTAAGAAACAATAGAAAGTTCACTGGAACCTGATTCCGAGTAATTAATTCTCACTTTTTAAAGTAACTGGCCACACCATTTAGTTTCCATGTGCCTGTTTCTTCATCTATCAAGAATTATTCCTTGGGCTGCAGAGATGGCTCAGCAGTTAAGAGCACTGACTGCTCTTCCAGAGGTCCTAAGTTCAATTCCCAGCAACTACATGGTGGCTCACAACCATCTGTAATAGGATCTGATGCCCTCTTCTGGTGTGTCTGAAGATAGCAACAGTGTACTTACATAAATAAAATAAATTAATCTTTTTGAAAAAATAATTACATCTGCTTGGAAGGGGGGGGCAAGTTGTGGGAGAGGTGACTAGGAGAGGGGACAGTGAGCAGGATGTAAAGTGAATACATGAAAATTAAAATTTTTAAAAAGGAATTATTCCTGATTGCACCAAACAATCTCCCAAGACTTCCATCTGGAAACATCCACAAAATGTTGTACATGATAAAGCACGTACATAAACAAATGTCATAACTCCTGTGTCTGCAAGTCAACCATGATAAGCTCTTACCATCCAATACAGAGTAGAAGAACTTCTGGTTCTAAGCCTGATGATGTGAGTTTGATTCCCAGGGTCCACAAAGTAGAAGGAAAGAAATGACTCCCCTAAGTTGTCCTCTGACCTCCACGGATATGCCATGGCTTGAACACACATCACAGCCACACACATACACACATACACACCCCACATGCACACATGAATGCATACATTCACACACCCACACATAATTTTAAATTGTGAAATATACTCAAAACTGTTTGCCAGGGAAATGAAAACTATATTTCAATTCCATCTGACCCCAGTCAAAAATGGCTGTTATTAAGAAAACAAATAACAAATGCTGGCAAGGATGCAGGGGGTAGAAAGGAGCCCTTACATCCTGCTGGGAGAAATGTAAATTAGTCCAGCACTGTGGAAATCTGTATGGAGGTTCCTCAAAAGACTGAAAACTACCAGACTGTGGTGTGCAGTGTGCTGTGTGCCAGCTTTGCTACTCCTGGGCATATATACTGAGGTGTGCAGTGTGCCAGCTTTGCTACTCCTGGGCATATCCCCCAAAAAATTCTAAACCACATCCATGTTCATTGCAGTAGTATTCACAGTAGCCAAGTTATGGACCCAACCAAGGTATCTGCCAACAGATGAATGGATAAAGGAAATGCAGACTGTGTACACAATAGAATTTTTTCAGCCTTAAAAAGATTGAAAATGGTCTGCTTCCTGGCCATGGATACAGGCAATCAGCTGTCTCCTGTTCCTACTGACTTACGTTCCTGCTATGGTGGGCTGGAGTGCCACTGCAACCACCGCTGGGTCTATGATGCCATCGTCACCGAGTCTGGCGAGGTCATCAGCTCCCTGCCATTTAGTGTTCCTGACTAGGAGATGTTATGCATAGATTCAAGGCTAGATTCACCCCTCTCCCTCTCCTCCCTCTCCTCCCTCTCCTCCCTCTCCTCCCTCTCTTCCCTCTCCCTTTCCCCATTCCCTCCTCCCCTCTCTCTCTGCCTGCGTGTGCTTTGTGTGTGAGGGTGTGCACTTGTTTGTTTTGAGGTCTTATTCTGTAGCTCAAGCTGGCCTTGAAGTTATGTCAATCCTCTTGCCTTAGCTTCCCAAGTTGTATTAATTTAGGTATAGTACATCGTGCCTGGCTTCAGTTCCTTATACATGCATGCATACATACATACAAAAAAACATTCATGAATGTATGTATGGCCATATAGAGAATATATTTTATATATGTACACTTTTAAGTCCAACTTCTTTCTCTTGGATAAGTGTTAATGTTTGGGCAAAATATTCTCTCAAGCAACAGATGGCTGTAGACCAGACAATCATTGTATAGACCCTCTCAGGTTCCTCAGCTGGTGACCACAGGCTGTAAGAGTGGACACTCAGTCGTCCTCATTAGCAGCACTCTCACTCTGCCTTGAAGCTACACCTCTGCCTTCTCAGGGTGTCTGGTTGAGAACACCATAATTTTAAGGTTTGCAGAACTCTGCATCTTAAAGCTGTTATCTAGAACATACAACCAAATGTATGTTTTTCTTGGAATGTTATATATTACTAAGAAAAGCCAACTTGTGCCTTTGTACTGTATATCTTTAGTCTTATTTTTTATATTTTGATGTTAAACTTAAATTTGGTAATTACAATATTTTTATTAACAAACATTCATATTGTACTAAATTGTATATAGTTTACTAAATTGAGAAGCAAAGACTTGAATATGCTAAAAAGTCTGTGATTAACCAATTTCCTTATTGGATCAGTATTTCAGGGTTTGTTTTTTGTTTGTTCTTTAAGGAAGTTAGCCTTCAGTGATACCCAGAGTGGCTTGTATGTTTACTAGTTGGATGTATGGATGGGCAGCTGACAGAAAGCATGACGTGGCTGGCTCTGTTCTAACATATGGTAGCAGGTGTCTGGAAAGTTGAATTCAGCCTTCTATGCACTCATTTCTTTGTGCGAGTGTGCGAGTGTGTGTGTATGTGTGTGTGTGTGTGTGTGTGTGTGTGTGTGTGTGTGTGTGTGTATCTTTTGTGAACTTACGTACATCAGTGCAGGTGCCTGCAGAGACCTGCGATGTTGGGTTCTTTAGAGCTTGAGTTACTGGCTTTTAGGAACCACTTGAAATCAGTGCTGGGAGCCACCAAACGTTTCAAGAGCCGTATGTGCTTTAAATGTCTAACCATCCCTCCAACACCAAACGTACTAATTTCCCCATTTTGAGACAGAGTTTCTTTTATGTTCATTGTCTGGAGGGCTCGCAAATCTTCAGTTACTAACTTGAGGTATGTACTGTGACTCAGTTTACATTTGAAACGATTTCCCAGATGATACTGATGTCACAGGCCTGGGGGCCATGTATGAAAAGCACTTCTTTAAGTTACAGTAGATATGTAATGTAAGGAAGGATTTAGACAGTGGGACTTAGTGACTTGGTACTATTTTAAACCACCAAGAATTTTTTTTTAAATAAATGTGAAGTGTTGAAAAAAAAGATTGAAATTGTACGGTTTGCAGGAAAAAATGCAAGCAAACTGAGATCATCTTAAGAAAAGTAAGTTGACTCAGAGAGACAAATATCCTGCAGATTTTATGTTGACATAAAATCATGTGTGGGTGCAGGACATGACTTTGGAAGCAGATCAGTCTGTGAAATGACTGAAAATAAGGAGCCATGTTCAAGTCCCAGCACCACAGGCCAAAGAAGAAATTAAAAGTGATGTTAGAAAATAATTTAAATTAATAAAAATTAAAATGCTACTTATTAAAAGGACTGGAGTGCAGCAAGCAACAGTGAAGTGAGGACTTCCTCGTACTAAGTCCCAGGACCAAAACACAGAGGTCTTAACAAATTATTGCAGCTTTTACCTGAAGGAACTGGGAAAGGAGGTTGTTAAACTCCAACTGAGGTAGAAAAAATACTAACTATTAGAAAGGCAATCAATGAAATATAAAGCACAGAGAAAAATGAGAGAAATCAAACTGGTCAAGTTCTATCTATTCTAACCAAAAGAGGAAGGATGCAGTAGTGATCTAATAGGAACTATAGAGAGATATCTGGACTTGAACGGCTCCATACTAATACAATGTGGTGTTACCTGGACAAATTCTTTGATAAAGAATTATGGCCACAGATGACTTAAGAATGATATGGCCTGAAGAATCTTATATTTACAAAAAAAGAAAAAAGAGGGCCGGGGTTATAACTCAATGATAGAGCCCTTACCTAGCGCAAGCGCAGACCTAGGTTCAAGTCCCAGCTGTTGTAGGAAGGTGGCAGCATGGAGGTCTGAAAGAATGTAAGCAGCATGTTCCAGAAGCTGCTTGTCAGACTAGATCTCTGTAGTGCGGTCAACCTTACTAACAACCCGAGCTTTCGTACCTGGATGCAGTACAGTGACGATCCCAGCCTCAGAGACCAGGAAAGCATCATCGGACATCACCTCCCATGCTGGCTGCCTGTGCCCCACCTGACCTGCCTTTATGATCTCTCTGGCCACTGTAGCCTGATTGGACCTCCAAAATTGTCACATGAGCACGGGGGTCTCTAGAGGACCCCCCCCCAGCCTCCTCCCATGGTTCATCCCTGTTGGGCTTCACTTTGACAATGAGCTGCCTTCCTGGGTTAAGATAGTCTTCATGCTCTGAGAGCTGAGAAGAATGCAGCCATCTTGTGCGGCTTAGATGAGCCTCTGGGGGCCTCTGGCTATCACAGTGAATACCCTCTCCAGAATGGATAAGGGTGATCACAGTCAGCTATTGGATGGGTCACACGGCCCCCAATGGAGGAACTAGAGAAATTACCCAAGGAGCTAAAGGGAACTGCAACCCTATAGGTGGAACAACAATATGAACTAACCAGTACCCCGGAGCTCTTGTCTCTAGCTGCATATGTATCAAAAGATGGCCTAGTCGGCCATCACTGCAAAGAGAGTCCCATTGGACTTGCAAACTTTATATGCCCCAGTACAGGGGAATCCCAGGGCCAAAAAGGGGGAGTGGGTGGGTAGGGGATTGGGGGGGTGGGTATGGGGGACCTTTGGGATAGCATTGAAAATATAAACGAGGAAAATACCTAATAAAAAAATTAAATTAAATTAAAAAATAAAAAAAAGAAAGAAAAGACTCGGTAGTGCCAACTGGCATTATCTTTAACATCTCTCTCTGCTGAGCCTCTCTGAGGAAGTACTCCAGGAACTTGGCAATGTCATCCACCTTGGAGTCCTGGGAAAGGAGGCAGTTAAGGTCAAATTCAAGGTGAGATTCTGTGACACAGGGTCCAGCATGTAGGGGCGGTGTTCCTCCCCACATACCTGACAGCATCTGCTCCAGTCTCAGCAGGTTACATCTGTGCGAAATCCTCCACAGATGTCCTCAATCCCTGACCTGCTCAGCAGGGACCTCTGAGCTGCCAGGTAACAGTGTTCCTCCCCACATACCCGACAGCATCTGCTCCAGCCTCAGCCGGTTACATCTATGTGGAACCCTCCGCGGATGTCCTCAGTCCTTGTCCTGCTCAGCAGGGACCGCTGAACTGCCAAGTGACAGTGGGTCAGCCAGGTGGTAACTCAGTTGAACTCAGGCCTGAATCACAGAACTCCAGCCTCTTCCGTCACAAAGGCTCCAGAGGTGGGGGAGGGGTGACAGGCTGCAGAAGCCAAACCCCAGCCCCTCCCCCAGCCTCCTGCCTTACAGATCTGCTTCCCAGGTTATCTAGCTGCCAAGCGCCAGCTCTGATCCGTCAACCTTCACCCTCAGCCTCTGTTGCCCTCGAACTCAGACATCTGCTCCCTCGGCAGCCTCTGCTGAGAACATCAGTTTCCCAGTTTTCAAACCATCAGGCTTTTCTGACAATTCTTGTTCTTTTCTAGGAACTGTTACTTTCAAGATTCCTCTGTCCTCAGCTTCCACTCTCACCCCACCCCACCCCACACACAAGATGTTCATGCATCAACACACACAGGAAACCTAAATTTCTTTTATACCTATTTAAGTTTATACATTTGAGATAATATTTTCAAAATATGTATTCCATTACCTTTCATCGAGGGTGTTAAAAATCTTAAATTAATTATTAGTGTATCAAATATGGGGCACTGGGGAGATGGCTCAGCAATAAGGGCACAAACTGCTCTTCCTGAGGACTCGAGTTTGATTCCCAGCACCCACACTGTAGCTCAGAGCCATCCCAAACTCCACTTCCAAGGGATCCAGCTTCTTCTTCGTGCCCCTGTGGGCACCAGGCACGTGTGCAATGCACATACATATGTGTAGGCAAAACACTCATACACATAAAGTAAAAGTAACTTAAAAAAAAAGAAAATGTGTTTGAACACTTGATTGATCGATTATAACAAATAGTGTCACAATATAAAGCCTTTAGCCCCCTACTACAATTTGACAATGAATGTGTACCTGAGCACTGTGTGCCTGAGGAACAGGGGTACCTAATGAAATGTAACACACACACACACACACACACACAGTCCTTTGTGCTCTAAAAAGAGTATATACTGTTTACAATAAAGGTTAAAAATAAATGTAAAAATTAAATATAAAACCACACACCTGGCTAAACATAATACTCTGAACCTACTCAAAACATCATGAGGTGGTTTTTCGCAATACTTTTCAGAACCATTTTGATTTTTGTTTTTCTTATGTGTTTTTTGTTTATTTTTGTTTTATGCATATGGGTGTTTTCCCTGCATGTATGTCTGTGCAGCACATGTATGCAGTGCTCACAGAGGCTAGAAGAGGACATCAGATCCCCTGAGACTGGGGTTACAGAGGGTTGCGAGCTGGGAACAGAACACATGTCCCCTGGAAGAGCAGTCAGTGCTCTTAACTACTGAAGCATCCCTCTATCCCCTATTTGCTTGGATTGTTTTTTAATGTTTTTATATAAATTATCGAATCCATCTCCCATCCTCCACTACGCGCCTCCAACTTTTTCCCAACCCTCCCCAAGCCCCTCCCTTCTAACTTCATGTGCCCTTCCAGAGCCCACTGAGTCCACCGAATGCCATCAGTGTGCCCACAGGACCAGGGCCATCTCCTGCCACAGGGGAGCCTCTCCTGGAGGCTAAACAGAACTGACTCCCTCCATGTCAGCTACTCATCACTAATAGCTCCACAGCAAGGAGTCAGTCGGGCTTTGTGAGCCTCTCCCCATCCCTGCAGGAACCACAGGTAGTCACCTGCAACTGCTGTGAGCTCATGAATGCAGCCATTCTGCCATGTCCAAAAGACACTCCAGTCTTCGTGACCTCTGGCTCTTACAGATCGCCTGCCCCTCTTCTCAGATGACTCCTGAACCTTAGAGGAAAGGGACATAACATAGATGTTCCGCTTAGGGCCAATCACTCCTCAGTCTTCCTTCTTTTTTCTTTTTGTAATCCCATTGTGCTCAAGCATGAGCTTTGTAGATGGCAGCATCATGTCACAAAGTCAAAAGGTTGGACATGCCTACAAGGATTTCTCTTGCCCACCTATGTCAAGGTCAGATAAAGACCCTCTGTGGTTGTTTGAATAGAACTGACCCCCATAGACTCATGTGTTTGAATGCTTAGCACATAGGGAGGATACTGTTAAGAGGCATGGTCTTGTTGGAATAGGTGTGGCCTTGTTAGAGAAAGCATGTCACTGTGGGGGACGAGCTTTGAAGTCTCCTATGCTCAAGCAAGGCCCAGTGTGGCTCACAGTCTCCTTCTGTTGCTCTTGGATCAAGCTGTAGAAGTTTCAGTTCCTTCTCCACCATCATGTCTGCCTGCCTGCTCCCATGCTTCTCACCATAACTATGATAGACCAAACCTCTGAAGCTGTAAGCCAACCCCAATCAAATGTTTTCCTTTGTAAGAGTTGTCATGGTCATGGGGGTCTCTTCACAGCAATAGAAACCCTAACTAAGACACTCTCCAAAATTATATTCTCTTCATAAACCATTAGCTGACCTGGTTCTGTGTACCTGCTGAGCCATAAGAACAAAACCTCTTATTAACAAAACTTTAAGCTCTTCTCCTCCACCAGACCCACTCTTACCCTGAGTCATATAAATCTCTCCTGCTTTCCCCACTCAAGGATAGGCTGGATGCCATTGATATGTGTGTGCTGAGTGGGTGGTTGGTACTACTACAAATGGATTTAGTGGGTTTCAGCCCACTAGATTCCTGATGGGAGGCTCAGGACCTTCCCCCAAACCTCCCTATCTGTTTCAAGGATAAGGGCTCCCTGGGAAAAGGAAACCAAGCCATGCTGTGTAGAGAGGAACCTGCTTCAACACTGACATCTGTTCTTTAAAGGCAGTGACTGAGGGCCTCCATGAACTGGAAGACAGAATTTGCCCCTGAACTGAAAGGTTTAGACTAGGGATTTGGCAACTAGATTTGCTTAAGTTTTTCATGTGTTTGTGTCTGGAAGCAATGAGACAAGATGGGAGCAGAGGAAGAAAGAAAGAAAGAAAGAAAGAAAGAGAGAGAGAGAGAGAGAGAGAGAGAGAGAGAGAAAGAGAGAGAGAAAGAAAGTCTATGTAAATCGTTTGACTCGTGTAAATTAAAGACGGATATGTGAAGATCGTGCTGGAGACTCGGGGAAGCTGCAATGGCTAAGATCGCTATGGCAGCAAATGCAATCCAGGGCAATCTAGAAGAACCCAGGGAGGAAGTGAGCACAGCCCACCTCTGTCCACAGGGCTATGGGCTGTGATTCCAGGACAGGTAGGCAGAAACTTCTGAATTGGTTTCTCAATAGGGTTTTCCTAAATCCCTCCTCTATCTGCAAAAAGAATCCTTCTAAGAGCCGGTTACGAATAGCATGACCGTAAGCAGTTAAATTCAGATTTGTGGCCATAAAAATGAAGCAAGAATTAGACAGAAGTGCGGGGCATTTCATGCAGCAAAGGCATCTTCTATAATGTGTGACTAATTGGTAATGTGGCTTAAACATTTTCAGAAACTATCATTAAACAGGGAGCTATTATCTGTAGTTGACCAAATTCTATGGCCATTTTAATAAAATGTTTGTTTTAAATTAACTCTAGTTTAAGCCCCAATAATAACTTGTGGCAGAGAGTCCCTGATATGCCTGATGCTTGCTTGAAAGTTCCTTCCCCTAGAGAAGGCTTGACCAGTTTCTGTTGTGTGTAGAGGGCATAAAAGTTGATAAGATGAATAGGAGGGTAACAGCCCCCGTCCCCCCAACATATGGTCCACGAAGCATTTTCCTGTGGAATTTGGACAAAATCACATCATTAATGGGCCTTGCCCTCCCCACCCCCTTCCCGGTGATAAATCACTTGCACGCAAATCCTGTCCTGGGTTCATCTCTAGGGAGACCTTAGCCTCACTAGCTTCAAGGTCACGAAATAAGACAACGAATTTTTTTCTCATAAAATCATGCTATGTGGAGTCTTTCATTCTTCAATTCACTCAGGAGATATTCCATGCTAAGACCGTCTCTCGTTACAGAGTTCAACCATTACCCTGAGAACCCCATACAGCTGCTTACTATGAAGACCCACAGTCAGCTTTGAGGCTATAGGGACTGACCTTGTTGCTTGAGCCCAGTCAGCCTGTTCCCTGTCCACGTCAGCCTCTATGACACCACCTTAGGGTAGCAGCATTGCCACTCAGGTTAGCAGAGCACCTGGACTGCCAAAAGTGCCTGAAGGTTGTGATACCTAAATGTGACTCTTGCCTTACAAAACAGAGCTACACAAAAGCCAGGGAAATGTTGAAAGAAAGGAATGAGAGTCATATTCCTCTATATTTAATCTTATATACTTTTTATTATACAATTTTTTTCCTTTAAAACATGTAAATATTTTATATGATAATGAGAGAGAGAGAGAGAGAGAGAGAGAGAGAGAGAGAGAGAGAGAGGAGAGAGAGAGAGAGAAAGTAGCACTCGCTAATACAAATACACTTTCTTGAGAAATCAACACCCACTGTCAGGTATGGAATGCTTCTCTCTCTCTCTCTCTCCCTCTCTCTCTCTCTCTCTCTCTCACTCACTCATTCTCTTTACTCTCCCTCCCCACCTACACTTAAATCTATAATAAAATTATTTCCTAACAAACTCCAATTTAGCCTCAAAAATACTAAGAAGTGTGAACAAGTGATCCAAGCTGTATTTCAAGTTGATAAAACTCCACCTTAAGAAAATAGTTATTTCAAACAACCAGTAAATACAGCATGCGAGTTTATTGCTAGTGGGCATATTGGATATGGGGCTTTGAAACTATTTTGTGTAGTCTTTTAGGTAAAGCCAATCAAAAAACATTAAAGTTATTACAAAGGAAGATGTTTTAGTGCTTAACAGAACATGGCGAGAAAAATAAAGGAAATGCCGTGTGTTGTACTTTAATTACAAAAGTCAACATGAACTCACTGTTCTTTAAAATACACGTTTCTTCCTCTGTCTAAAAAAGCATTTACAGTATAATAGAAGCAAGGATGCCTAGTGCCAGATCCTTTCTAGCCATCCACTGAATGAGTACCCACGCACACACAGGAGTCATTGAAAAGCAAAGCTGATTTTGGGAACGGTATAAGCTGAGCAAGGACATCTTAAGTCATAAGATGGGGCCACTCAGAGGTGATTAGAAGTATGCTGAGAGGACCCTGAAGCCAGTCGAAGGCACTCACTCCCACCCACCTCCATGATAAATCCATCCAAAAGAGTAATGACCAGAATGATAGAAGGCTCTGAATTACCAAACACCCCTGGGCCTATAAGGAAACTCAAACTCAAAGGTAATGAAGAGGAGAATGCCAAAAAAGAGCGGATGCTTTTGCTTTAGAGTAAGTGCTTAAAGCAATAAGGAATACTAGGAAATCACCATGTTGCTCCTCCAACTGCAAATACTACTGTAAGCAAAAATTCTAAATGAATGCTTGAATATCAAATAGAGATTCTCTTTCCCCTAATAACTTACAGACTACAGGGAAAGAAGCGCACCTCTCCATGGAGCACTCTTGCATCACCCTTAGAGTCACGTGATAAGCATTCAGTTCCCTGTGCCCCATATGTAATGGGATATAAAGACACAACCTGTATGAAACACCACTGCAAAGGGTTTAGGCTGAATCTAACCAAGCCTATAGAGATGACTTTTTTTTATAGAAGAGGAATTAACCAAACAACATGAAAAAGCAGCCAGAAAAGGCCAGAATGTGCACAGTTCACATAGCAGCTGCCTGAGACTCTAAAGCCAGAACACAAATAAGTCAGATGTGTGTGCCAGACTGACAGATATTGAAAACTACAATCAGCACAGTGTGTGAACCTAGGTTACACCATGATTCAAAAAAAAAATAATAATAAAGATATAGGGGCTGGATAGATGGCTCAAAGGTTAAGAGCACTGGCTGCTCTTCCAGAGGACCCAAGTTCAATTCTCAGCAACCACATAACAGTTTTTTATTTGTTTGTTTGTTTGTTTTGAGACAGGGTTTCTCTGTGTAGCCCTGGCTGTCCTGGAACTCACTCTGTAGACTAGGCTGGCCTCAAACTCAGAAATCCTCCTGCCTCTGCCTCCCAAGTGCTGGGATTAAAGGTGAGCACCACTACCACCCGGCCCCTTTTCTATTAATATGTTTTAAATGGTCCCTATCTATAAATCTCACTACTTGCTATCTTTTTTTAACCTTCTAATGTTTTTTTCTTTTTATATAAATCTTTAAATTAGAAGCTAGAAAGATTAACTCAGCAATTAATTCTTCATACTGCTTTTGCTAGAAAGCCTGAGTTTAATTCCCAGCACCCAAGTCAAGCAGTACACCATCACCTGTAACTCCAGCTCCAGGAGAACCAGGCACCTCTGGCCTCTTAGGTATATTTCTTGAAGATGACAGATAATTGGCTCTGAGTATTTTTAATCTGGTCAGCCAGTCCACATCTCATTATTGGTTGAGTTGAGGTCATTTATAACTAGGGTTATTTTTTTAACATTCGATTTTGTTATTGAGAGACGTTTATTGTAATCTTGTAATCTTATTGGCTGCTTTTCTAATTGTTGGAAATATTGTTTCTTGCTTTCTCCCCTGAGATGATCAGGGATTTGCTGATTCTGCATGCTGCACGTCATGGATTCCTTTCTAGAGAGGCTTTGCTGTCTCTTTCTCTCCTGATGGCTGTCTTGTCTCTTTCCTCAATTCTGAAAGATAGCTCTGCTGGTTGCAGCTATCTCGGTTGCCAGCTATTTACTTTCAGACCAGGAAATATATCATTCCTGGCTTTCCTAGTTTGAATGGTTGCTGACAAGAAATCAGATACTATTCTGATGTTTCTGCTTTTGTGAATTGGGATTTTTTAAATCTTTTTTTGTTTTGGTTTGGTTTGGGTTTTTTGCTCTGTGCTTTTACGTCTTGACTATAATGTCATGTATCTTTTCTGGTCATGTCTACTGGGGGTTCTAAAGGCCTCATGTTTGAATGTCTATTTTTTTTTCTCTACATTTGGAGATATTTCTGCTATAATGACATTGGATAGATTCTCCTGCAGTTAGTATTTGTCTCCGCTCCTCCTCCTGTCCCATATATTCTTAGGTTTGGTCTACTGATGCTATCCCAGAGTTCTGAGTCAGTGACATTATACTCAGTCAGTTTTCTTTCCTTAATGGTGTTTGTCATTTTCCACCAGCCTCCTTCTTCATCCTTGATGTTCTTGCTTCTGTTTGGTGAAGGTTATTGCTGACATTGTCTCCTATGGTTTATTTGATTCACTGAGTCTTTCATTTTTAGCATTTCTATTTGGGCTTTTCTTTCTTTTCTTTTTTTTTTTTTTTTTAATTTTTTCAAAACCTGAATTTCCAGGGCTGAAGAGATGGCTTAGTGGTCAAGAGCACATACTGCTCTTGCAGAGCACCCAAGTTCAGTTCCCACTGAACTTGGGCAGCTCACAAACCCCTGTAACTCCAGCTCCAGGGAATCCAGCGCCCTCTTCTGGCCTCCAGAGGTGTCACATGCACATGAAGGCATGCATGTTCATAAACCCGCACACAAACACATAATCTAAAATTAAAATAAGGGCTGGAGAGATGGCTCAGCGGTTAAGAGCACTGACTGCTCTTCCATTCAAATCCCAGCAACCACATAGTGGCTCACAACCATCTGTAATGAGGTCTGATGCCCTCTTCTGGTATGTCTGAGACAGCTACAGTGTACTTATATATAATAAATAAATAAATTGTAAAAAAATTAAAATAAGTCATTTAAAAAATAGTTCTAGTAGCTAATATCTAGAGAAGAAGAAGAAGTGAGGAAAATTTTCAAATACTATAGCTCAGGGGATTGGGAAGTATTTTAGGATCAATGTTTGCTTATTGTCTATAATGCATGATGTCCAGCACAGCATCCCTGCCCCCATCAAAACAACAACAACAGAAAAAAAAAAAAAACACTTTGGGGCTGGAGAGATGGCTCAGTGGTTAAGAGCACTGACTGTTCTTCTGAAGGTCCTGAGTTCAAATTCCAGCAACCACATGGTGGCTCACAACCATCCATAATGAGATCTGATGCCCTCTGCTGGGATATCTGAAGACAGCTAAAGTGCACTTATATATAATTAATTAATTAATAGATAAATAAATAATAAATAAATCTTTAAAAAGAAGGAGAAGGAGGAGCAGAAGGAGGAGGAGGAGGAGGAGGAAGAGGGGGGAGGATGGGGAGGGGGAAGGAAGAGGAAGAAGAGGAACATCTTTAAAACATCTCATTTTCAGACTCAGGAGAATTTCCAAAATGGACAAGAAGAAATGGGAGTAATTAGAGTCTCTAAATCTTTGCCCTCTTCTAGATTTAACTAACTGAGGAGGAAAGAAAGGGAGAATGAGAGGAAACAGAGAAGGGGAAATGAAGAGAGGGAAGAAGGGGGAGGGGGGACTAACAGTCTAACATCCTGCTGTGGCCGCTCTGGCTGGGCAGGATAAAAGCGGGCCACTTCTTCCTCTTCTAACCAAATGAGAGGGAAAGAGAATAAAAGATCTACTTTCAGGAATTCAGGAAGGATCCTGGGATGCAAATGTAATTAATGAGAGCCCTCCTAGGTGACATAACTGGAGCCAACTGGTAGATAATTTAAACAACAAGGAATGGGAAGTAATAAGATCAAAACAGTTTCCTTTCAGTTTTTAATACATAGGCCTGTATTCACATTGGTATTGGGTTTAGTTTGGTTTGATTTGGTTTGGTTTGGTTTTTGATTTTTTTTTTTTTTTTTTTTTTTGAGACAAGGTCTCACTATGTAACCCTGGTTAGCCTGGGATTCATAGAGATCCACCGTTGTCTGCCTCCCAAGTGCCAGAACTGGCAGTGTGCACTGCCATACCCAGCAAGGTCTTTGATTTTAAAATAATGAGACTGTCCCTGAACGAATCGCAGTATTAAGAGTGGCTTCCCCTCTAGCAAGTCTTTCCAAAGCATTCAACTGAATGCTCAGAGAAACAGCTCTTTTATTCTTCAGCTCATACAGTGTTTAGCTAAGTTACATAATTGTAACAGCAAGTACCACTGATCCAAAAACACGGAACACAACAGACTCTTGGGACTCCTGCGACTCAACTGGCAGACACACCAGGGTTTCTTTTTCATCATTAATGGAAGCTGAAATCATCAAAAGCTTTTGTTGATTAGGATAAATATGAAAAGGTTCGTGCTTGGCCACTTAATTCAGAGAATTACATGGCCAGAACTCCTGAAGCTAAAGCCATCATCACTTGATTATTTATAATGCACTTTCGGATTTTGTTATATAACATGTTGTTTAGGAATTATTTTATATGCAGCTCATAAGCGAAATGGATCTATAAGTACCTTTGCTTCCCTTTTCCATTTTTATCTGGCATTAAGCCTATTCTATTTTTGCAAAATGAGTTGGGAAGCTTTTCCTCTTTATTTCTAACATTTATAGAAAACATGGATTTTTCTTTGCTTGAAAATGTGATAGACCATTCCCGTGAAGCTATCTTAGACTAATACTTTAGGAAACTCGGGATACAGATGAGGATCTCTGATTCCCATTCAAAATTGCAATGTTCCCACTTGTAACGGGTAATTTTGTAAACTTGCACAATCAAGAATCACCTGGGAAAAGAGTCTCAATGAAGGACTATCAGGATTGGGCTCTCCTATGAGCACATCTGGTGGCCAGGAGGATTTTCTTGGTTGTTAATTGATGTAGGGGAGCCCAGCCCACTGTGGGCAGCACCATTCCCTAGGTAGGGGATCCTGGACATTGTAAGAGTAGAGAGGGTGCTAAACACAAGTAGACACACATGTATTTATTTCTCTCTGCCCTAGGTTGTACATATGACATAACAAGCTGTCTCAATTTCCTGCCTTGACTCTCTCTACAGTGATAGATTGTAAGCTAGAATTGTAAGCTGGATAAATCCTTTTCTCACTAAGTTGTATTTGCTGCTGTTTTATCTCGGCAACAGAAAGGAAACTAGAACACCTTCTTTCTTTCATAGTTGCATAGTCTCAAGAAATCCAGTTCAACTCATTCTCAAAATATTCATTAGTTGTCTTTTCAAACCACTATTGTGAGGACGCCTGTAAGTTATAGTACTCATCTCGTCTTACTGTCTGTGTCCCTCTTGGTGAAAATCCTCAAGCTCTGCCTCTCTCCATTCTGACACCTAAATTTAAAGACAGAAAAGGCACTAGAGTGCAGAGAAGACTTGAAGGGCTGCAGGTATGTCGGCACCTACTGTGAATGTCCCCTGCCTTAGCTAATCTTGCCTCCATCCAAGCTTATCCAGTTGCCATGATGTCTATGCTCCTTTACTTCAGAGTGAACAGAATCAACTACACGCCATGCGGGTGTAAACCAGGATAAGGTGATGACACGCATCTTTAATCCCAGCGCTCAGGAGGCAGAGGCAGGTGGATCTCTGAGTTCAAGGCCAGCCTGGTCTACGAAGCAAGTTCCAGGTCAGCCAGGGCTACACAGAGAAATGCTGTCTAGTGGAGGTGGAGGGTGGGGAGCTGGCGGGGGAGGGGAGGAACAACAGGGCAAGGACAAAGAATCTTACTAATATCAGTGCCCAGCAATCCCTCCTAACCTGCCCACTATCCATGGGGCCCATTCAATTCACATCCAACAAAGAAAACTAAGCATGTGTCTGTGGCAGGTACGCAAGTTACCAAAAAAAGACATCCATAACAGTGTACCAAGAAATCTCACAGGATGACCTAATGTCCAACAGAAATTTAACGGAATGAGGCAGGGATGTGGCTAAGTGAGTAGAGTGCCTACCATGTTTCCCTAGCTGTTTAAGGCCCCAGCACCACATAAGCCCAGGCACGAGGCACTTGCCAGTAGTCCCAGTACTCAGGAGGTAAAGCAAAAAGGATCAGGAGAATCAGAAATCCGTGGTCATCCTCAGCTCCATAGCAACTCCAAGACCAGCCTAGGATACATGAGGTTCTGTCTCAAAAATAACAACAACAAATGTAATGCAAACCATGTGTGTAATTTTAAATTTTCTAATAATCACATCTTTTTAGGGTATCCCTCAAGATGTAACAGTGGCACTTACATCTTGGCAGTAACCAACAACTCTTTAATTGGACTCAAAGCCTGATTAAGAGGAGGGAACTCATGCCTGGTACTATAAACAGAGCCAACTACTCATGGCTATGGAGGCCATGGGTAATAGAGGAGAACTAAAAACTTTTCTAAGCTGATATAATTTCCAACTGCATTCTAAATACTTGCTTTATATTCACAGCTAAGTGTAGCTCTCAACACTCACCAGAAAAGCTTCCTTTTGTAGCAGAAGGAAACAATTACAGGAAGCCTATTGTGATGGTTTATGTATGCTTGGCCCAGGGAGTGGCACTATTAGAGGATGTGGCCCTATTGGAGTAGGTGTGGCCTTGTTGGAGTAGGTGTGCCACCATGGGTGTGGGCTTTAAAACCCCCATTTTAGCTGCCTGGAAATCAGTATTCTAACAGCCTTCAGATGAAGATGTAGAACACTCAGAGACTCCTGTACCATGTCTGCCTGGATGCTGCCTTGCTTCCACCTAGATGATAATGGACTGAACCTCTGAACCCCAATTAAACATTGTCCTTTATAAGACTTGCCTTGGTTGTGGTATCTGTCCACAGCAGTAGAGCCCTAACTAAGACACCTCTACTAATCAAAATGCAGAAAACAGCTGACTATGAAGTCCAGTCCCAGCTGAGGTATCTACAGCACAGCCCCTATATCTAAGGTACAGGCAACATTGAAGAAGAAGAGGTGTGGAGAAATTGTAAGTTCCAGAAGACCAGGAAGTCTGCTGTGAAGCTGTGCCTTCCTAGATATGCCAGGAAAGCTACACCGGTGAAATCTCAGCAACAGGGCTATCTACAACAAGACCTGAACAACTCCAACAGCCATTGACATCCTAATATAGATGGGGGAAATCCCATGAGGCCCCACCCCTAGGTGAAGACCCATAGGCAACTGATAAGTGCTGAGTCAGAGAGTTAGTCTTCCCCAAGATGGGTCCCATGATTCCATGTGGTTAGCCCTAGAAACATACACGCAGGCAACGCTGAATAGGCTCAGCAGATTGTATTTAGATGTTGATTCATTTATATGTAACATAACACTGAGTAGGAAGAGAGAACCAGACGTGGGAAGGGTAGGAAGGAAAAAAGTGTAGCTATATTTTAATTAAAGTTTTAAGGAGAAATAGGTTAAGGGAGATGGACAGGTAAGTCAGTGGTTAAGAACAAATATACTCTTGCAGAGAGCAAACCCACTTCAGGCCCCTCACAACTGCCTATATAAATCCAGCTCTAGGAGATCTAACAATACCCTCTTCTGAAACTTTGGATGTCTGCCCACATTTGGCAGACACTACACAGACAGACACATACACATAAGTAAAAGTAAAATATTTTTTTAAAATTGAATTGTTTGTAAATGAATGAGAACCAGTGGGGGTGAAAAATAAAAGCAAGAGAAAATCTATGCAGAATAAACCATGTATTCTCAATTATATTGATTTTGTAACTCTTATAAAGGGAAAAGATAGATTAAATTAATTCCAATATATTATGAACTGAATTCTATTTTCCCAAAATTCACAAGTCAAAATCCTAACTCACAGTGTGACTACACAGTAGTTCCTCCATGTCTCCACAGGCTTAGTTCCAAGAGCAACCTTGGATGCCAGAGTCACAGATGCAGAAGTTATGTGAAATTGTGTCACAGCCGTGAGCATTTCCATAGAGTCAACATGCATCCTCTGGTAGATATTAGACTGGCCTCCCTAGCTGACCCTTTGGCCTCATCCTCTCCTTTGGTCAGGAAGAGAGTCTTAGGGAACTTATAATTTCTTAGGGTCCACTGCTTCACTAGTCTGACAGCTAAATGGAGGAACAAAGGATCTCTTTAGCTCCATTCTGGACAGGCAGGCTGATTACAGAGTGGAGAGATCAGCTCAAGGTCATTCATAGCAAGTTTGAAGGCAGCTTGGGTTACATGAGACCCTGTCTCAAAATAAAAATTAATGAAAGAAAAAAATGAACATGGGGAAAAATACTTTGCCTTTGTTTTGTTTTGTTTTGTTTTGTTTTCTTGGCCCTGCTTAGAAGCATTTTATATTTACAAACATGCCTGGCTTTGGACTAGTCACTCCACAAGAATGTGTTAGCCATTGGAGGCCATTGGCGTCCATGCCAGACAGAGACAGTTTGGTCTTCAGGCTTCTTCTGAAGCAAGATATTTCTCACAACCTGAAGCTCAGGCACAGCCTATGCCTCGGGGTCCCTGTGAGTTTAGTTGTTTGTTTCCGTGGGTCTTCCAGCCCTCCTGGCTTCCTTCCTTGTGGCTGCTGTGGTATTTTAACACTGGGCAAGAGAGGGGGAACCAACCTGTGAGCCCAACTCAGTTCATCATCTAATCAAAACAATCAGGACTCTCCAAAAGCAACTGGGTGGTGTGGTTGAACACACACTGTTCTTGGCTAGTCGGTATTAAAAGCAGAGTGAACATTATAAAGAGCAGCCATCCCCCTGCTCTGTAGTTAGCTGGGGTTTTCCACGGCTTCAAAAGAGGAGAAATTGAGAAGGACATTCAAAGGCAGTAGATGTGCCCTCGGAGCTGTGAAAAGAAATAATAGCGGCGAACCCCTCCGCTTCCTGGGTCACCATGGCAAAGACCCACTTTTATACAAGATCCTCCTGAGACACAGACAAATAGGTATTTCTTGGCTAAACTAAAGACAGCTTTATTCCCATACTTAAAAAGAAGAGCCACTTCAAAGGTTGCCGTCCTCTTCGTGCGGACCACTGGAGCTCTGGCTTTCAACCTTGCTTCCAGAGTTCTAACTCACCAGCACCCTAATAAAAATTCACAATAGCTTTTTAAAATATGTGTAATCCAGATATCACGTGGAATTGACCTATTTCACAGTGTCTAGATAAAGAAAGATTAAAGATCACTATTTTCAGATTGAAGGGGAACGTAGTGCCATCCTGCCCAGTTCTGGCTCTGGGATGACCCCACACTTCTGCCTCTAAGTGAAGAGTGAGGTCAGGGACCCTTTCCCACACACTCCTGTGTGTCTCATGCTTCTCTTATGATGGGCTGCTCCTATCTTTAATTTCTACATAACACATCTTTGCAAAAAGGCATTTGAGTGAATAGAAAATATTACCAAAGGCTTGGGAAATAAAAGTCTATACTGCTACAACAAGAATATTGTGGATAGCCCTGGGGCTAATTATATTTGATGTTAATTCTGTTCTCCTGTGAGGCGTTGTGAACAAGGAATGAGTCAGCACTTGGGTGATTTCCTGTAAACCTTCTTCCCACCATAATTTGTAAAATAGAGCTGATGATTGGGCAGATAAAGGGAATGTGGAGTGGAAAGTTGAGAGAGAGAGAGAGAGAGAGAGAGAGAGAGAGAGAGAGAGAGAGAGAGAGAGAGAGAGAGAGAGAAGAAAATGGGAGAGAAAGAGGACACAGAGGAGGAAGAAAAAGAAAAGCAGAGCAGAAGCCCATGGCCTGGAGAAATCACAAATTCTAAGGGGTCTCATAGATGTGGAAGATGGTAACGTAGCGGTAGATCTGCCCAATCTAGGCACACAGCATGAATTCATATTGTGTTTTCATTGCTGGGGCATATTTGGGTTGGAGATTTACTGCAACACACGAATACTTTAAAAATTATTAACATTTGTACTGATAAACACAATGGGCTATTTCCTTCCTGTAGATGCCAGCCTCTGCCTCTGTCCTGGCTGGGCTCCTCTCTCTCCTCTTCACCCTCTGGTCTGTCCTGTCCTTCATCTTCAAACCCCTTTAACTCTTTGTTTCAAGGTACTCTGCTTTCACGGCTGTAGGTATATCCAGGCTCCCTGTCCAGACCCACACTCTCTCTCCTCTCATTGGATCAGTTTAAGATTTGGTTGCATATGGACTGTGAAGTTGAATAATATTTTTTTTTCTTGAAAGCTTTTCTAGTTTCTATTATATTTATTATTATCACTGTTACAACTATTGTGTTGTGGTGATTTGAATAGGTTTGGTTGCCCCCCCCCCCAGACTCGTGTGTTTTCATGCTTGACCCACAGGGAGTGGCATTACTAGGAGGTGTGGCCTCGTTGGAGGAAATGTGTCACGGTGGAGGCGGGCTTTGAGGGCTCCTATGCTCAAGCTCTCTGCCCAGTGCTAACTTCAGTCTCCTCCTGACTGCTTTCCATCATGTAGACCTCTCAGACCCTCCCGCAGCATACACTAATACATCTGTATTTGTGTCCATGATGTCTGCAAGTGCAGGTGTGCATGGGCCACAACACACGTGTGTAAGCCAGAGGACAGCTTTCAGGAGTCTGGTCTCTCCTTGCAACATGGGTTTCAGAGATCAAACTCAGGTCATCAACCTCTTTCAGTTGTTCAACATCCTACGCTGAGATATTCTACACTGCCTTAGGGTTTCTCCAGCTATGAAGAGACAATGTGACTACCGCAGCTCCTTATAAAGGAAAACATTTAACTGGGGCTGGCTTAGAGTTCAAAGGTTTAGTACATCATCATGGAGGAAGCATGGTGGAGAGCAGGCAGACATGGTGCTCAAGAGGGGCTAAAAGTTCTATATCTGGATCCTCAGGCAGCAGGAAGGAAACTGTGCCACTGGGTCTAGACTTCTTCTGAAACCTCAAGGCCCACCCACACCCACACCCCTCACACCCATTCCCCTTACACCCACACCCCCATGACATACTCCTTCCATCAAGGCCACACCTACTCCAACAAAACCACACTTCCTAAAAGTGCCACTCCCTAGTAGTCTATGGGAACCATTTTCATTCAAACCACCACACACACAACTTTCCATTTAGAGTCCTATAGCCAAAGTTAAGGTCAGAGTCTGGGCCTAACAACCCTAAGCAGATAAGCTCAGCCACCCACCCTCAACAGCCCAATCTTAAACAGATAAATAATATTGGAAAGCAGAGAAAAAGAGATCTGTTCAATGTGGTCATACTGGGAAGAGTAACAAAAAAGTCTACTAACCCCAGTTCTACTTTGGGGGTGTCCTGACATATAGTTTAGGCTTAAGTAGAAGGCAAGAGGCATGCATAGCTAAGCCATCCTGGTCAAAGTATGGTCTCAGACATCACCTGCAAGGTAATTAGACAAGTTTTAAGAACTGTATGAAATCTCTTTCTGGAAGGAAAAAAAGTCCTTGCGCTGCCTGGCACCAACCAGGCTTCAACCTTTCCCCAGCATGAGATTCCTGAGAAGACTCCAATCTCCTGTAGCCAAAAGGAGAGGCACAAAAGTCTCTCCTTGGCATGTCTTCTCTCACGTCATGAAGGTATGTATATCCACACACCCTTCACACACACCTTTCGGGTATCCCATTTAAAGAAGAAATGTGGGGGGCTGGAGAGATGGCATAGTGGTTAAGAGCACTGGCTGCTTTTCCAGAGGTCATGAGTTCAATTTCCAGCAACCACATGGTGGCTCACAGCCATCTGTAATAGGATCTGATGCCCTCTTCTGGTGTATCTGAAGACAACTATAGCGTACTTATATACGATCAATCAATAAATAAATAAAATTTAATAAAATAAAGAATAAATGTGGAGAGTGAGTTCCAGGACAGCCAGGGCAATACAGAGAAACCTTGTCTCCAAAAAAACAAAAGCAACCTACACTTTTAAATATGTTTGTTTTACAGACGCCCGTTTGCTTTCTTCACCCCAGCCTCACTAGACTCTTTCTGTTCCTTAGCCTTCCTCAAAACCGCCTTCTTGCTGTCCCTGCAGTCATCGAGTCATCGGAGAGCAGCAGACATGGCCCTGCGCTACCCCATGGCCGTGGGCCTCAACAAGGGCCACAAGGTGACGAAGAATGTCAGCAAGCCGAGACACAGCCGGCGCCGCGGGTGCCTCACCAAGCACACCAAGTTCGTGCGGGACATGATCCGGGAGGTGTGCGGCTTCGCGCCCTACGAGCGGCGCGCCATGGAGTTGCTCAAAGTGTCCAAGGACAAGCGGGCACTTAAGTTCATCAAGAAGAGGGTGGGCACGCACATCCGTGCCAAGAGAAAGCGGGAGGAGCTGAGCAACGTGCTGGCAGCCATGAGGAAGGCGGCCAAGAAGGATTGATGAACCCACCCCCAATAAAAGATCGTTCGTTTTTAAAAAAAAAAAAAAAAAAGAATAAATGTGTAAGCTTTGTCACAGTACCTTGCTCACACAGCTCTCCGCTCATAGCCAGGCAACACTAAAGCTGTCCCCTTTCCCTGGAGTGTGCATCTCTTGTTGACCAATCCAGATAAAAATAGAGGATCCCAAACTAACAGTAGGAGGAAAGCCCCACACAGTTCTGCTCTTCAGCCCCATATTTCCAAGGCCTAGAGGTTGGTTAGTTTTCCTTTCAATGAGAAATGTGACTTAGAAGAGAGTCTGAAGCCAGAGGAAAAACAGATTCTACAGCATCTTAGCTGGGTGTTTAAGGTAAGCAGCCCCAAGATGGCCTCACTGAGGAGCCTAGTCCCTTGTGTGGAAGGGACCAGGGGAACATGCTTAGCTGTGAGGTGCCACACACAGTGTGTGCTTCTCCTAAGATACATAGTTCGTTCTTCACGGGGTCCCAGCCCCAGAGCTCACTTCCCTGACTTCTCCCAAGAGCTGCTCATCTGACCTTCCCTTGCTGGTCTCACCCCATCTCGTTTTCAGGATTACCCACTCCTTTCTCCCACGTCGAAAGTGGGGTTGTCTTGGGGTTTGCTCTTCCCTCTGATGAATGTATCTGTGTTCTGATGTCACCTTGCCAAAGAGGCCTTCACTGCCCAGCCTATGTAAGAACTGTAGGCTCTCATTCCCCACACTCCTCATGTACCTCGAATCATTTTTAACCCTAGCTCTTCCTACTGCTTGGCACATGATATATTTATTTGTTTTTTTTTAATGTCTTCCTACCACACGCTCAAGAATATCATTCTCTAAGAAAAGATATTTTGTATTTTGCTCTGTTCTCAGATTGCCAGTAGAACCTGGAATATAGTAGGTGATCAATACATACTCATTAAGTGGTCAATCCCATTTATCCATCTATCCAGCTACACATCTTCACGGTGCTCAGCATTTATTAGGAACCCTGTGGTTTTTGTTGAAGAGAGGGGAGGAAGGGAGAAGGGAGAGTAGAGGGTGAAAGATGAAAAGGCAGAGAAGCAAGGGTAGATAAAAAAAAATAGGAAAGGAGATGACTGCATAGAGAAAGGGAGAGACAAAAAGAAGACATGGCTAACGAGTGAGTAAGTGGGCAGGTTTACCGAGGCACACATCGCCTTGGGAAATTATAGGAGAGACGGCAACTGTCATTAAAACCAACTGGTGTAAGAAAGAAGACACCAGGTAGTGGTTCATTTCCTTGGTTCAATGATTTACTGTGGAGAGCCGAGAAGCAAGGAAAATTACTCGGAGAGAACCCCAGTCCCAGTGTCTGGTTATGTGAAATAGGAGTTGAAATCAGGCATTAGCAGTGTTTGGCCAGGAGCCACGGAGCGCATTCTTACTTGTTGTTTGAGCTTTTTCAGATGGAGCCATTTAAACGTGCATTTTTAATAGAATGAATAAATGTCTGTAAGCCAAATAATTAGAGATAGTCTAGCAAATCAAGAAAATTGGCCTTTATAAATGAGGAAATAAAGAAGTGGAATCAATCCAGAAAATTATTCATCTGGCTCTGGACAGGAAACCAAGGCTGGTTTTCTCTTTGCTGCTTTAACTGCATTGGGACAGAGAGCCACTCCCTCTCAGCCCCATCTGACTTGCAGGCAAGCCAGGCTGCCTAGCTCTCCTGCTCCAGCAGTTTGCCCATGAGGTACCTGTGAAGATGGCATTGCTACCTGGTGAACAAATGAGCATGGAGCATGCCCAGGAGACAGATTTGCAGCCAAGAGCTCAGGGTCTAAAGTCAGCCTACCCAAATTCAGGTCCCAGATTTGTATTTTAATTACTGTATGGCAGTGGTCACCTTATATAACTTTGTATGTCTCACTTTTTATCAGAAAAGAATTCCAGATGATAACAACTAGCTTATGGTGATATAAGGGATATGGTATTTGCTGAGAATCATTTGATATGATCTCAGTGGGGGAAAGATATGTTTGCAAATATTACCTTTTGGGTGTATGTGTTTGTACATGCTCATGTGTACACAGGTGCACATGTACACAGGTGCACATGTATTCATGTAGAATCCAGAGGAGAGCCTTGGGTATGGGTCCTCAGTTGCTGCTACCTTCTGTTTTTAAAGGTGTGTGTGTCTGTTGTGTGTATGTGTATGAACACATACACACACACACACAGACACACACACACATGTACATACATACACAAATGCCAAAGCCAGAAGAGGGTGTCAGATCCCCTGGAGCTGGAATTCCAAGTGGTTGTGAGTTGCCTAATATGGCTGCTAAGAACCGAGCTCCTATCCTCCTATCCTGTGGAAGAGCAATATGTGCTCTTAACCTCTCTAGTGCCTCACTTCGCTGTTTTGTCTTTTGAGACAATATTTCTCATTGGCCTGGAGCTCACCTGCAGCTAGGCTGTCTGACCAGCAAACCCCAGGGCTTCACCAATCTCAGCCTCCACAGCACAGGTAGCCACCACTGTGCCCAGTTTTTCCTTCTACTTGGGTTCTATGGCTCAATCTCAGGCCCTATCCTTGCCTGGTGATTGATTTATCACCTGAGCCATCCCCCAAGCCTGAATTACATCTTTTCTAATTCCTTTGTGTCCTTTTCCCTTTGTCAGAAATCCCATAGAGGAAGAAAAGTTGTCTTCATTTTATTGATAATGATTCATTTTGAATAACAAAATGTTCTAGGGGGGAAAAGTATGCAGGGCAGGAGAGATGGCTCAGAGGTTAAGAGCACTGACTGCTCTTCCTGAAATCCTGAGTTCAATTCCCAGCAACCACATGGTGGCTCACAAGCATCTGTAATGGGATCCAATGCCCTCTTCTGGTGTGTCTGAAGATATAGACAATGTACTCATATACATAAAGCAAATAAATAATTCTTTTTTAAAAAGATGTAATCATTTTTAATGATTCTATCCATATCCAATCAGTAATTTGTTTTGTTTTGTTTTGTTTTGTTTTTGAGACAGGGTTTTTCTCTCTGTGTAGCCCTGGCTGTCCTGGAACTTGCTCTGCAGACCAGGCTGGCCTCAAACTCACAGAGAGATCCTGCCTGCCTCTGTCTCCCAAGAGCTAAGATTAAAGATGTACACCACCACAGCCCAGCCAACCAATCAGTAATTTCTACTTATAGACAGTGTCACGCCATGAAGCTATTAGGAAGAATTCACAGCCCTGTGGATGTCAGCATGCAGCTGAAAGACCAGGAAAAATTCAGACCCCCTAGCACCAAGAATGTAGGTTAGGCGGTTCAGTGACCTGTTCCAGGAACTGGCCAACCACAAAAGTTAGATTAAAATCTTGAGAACAATCCTGAGAAGCAGGGAGTTTCCACTTGTGATTTTTAGTGCCCCCTTGTGATTTTTTACTGGTATTCTCTGTATTTTCCAATAACACCCTCCCTACTCCCTTAGGTTGTGGGGTTTTTTTTTCCTTTAAATACCCCCTTTCCCAGCGACTATGGGCCCCAGAGCACACCTGGAATAAAAAGTCCTCTTGCAGTTTGCATCAAGGCCGTTTCTTGTGAGTGATTTAGGGTACACCTCTCCTGAGTCAGAACGTGGAGGAGTCCCTCACCTTATGGGTCTTTCACGGCCACATGCTCACCCTCAAGTGACATCTGACCCCTGGTATTTCTTTCTAGCTTGCTCTCCACCTTGCTACTTATTCAGCTACTCTAAAGAGCTAGAATTGATACACTGTAACCATTGACAAACTCAAGTTACACTCTCCTCTATACATAGTGACTAGTCTATGAAGGACATTAAGTTCCGGGATCAGAACCTGCCTCCTCTCCCCACCCCTACTTCCTGAAGTTGAAAGATACTCACTCCTTTTATCAGGGAATGGAAAGTATACCGGTGTGGGGTCCTATTCTTCTCTGCCACAGGGCATGGCTTCTTGGGAGGAGGCAAAAGCAGGGAGCCTGACTGCTCTTATCCCACACTACCGAGGGGTGGGTGCTGGGCATCAGGGAAGCTCTAAGACACTGCCCTGGGGGTAGGAAAGCACAGTCTGAGATGTAAGAAAGCTGAAACTGGGATTCTCTAACTTCTGGGCATCTAGTCGCTGCTAGAAAACCCCACAGAGAAGTTGGGAGTGAAGTGTTGGGGGTCTAGGAACTGAAATGAGGCCAGACGGGGGCTCCCAAACTTCTGGACATTCGGGTGCTGTTGAGTTGGGAGCAGAGTTGGGGGGCTGCAGGCTGAGGACGGTGTCTGGGTGTGGGAAGGCGATAGGAGCTCCAGCTTTGCTCATCGATGAAGATCCTTCGCTTGGCTGCAGTTGTGGCTGGAAGCACAGAGAAGCCTTCTGCGGGAGGCTTAGGCGGTAGCTCATAGTCAAAGACCCCTACCGTGCTCCCCACGGTGATTCTTGATGAAAGAGACGGTCTATGGTTCTAAACTGTTTATTGATTGTTCATTGTGGAAAACAGATGCATGCCATACCAACTTCTCAGGGTGGGCTCGAAATTAAATACCTTTTGCAGGGAGGAATGTCTGAGAAAGGAAGCTTATTGGCTAAACCCTCAGGACCTCTAGGTACCTCATTAGCTTGGAGAACTCTGTTCTGGGCCTACGTGACTACAGGTCATACATGATCCAGGGCAGGAATTTGGCAGGGAGCAGGGAGGTGCCTACTGTCTCAGGTGTGAGTTTCAGGAGTCTCAACCAAGCTTCCTGGCATGGTTTGTCCCATACACCAGCACATACCTTGTCCTAAGATTGGAGTGAGACAGTGACATCCTGATCCTTTCAGCCATTCTGCTGACAGACCTCAACAAATCAATGTCATCCTTGCCCCTGCTAAAGAAACCTTCATTCCCTTTGGTCCTTTAATTTTCTGTAGATTCATCAGGAGAGGGCAAGTAGGACTTTCCCACCCACCAGAGGACTCTCTTGCAAGAAGTCATTTAAGACACCCCCCATCCCCACCAAGAAACCTTGAGAAGAGTACATACAGAAACACTAATAGAAATCTGTGCGAGGGGAGGGGGAAATGTTTACAAATTTTTAGAGCGTCCTGGGTCATAGTGTGTCAAAAAACAATGCATTGAGAAAATAGTAAATCTGATCACTCAAAAAAGTCAAGTTGCAGTTAGATACTAAAGAAAATCACAACTAACGTAGCTGAGGTAATTTGGGTTCCGATGTATTCCCTGGGCGAAGGTATGGGAGAGAATCTGGGTTCCTGGGGGAAATGCCTGCTACATCTTGAGGATTTAAAAGCCCGGATTTACATGTGCTTTCATGTTCAACATCTGCCAAAAGTGTAAGCCTATTTCCTTATATAAGTGAAACCTGGTGCTGCTGGTATTAATAATGCATCTATACTTCCATAATTGCTGCAAGCTTCTTTTTGGCAAGAATTAAGGACAACCATAATCCTTTGCAAATTCCATACTCTGGTCTAAACCTTCCGTGAGAGCATTCCTGTTCTTCTACTCTCCGTTCAATGAATGAGAAAGCAAATGTGTGTTTCTTCGATGGACATATGGGGAGAAAGAAAATGACACAAAGAACTAAATCTGGGTATTTAACAGAAATAGCCATGTAATGACTTAACTTCACCCCTACTAGTTTGATAAATCACCTGACAAAAGCAACTTAAGGAAAATAGGCTTTATTTTGCTCACAATTTCAGGTTACATCATTATGGAGAAGTCAAGGCAGCGAGAACGTGAAGCGGCTAGCTACATTACAGCCACAGCCAAGAGCAGAGAGAGCATGCATGCATGCAAGCTTGTGCTTAGCTCACTCTCCCTGCTCTCACAAAGCCCAGGATGCCCCTGACAAGGGAATGATGCCGCCCATGGTGAACTAGTCTTTCTACTAATCAAGATAATCCCTCACAGACTTGCCCACACAACAATCCAGTCCAAACAACCCTTCATTGTGACTCTTTTCCCAAGGGATTCTAGATTGTGTCAACTTGGCAGTTAAAACTGACTGTCACAGAGGGCTGGAGAAATGGCTCAAGAGCACTTGCTCCTCTTGCTGAGGCTCTAGGTTAGTTCCCAGCACTCATATTGGGTGGCTCAGAGGCACATTTAACTCCAGTTCTAAGAGATCCAAACTCTCTTCTGCCCTCTGAGGGCAACTGTATGCACATGGTGTACATACAGACAAGCCACTGTACCCACATGTATATAATAAATAATGTAAATAAAGTAAATAACACTTTTTATCAAACTATTACATATATTTAATTACCAAACCTCTTCAAGATCCTTCAAAGATGCACAATAATATCAAATATATGCAAAGGTTATGAATGAAGTAGCTTCAGTCATCCAGATCAAGGCTAAGGAAACACAAGCTGAAGTCAAGGTCCCTGGCATAAGAAGTCACTTCTTGTTTATGGGATGGATCCTGGGGTGGGGCAGTCTCTGGATGGTCCTTCCTTCTGTCTCAGCTCCGAACTTTGTCTCTGTAACTCCTTCCATGGGTGTTTTGTTCCCCATTCTAAGAAGGAACGAAGTATCCACACTTTGGTCTTCCTCCTTCTTGAGTTTCATGTGTTTTTCAAATCCTATCTTGCGTATTCCAAGTTTCTGGGCTAATATCAGTGAGTATATATCATGTGAGTTCTTTGTGATTTGAGTTACCTCACTCAGGATGATGTCCTCCAGATCTATCCATTTGCCTAAGAATTTCATAAATTCATTGTTTTTAATAGAGTGGTACTCTATTGTGTAAATGTACCACATTTTCTGTATCCATTCCTCTGTTGAGGGACATCTGGGTTCTTTCTAGCTTCTGGCTACTATAAATAAGGCTGCTGTGAACATAGTGGAGCATGTATCCTTATTACAAGTTGAAACTTCTTCTGGGTATATGCTCAAGAAAGGTATTGCTGAATCTTCCAGTAGTACTATGTCCAATTTTCTGAGGAACCGCCAGACTGATTTCCAGAGTGATTGTACCAGCTTGCAATCCCACCAGCAATGGAGGAGTGTTCCTCTTTCTCCACATCCTTGCCAGCATCTGCTGTCACCTGAATTTTTGATCTTAGCCATTCTGACTGGTGTGAGGTGGAATCTCGGGGTTGTTTTGATTTGCATTTCCCTGATGATTAAGGATGTTGAACATGGGGTCTGCAGCCCTATAGGAGGAACAACAATATGAACTAACCAATATCCCCAGAGCTAGTGTCTCTAGTTGCATATGTAGCAGAGGATGGCCTAGTCGGCCATCAATGGGAGGAGAGGCCCTTGGTCTTGTGAAAATTATATGCCCCAGTACAGGGGAATGGCAGGGCCAGGTAACAGGAGTGGGTGGGTTGGGGAACAGGGCAGGGGGCGGGTATAGGGGACTTTCGGAGAGGAAACTAGGAAAGGGGATAGCATTTGAAGTGTAAATGAAGAAAATAACTAATTTTTAAAAAGTCACTTCTTGGGGAACAAAATACCCATGGAAGGAGTTACAGAGACAAAGTGTGGAGCAAAGACTGAAGGAAAGACTGAAGGAATGACCATCCAGAGACTGCCCCACCTGGGGATCCATCCCATATACAATCACCAAACCCAGACACTATTGTGGATGCCAAGAAGTGCTTGCTGACAGGAGCCTGATACAGCTGTCTCCTGAGAGGCTTTGCCAGTGCCAGACAAATACAGAAGTGGATGCTCACAGCCATCCATTGGACTGAGCACAGGGTCCCCAATGAAGGAGCTAGAGAAAGGACCCAAGGAGCTGAAGGGGTTTGCAGCCCCATAGGAGGAACAACAATATGAACTAACCAGTACCCCCAGAACTTCCTGGGACTAAACTACCAACCAAAGAGTACACATGGTGGGACTCATGGCTCCAGCTGTATCCCTTCCCGCGGGATTCAGTTATTTGTGGGTGTGAGGGGGACCGCAAACCTGGAGGAAAATGGGAGGAAGAGAAAAAGGAGCTGGAGACCAAGTAGAGGGTCCTATCAAGGTCTCCGTTTATTCAGCTGAGATTTAAAGCAAACATCTCGGGGAATAGGGAGGGGTCGAGGGGAAATTTAACAAAGAACAAAGAAGTGGGCATCTGCTGACATGAGGGCCAAAGTCAGGCTCCAGGCGGCGGGCACTCTGCGTCTTATCTCCAGAACATAGATCCTCCTTAACAGCCTTGGGGTGTCAGGCCGGGCTCAGGTGTAACTCATGTCCTTGGAAGTCATGGGAGTTCAGGAAGAGATAGGAAGAGGGGACTATAATTCAGCTTTTACAGCCTCAGATGCCAGGAAGGGAACAGAGAGGAGGGAGTGACAACCGGCTCCTAGCACAAGGCCATTTGGCCTGTCAGGGTGGAAGATTGTGAAGGGCTCACTTTCTCACGGTATGGTCTCTGACACAGCTGCATATGTAGTAGAGGATGGCCTAGTCAGTCATCAATGGGAGAAGAGGCCCTTGGTCCTGTGAAGGCTCTATGTCCCAGTGTAAGGGAATGCCAGGGCCAGGGAGCAGAAGTGGGTAGGTTGGTAAGCAGGAGGATGGGGAGGCGGGGAGCTGGTTTTCAGAAGGGAACAAGGAAAGGGGATAACATTTGAAATGTAAATAAAGAAAATATCTAATAAAAAAAAGAAGTCACTATTTGCTGTTACAGATACCTGGGGGTGGGATTCTATTGCTCCTTCAATGCCAATAGGTCATCCCTACTTTTAGCCAAAGCCAGATGAATTTTTCCAATGGTTGGGCTTACCGCTAAACCCTCCAAAGACATGTGTCATGCCAGTATCAGTCATCTCCTGGCACTCATGTTCTGTCTTTCACTATTGTAACCGTGCTGCATCAGGTTTTGTCAACGAGACAGAGTCCTATGAGAGGAGGAATCCTCAATTGAGGAAATCCACCCCCCATCGGATTAGCCTGTAGGCAAGTCTGTGGGCATTTTCTGAATGATGGATGTGAGAGAGCCCCGCCCAGTATAAGTGATGCCATCAGTCCCTGGGCAAGATGTCCCAAGTTGTCTAAGAAAGCAGCTAAGCAAGCCAGGGGGACCAAGCCAGTAGGTAGTGTTCCTCCATGGTCTCTGCTTCAGTTCCTTCCTCAAGGCTCCTGCCCTGACTTCCCTCAATCATGGACTGTGGCATGTATACGTAAGCCAAATAAACGCTTCCTTCTCCAAGTTGCTTTTGGTTGTGGTGTTTATCACAGCAATGGAAAGCAAACTAAAACAATGATCACTTTCGTTGTCAGCCTGGGGTGAAAGAAAAGCATCAGCACCAATGAGTGTGCCTGGGGTGTTTCTGGGAAAACTAGTGTGAGAGCCACAAACGCAATAGGGAGGGTCTGCCCAGACCCTCTCTGGTTGGTCTGGGGGTGAGATGAAATGGGAAGGTAGGAAAGGAAGTTGACTGTCCCCCACGTGACACCTCTAGAGAGAGCTCACTCTCCTCCTGCATCCCCTGGGCCCCTGACATTAGACTCTGGATGATTGTTCTTTGATTGTAGATCCGTACGGTTGGTTCTCCAGGGCCTGGAAGGACTTTGACCTTGGCCTTGGGCAGCATCTCTGTCCTTGCCCTTGTTCTGAGGTTTCTGGCTTCCTGGACTGAGCAGCTGCTGGCTTCCCTGGACTCCAGCCTGCACAGTCATTGTGAGGTGATTCAGAGCCAATCTGAGCACCATCTCAGGATCCCAGACATTCTGATGACTACACTCTCTAGAGAGCCCTGGCTAGCGCAAGTATTCGACCACCCTAGAGTGGTAAGACAACCCCATAGGCTCCTTTTACCCTTGGCAGAACTCTCAGATCTACTGTCTTTTGGCTTAGTTTCAAAGTGTCTCTTCAGGCTTAAGGAAGGAGCTAAAGAATGAGGTCTTTGATGTTAGTGTCTTGTCTTTCCTTTCCCAGTCCAGTACAAGAGAAACACCATTAAACACCCACCTTTCCCCAGGGCTAAGACTCCTTAACAGGAGGATGATGGTCAACTCCACCTAGGCTCAAAGTCCATCTCTGAAACCCAATGCCCATCATTACTCTTGAGTCTTTTACACGTCCAGCTGGAAAGAAACCCTTTCTCTGTGTTCTCTGATTGGTTACTTTTCCTCTTCCTTTTAAGTTGCAACCATTTCTCTTGGTGTGGCAGCCTTCCAAAGAAAACCCTCCTATGGCTTCTAACATCACCCAACACTGGGTTCCCTGCCTGTTCACTAACCACATATGTCCTCAGACATTGCTCTTGTTGTGGACCTACTATGAGAGACAAGACTCCCCCCAAGCCATCTGCAATATGCTAACATCTGCAATGGCCACACCTAGACTTAGGCTTTGGGTCTGAGAAAACGTTAACAGGGGACTCCTAAGGATACCAGGCTTTATAGCCAAAAACTCTAGTTAAAGCATGGCTTTCATGGCTGTTGAAATGTGCTATAGACTATATGGCACACCAAACTGAGACAAGCAATGTTCTATAAGTAACGGTGAAATGCAAAACTCGACATCCATGAACCAAACTGGAATTCTAGGGAAAGAGAGAGTTCATGTCTTAATGACTCAGACACTTACTATAGAGAGCTGAAGATTGGAACTCAGATCCCCAGAACCCACATAAAAGCAGCTGGGTACTGCAGCTGCTTGTAATCCTAGCATCTGGGAGGCAGATATGGGAAATCCCTGGAACAAACCGACCAGCCAGACTACCCAAAATGCCAAGCAATAAAGCCTGCCTTCAATATACAAAGCAGAAGTAATTGAGGAAGGTAACCACGCCCACACACACAAAAGTGTGCCGTACATATGCAAGCAAAATGCATGCACATCACACACATAATAGATATATAAATACATATGTATTTATATATTTTTATATTTTATATATAATAAGTCATATATATAATTTGCATGGCCCCCAGTCACATGTCATCCAGAGAGAAACCTCTGTCATCTACTTTAACCAATATCTGACTTCTATAGATGCATAGTAAGGGATGTCTCTGGAAGATCCCTCAGTGTAAGACCGTCCTTATGAAAGCACTTGTGCTGGGGAAGTGACACACACTAAGTGTCCAGAGTGACTGTAGGGTAAGCCTTAAGGGGGAGGAAATTTCCTAAGAGCCCTGAGTTGAAAGCCGCCCTATTCCCTTTTATCCATGCCTGGCTGCTGTGAAGAGCTACTAACTTGCTACCGTCTCTAGTATTTATTCACATCACATAAATCACCTTTCACACCTGCCTTACTCTCCATCTTTCCCTGCTTCCCCCTTCTCGTTCCTTGCTCCTTCTGGTCCCTTTGGGCTTCGCTTAGGTTCTCTCCCCAGTGTCCTGGAAGGAAGTCCTTTGCCCAGTGGAGGCTTTCCCCCAGCCCCCACTGCTGCACCTCATTTCATACAGATAGATTATCCCACAGCCTTGCTGTAGCAAGTCATTGTGAGCCTTTCAGAAGTGTGTGTGAAATCCCACCCCAGAGGAATTCGGGTCCAAAAATCCCCTGGAATAAAAACAATTTGAGTAAGCATTGAGAAGTTTCAAGACAGATGAGTCTGGGTTTGTCTGGTTTTGATATGCAGAATGTGAGTTTGACCATATCCTAACACTATTTTCATTTCACTATATAAACTTGAAAGCCCAGAGATTATTGTCAATTCTTGCTTTTCTTAAATAATATATCTGTAAATTGTTTTATGAGATAATTAGTATCTGTGGCAATAAGCACCCCCCATTGCCAGGCAGATGTAACCACCAAGTGCTACCTGCAGACATAAATCTAAAACAGCTTCAGGAGAGAAATACCAAAGCCTGAAAGCCGGTTAGGGAGAGGTATCCAGAATAAAGAAAATGCAGGAAGATGAGGAGGGAGGAAAGGAGGAAGAGAGGAAGGGAGAAAGGGAAGAAATGAGAAATCCAAGGAAGGAAACAAAATATTCACTGGAAACTAGACTTGATACAATCAGCAACTTTTTATTTTGAAATCTACAAAGTTAAAAGAGTCACACCACTTTCAGAACACCGTCTTGGGGTCATTTAAGAACATTTCCATCACCCCCGAGGCACCTGAAATACATCAAGAAAACAGTGCGCTGTGCGTGGGTTCTGCCGATTCGTTGTGTAAGCCCTTTTGTAGCTGATAAACACACGGAAAGTTTTCTTTACACCGAACTCAAACCTAAAGGGAAAGGCGACGAATCTCCCCCCCTCCCCCGCCCCATTTTTGTTCTTTAAACTTGCATCGTGCTGCTAAAAGAATTAGTGAGGTTAAATCGCTGTGCTTTCACACTTTCTCTGGGCTTGCTCTGAAGGCATTAACCAAACTTCTCGGACCTTTCCGAAGTTATCCGAAATAACACAGCGCCCTCTGTCGGTCTTACCACCACACTGACTTTCGCGGTACAACCTCTGCAAAATGATGACTTCATGGCTTAAGAAAGATGCCTTAGCAAGTGAATGCAGATCCTCTGCTAAACGGAGAAAACAAGCAGCTGAGACAAGGGACTCTAAAATCACGTGCTGACGTTACTAAAAGTCGAGTCAATTATCAGCTTCTTTTCCTCCTTTAAACAGATTCGATTTTCTTAAAAACTGCTTTTTGTCACACTGCCGAGGCCCCAGTAATTGCAGCTGTCGTGAAGTCCATCAGAATCAGCTGCGAAACTGACAACTCCAACTCAAGTACCCGAGCCCAAAAGTGGGAGGTGGCCCTGTTTGCCCAAGCAGAGAAGCCCCAGCCTTGGCTTTCTCCAGGCTCGTGTGACCTTCAGGTCTGGGAAAGAGCTCAGAGGTTCCCGACAGGAAGGAGGGCAAGAAGGCGTTGCAGAGCTCAGCCACCTCAGATGCCCAGGAAAACATTTATCAGCAAGAAAAAGGTTAGCCTTCAGTCACTGATCCTGTGTTGCTTTTTAAATTTTTTAGATTACATTTATTTATTTTTGAGGACCGGGTTGTGACCACAGCTCACACACGTATGGAGATCGGAAGGCAGCTTGTGGTTTTCTTCCTCAGTATGAGCCTCGGGGATTGAACTAGCCCTGTCAGGTTTGTTGGCAGGTGCCTTTGCCTGCTGAGCCATCTCAAAGGCCCTGGTTTACACTTAATATGACAACATGAGGTGGTCCTCGCTGGTGTTTCAACCTTGACCTCCATATAAAGTTAGGTTGCACTCCAAGTGCTCTTGTGGTTTCGATCTACTCTACCTCTAAATAGGCCATGTGTGGAGCTGGGGAAAAGGCTCCATTGGTAAAGTGTTTGCTGTGTTAAATCCACAAACCTGAGTCCGTGTGCCCTCCACTCGTGGGGGTAGGGGAGGGGGAATTAGACCTAGTGGCACTGGGGAGTCTCTCCCAGCTTAATTAATGTACTCCAAGCAGTGAGACCCTGTCTCGAACAAACAAGGTGAACTGGTCCTGAGAAGGGATACTGGTTGGCCTCTGGCCTCCGCAAATGTGTATACACACACTGGCACACATGCGCGTGCCGGTGGGGTCAGGCTCATCAGGGGCGTGGACCGACTGGCTGGTAGAAGGCCTTTAAGAAATGGAGCCTAGGGCTGGTGAGATGGCTCAGTGGCTAAGAGCACCCGACTGCTCTTCCGAAGTTCAAATCCCAGCAACCACATGGTGGCTCACAACCATCCGTAATGAGATCTGACTCTCCCTTCTGGAGTGTTTGAGGACAGCTACAGTGTACTTACATATAATAAATAAATAAATAAATAAATAAATAAATCTTAAAAAAAAAAAGGAAGAAATGGAGCCTAGAGGAAAGAAATTAACCACTTTAGCGAGTTCCCGGAAGGGGATATTGGGACCCTGACCCCCACAGCCTTACTCTGATTGCTTCCCAGCAATGTGTGTGATAGCAACCGCCTCAGCAACACGACGCAAGGCCACCGCCCAGTGCAATGGCGGTGCTAAGCAATCAAGCACTAAAACTTCCAAAATCAGAAGGCAAAAGAAAAAAAGCTTCTCTTCTTGTAGGTTGCATACTTACTAAGTTTAGTCGGTCAGAAAGCTATCCTGTGAGATTGTCCCCTCCCCCCCCCAAAAAAAAAAAAACATAGAGAAAGAGATTGAAACGCTAGCTCAGGCTCCATACAAAACAGAGTCCATCACTGGTCTCCCCAACCCACCCCATTCCTGATCTATCCACTCCTGAAACAAGAGCCTTCCTAAGTGGATCTCTCTTACAACGCAGGACACAGACCAGGAAATTTGGTTTCTGTAGATGCTAAATTAGTGAATTAGGGCCACGTCTCTCAACTCCACTGAATCATTTATGTACCAGGTACTGGACAAGAGTAAACAAAAAAAAAAAAAAAAAACCCAGTCCCTCCCCACAAGTAGCATAAAGACAAGTATGTATAATTAGAATATAATACTGTAAAGCCAACGACAAAAATATCACAGAGTAAGGGCAAAGAAGATTGCAGAAAGACCTGTGACTTCAAAGCAGTAATTAGTAACACATTCCCAGATCCCTGCCATCTAGTCAAGAAGAACTTGGATTGTCTGAAGACACTTTCAGTAGATGGTTGACAAGGGCAGAGCTGGGCATTCACACATGAGGTCTGATCCACCCAATATCAAAGCATCAGCAATAGAAACACAGAAGGAGCCTGAAGCAGAGGCTGCAGGCAGGTCAGGCAGACAGCAGGTCAAGCGAAGATTCCCCCGGCAGGGGTGGCAGAAGAAAGACCATGTGGAGTTCAAACCAGTCATTTCAGTGGAGGGATGCATACAAAGGGCTGGGCTCCAAGAGGATGCATATGGAAAGGAAATAAGATGTATTAGGCAGGCACCACTGTCCCCCATATTTTCGGGAGTATTTGGCTTAAGGGAGACAGCCCAGAGCACACTCCTCTGAGGCAGTGGTCCTTCCAGCCTGAGAGTGTAGGCCTGGTCATAGAGACCCAGATTAGAGGTCCAGACGTGCCTCTCAGAGAAACTTAGCCACTCCAAGTCTAAAGTAGGATGATGCCCTGGGGATATGGCCCAGCTGGTGGCATGCTGGCCTAGGATACAAGACCCCCAGCACTGTATAAACCAGGTACATGCCTATAATTCTCTCCACTTGAGGAATGAAGGCATGAGGATCAGAAGTTCAAGGTCTGCCTGCTGAGAGGGCTCCAGCAGATGGAAGCACTTGCCAAGCAACCCTGTCAACCTGAGTTTGAGCCTCAGAGCCACTGGTAAAAGGAGAAAACCAACTCCTAAAAGATGTCCTCTGACCTCCACGTGGGCACTGTGGCACATGCATGCCCACACACACATACACACACACACACACACACACACACACACACACACACGCGCGCACACACACACACACCATACATACATACATACATACATAGACGTACATACATTAACAATAAATAATTTTTATATGGCATACCTTTAATCCCAGCACTGGAGAGGCAGAGGCAGGTGGATCTTTGTGAGTTCAGGGCCAGCCTGGTCTATACAACAAGAGTTCAGGCCAGGCCAGCCAGGACTACACAATGAGAACCTGTCTCAAAAAAAAAAAAAAAAAAAAAAACAAGAAGAAGAAATTCAAAGTCAACCCTGGCTATATAATGAGTTTGAGGCCAGCCAGGGCTATGAGAGACTGTCTAGATAGATAGATGAATAGATAGATAGATAGATAGATAGATAGATAGATAGATAGATAGATAGGCTGAGAAACCTGATAGGAAAAAAACCCAGCATGGAAAGTGAACAGAAGCCAGAGAAACCAACATACTCAACTCTAAAATTTCTGTTTTATCATTGCTAAAACCAGGTTGTGTTGTAGTTCAATGGTCAACATTTTCTCCTCTTAGCTATACTAGAACAATGAGGGTCAGTACCTAACCCTGAGCAAGTACCAGGCCTGGCTTTATGCAAATTGTCATGGGAAGATATGTTAAAGTGAATGTTTTGCTGAAAAGCATCTGGGTTGAAATTGGTGTGTGTGTGTGTGTGTGTGTGTGTGTGTGTGTATACAAGTCACAAGCTAGCTCTCTCCTGCCACCTTGTGGTATTCAGGTACACAAGCATCCCTACTTGCTGAGCCTTTATCAGGGCTTTTTTAAAAACTATCTTCTGAGTTCTTATTACTATGACAGCATGGCCCACAAACCTGAAGCAACAGCAGCTTGCTGGCAGTTGTTCAGAATCTCAGACCCCACCCCAAACCTATAAATTACAGTCTTCGTTGTAATAAGGTCCATGTGGCAATCCTTATGCATGTTCAAGGTTAGAAACAATTCTATTATGCATGCATAGCATTAATGTATAGCTATTTAAGTCCCTTCTCCTCTGTTCTCATAAACATGCTATCCTCTCATGAAAGCTCAGTGGATCCCTGCTCCTCAGCTATGGGGGCCTGAGCACACCTGCTCCCATATCTCACCATCATAGGGCCTGGCCTCAGGTCTGGCCTCTGAAACTTCCAACGTCAGACCCCCACTATTCAAAACCTGATGCTTCACGCTATTCAGCAAGTACCTTCTTCTACCAGGTCTCCATAGCTGATTTGGCTGAGTGTCGTGAATGAAAGAGACTGAGTAAGACATAAACTTACATCTGTGAAAGGAAATAAAAACGTATCCACCTGCCTTAAACCAGAAGAAGAGCTGTTTAAGATTTTATTTCTTTATATGTATGTTTGTGTATGTCTCGCTGTGTGTGTGTGTGTGTGTGTGTGTGTGTGTGTGTGTGTGTGTGTGTGTGTGACTGCAGTGACTGCAGTGTCTGCAGAGGCCAGAAGAGAGCATTAGATCCCCTGGAGCTGGAGTTACGGACATTTGTAGGCCAGCAGATGTGGGCTCTGGGAACCAAACTCAGGTTCTGTGTGAGCACAGAAAGGACTCTGTGCGCCTCTCCAGCCCTTGGGCAGGCTTTGCCCCTTGCCTTACACCTGTATAGCCCTTTTGGGGGGGGGGTAGCCTGTTTGTTTGTTTGTTTGTTTGTTTGTTTTCAAGACAGGGTTTCTCTGTATAGCCCTGGCTGTCCTGGAACTCACTCTTTAGACCAGGCTGACCTCAAACTCAGAAATCTGCCTGCCTCTGCCTCCCAAGTGCTGGGATTAAAGGCGTGCGTCATCACTCCCCGGCTTATATAGCCCATTTTTATCAAGAGTCCTGCCGATTCATCCCTTTACCCATGGAATATGATGAAATTCATCCTCAACCTCCATGTCTAAGTCGTTGATCTGCCTTAAGCAAGAACCCCACTGAGGATGTGGCCCCACTGAGGGTGTGGCTCCCACTGAGGGTGTGGCTCTCACTGAGGGTGTGACTCTCACTGAGGGTGTGGTTCCCACTGAGGGTGTGACTCTCACTAAGGGTGTGGCTCTCACTGAGGGTGTGGCTCCCACTGAGGGTGTGGCTCCCACTGAGGGTGTGGCTCCCACTGAGGGTGTGGCCCCCCACTGAGGGCGTGCACTGAGTTTCGGCTCCCACTGAGAGAGGATGTGGCCCCTTAGGTACAGTACTTGCCTAGAATGCAGGAAGCCCTGGGTTGCCAGCACCACATAAACCAGGCATAACGGCACAGACCCACGCTCCTAGCCCTCAATAAATGAAAAATCAAAGGATCAAGGTCATCCTTGGCTATACAGGGAGTTCATACAACCTAGGATGTGTGAAACCTTGCCTCGAAAACATGCTTTTGAGTTTAGAAGCTCACCCTGACTGCAAGGGTCTCTCTCCTCTTAGTAAAATTTATAATTAACTTTAATAGAAGTTAAAAATCTCTAGAGATTATCAATAATGTTAATATCCGATCTAAAAAGGTGAAAATGAGAGTTATAACTTAATTTTTTTTAAAAAAAAAGTGGAGCTAGAGAGATGACTTAGCAGTTAAGAGTACGAGCTGCCCCATCAGAGTGGATGGGTTCAGTTCCCAGCACCCAAACAGCAGCTCACAACTACTTGTAACTCTAGTTACAGGGGATCTAACGCCCTCTTCTGGCTTCATCAGGCTCCTGCATGCATATGGTACACATAAACTCATGCAGGTATATATACATACATCTTGCACGTGCCCTGACTTGCCAGCAAGAATGACGCTGCAACAGGATCCTTCTGCACACGTTTATTGGGAGAGCTTGATTGCAGAGGCAAAGAGACCCCAAGCCCAGAACTGGTGCTGCTTATATAGGCCTAGGAGAGGCGTGTCTCACACCCGGATTGGTTATGCATGGGTTATGCTTACCACCTCATTTGCATGTCTCACATCTGATTGGTTAATTCTCAAAACCTCATCTTGGCAAAAAACTTTACTGCCTATGTATGCGTGGTGGCCAGCGGTAGCCAGTGCCACCTTGCAACGGCACATGTGGTTTCCCACACATACATATATAAAATAATAAATAAATATTTATAAAATTCTTCCCTCGTAGCACTGCTGAATTTATTACATTCTTTATTTAGTACATATGTATATGTCTGTGTGTATGGTGATTGTGTAATGGCCACTGTGTGTGATAGCTTCCGGTTATGGGCAGTTTCATGACCACTGAGTGATGGCCACTGTGTGATGGTTTCTATGTGATTGCCAACTGAGTAATGGTCATTGTATGTGGCCATTGTCTGACGACTACTGTATGGTAGTCACTGTGTGATGGCCACTGTGTGATGGCTTCTGGTTGATAGGCACAGTTTCATGGTCACAGTGTGATAGCCAATGTGATGGCCACTGTGTTATGGGCACCATTTGATGGCCACTCCATGATGGCCATTGTGCAATGGTCACTGTGTCATGGCCAAATGTGTGATGTGTATGTACATGTGTACTGTATGTATATGTACATATGTGTATGTGTATATGTGTCCATATGTGTATCTATATGTATCTATATTTGCATCTGTATGTATGTGTATATATCAGTGTCTATATATACGTGCATATGTATGTATGTATGTATGTATGTATATATGTGTGTTTGCATATATATGTTCTATATATGTGTGCATCTGTGTATATGTGTATATATCTGTACATCTGTGTTTGTGTGTATGTCTGTGTGTGTTTAATGTATATGTGTATGTCTGCATGTATATGTGTCTGTGTATATGCATGTATGTGTATTTTGTATGTATGCATCTGTGTCTGTATATATAAGCCATTTCACCAGCCTCTGAATTTGTTTCTTATGTGATGTTTCAAAGTATCATGACATTTTCACTCTTGGTCAAATGGTGTCTGACCCAGACTGAACACTTTGCAGTACTATGTAGCCCAGCTTGACCACGCTAAATAAACAGCAGGTTGCCAGATATCCAATTGATCATCATCCAGTTAGAAATACTGAACAGTTATAAAATTTGTCATTCTGTGATACTGATTCCAGAAAACATAAACCATTAATATGGATTTCTGGGCTGCCTTGATTGAGTATCGCACTCATGGCCAGCGGTGGCCCAGCCTTCATTATCCTATTATTCTCAATGATAGATTCAATCACAACCATGTAGAATTAGCAAGCCTAACTCTGAGGTAGAATAGCTAATTTTCCCCATAAAGAGTCTGGGTTGGCTTTGAGAACACAGATAGCTGGAGTGATGAATGAGAGAAGATTCTCTCCCAGATAAGCCCTGGACATTGCTGCTTTATTTCCCAAATAAATTGGGTTTTCTATAATGAATGCAGGTAGAAGGAATTGGATTCTGCCCTTTTGTAATCTTCTGGGTTTATTATAACACACTACACAGTTACGTGTGCCTCCTTGCATACACCACCCCCTGGGTTCCAGCACCTTGCTGAAGCTGCTTGCTGGCTGGTCAGCAAGCACCTGGCCTCCGTGTGCTCTTTCACCCAAACTCCTTGTCTGCTCCATGGAAATGCTCACTCTCCTTCTAAGACCCAGACCCATCCCTGGAGAAGAATCTTTCCTGCTGCCTCCATCAGCAAAGAGGTGGTCTCTCTCCTTTCAGGTTCCCTGCCACAGCAAGCTCCCACACCGTGTCCTGACCGCTCTGCCTGAGCTCATTCCCCAGAAGTGGACAAGGACCAGCTGTTCAGGAGATAGTCTCAGGAAACACAGGGAGATGGGGTGCGGGAGGGGGTATGGAGGAGCTGTGATCCTGCCTCCTGACCTTCATGGTGAAGCACTAGAGTTATTGAAGGGTCCCCAATGGCTCTCTTTGGAGACTGCCTTAGCTTCAGAAGAGGGCCAGCCTCAAGGTTGAGCCCTCTTCCAGGTGCTGGCCAATGAAAGGCTACTTGCTGTGGGTTATTAGCGCCCATCCTCTCATGCCAACTCAGAGTCACTCAGAGGATGCTTCAGCTGTGGAGTCAGCAAAGGGGCAGCTGACACCACTGTTAAGACTTCACTAAAGCCCAGTACTTCACACACACACACACACACACACACACACACACACACCATTCTACGTCCAGCAAGCTCATGATGTCGCCCATGTAAGATCACACTGCCATGCTTCTTAACACCCCAATGAGTGTTAGAACCTCTGGATTGGAACAGATCCACAGATCTAATGTTCATCAGAAAGACAAGACAGAAGCAAGATTAGGGGCAGGATAGATGGCTCAGGAGTTAAGAGACTGGGTACCAAACAGCCACACGGAGGCCCACAGTTGTCCGGAAATCCCATTCTAGGAGATTTAATGCTCTCTTCTGGCCTCTGTCAGCACTGCACACATGTGGTACACACATATACACACAGGCAAAATATCTACCCACATAAAAGAAGCAGGATTTGCTGAGTAATGGTGGCATACACCTTTAATCTAAACTCTTGGCAGGCAGAGACAGGCCAAGAGTTTGAGGCCAGCCCAGGCTACAGTGTTAATTTCAGGACAGCCAGGGCAACACAGAGAAACCCTGTCTCAAAAAAATAAAATAAAAGGAGAGGGAGGAAGAGAAAGAGGAGGAGGATTAAACGCGAACATTTGGTAAAGACGATTCTCTGCGACCTCTGCTGGTGCTTAGCAGAATAAAAATTTCCCACTTGGGCAATAACTGCTTCTTTACTGGTGGGATTTATACGCACGAGTGTGTGCACATACACACAAACACGGATGGCTATTTCCCAGGCCCAGAGAAGTTCCATTCGAGGACAAATGACATGGTTTCCCCTTATAAAAATCTCAGAGAAGAATGGGGGGAACCGCTGCCAGGAGTTTGGACACACACTGGCTTTCCTGGGGCTGTGGAAGGGAGTCACTGACCTCCAAACTTGAACCATGCTGTCAAGGTAGGCATGGGAAGTTCCATGGGAAAGCCTGTGAAGAGCCCATGGCTTGAACGCCTGCCACCAGAATGGCTGAGACGCCTTCCCCCTCCTTCTCTCAATGCCTCATCCCCAGATCCTATCAGGAGAGAGAAACAAAACACTTCCTGAGAACACCAAGGAGAGAGAGAGGCAAAGCAGAAGAAAGGGGGAAAGTGAAGCACCTCAGGTTCTCCCCCTCCAAGCAGCCAGGACAAGGGATGCGAGGCAGGGGATGCGAGCCAGGAGAGCGTAACAATGGTTCGCGGTTACTGGATCTTTTCAGCTGTCAGGGATTTGTATCATTCCTTAGCACTAAGTTGAGGTGGTAGTTATGCTTGTGACATTTGTGCCACTGTTACACTTATGAGTCACCAAAAGGATCATGGTTAGGTCATCAGGGTTTCATCCAGTGACAGGCAAACACCACTCCCATCCAGCAAGTGTGTGTGTGTGTGTGTGTGTGTGTGTGTGTGTGTGTGTGTGTGTATGTGTGTGTGTGTGTGTGTGTGTGTGTGTATGTGTGTGGATGTGTGTGTGTGTCGTGTATATGCACATGTATATGCAAGTGCATGCACCTGTGCTCATGCAGAGAGGCCAAAGGAAGATGGTTGGTGTCCTGCCCTATCACACTCTGCCTTATCCCCTTAAGATGGGATCTCTCACTAAGCCTGGACCTAAGCTGTCACCCAGCTATTGCAAAGATCTTCCTCTCTCCAATTCCCAGCCCTGGGAAGCATGTGGCCAGGTCTGGCCTTTTTCCTGGGTGCTAAGGATTCAAAATTCTATCCGCATGCTTGAGCAGCAATTGCTTTACACCCTCAGCCACCTCCCAAGTACCGTCCTCAGAAAGGTTTTAAGGGAGATGAGAAACACCAGTGAAGTTGACTCTCCAACATAAACTACATTCCCTTTACTATGCTAGTTCAGTTTACTAGCTACATACAAACCTATAAAGTTAGAAAGTGACTGATTCCATTTCTTTCTTTTTAAAGATTTATTCATTATTATATCTAAGAACACTGTAGCTGTCTTCAGACACACCAGAAGAGGGCATCAGATCTCATTACTGATGGTTGTGAGCCACCATGTGATTGCTGGGATTTGAACTCAGGACCTTCAGAAGAGCAGTCAGTGCTCTTAACCGCTGAGCCATTTCTCTAGCCCCGACTGATTGCATTTCTAAAAAGCTACAGAAACAATTGCCAGTAAAATGCTGGCAGAGGTGGGGCTGGAAAGATGACAGTTAAGAGTATGGACTTGAGAGAACTCAAGTTTGATCCCATCACCCACATCAGGTATCACACAATCCATAACTTAAGCTCCCAAGACCTCATCTGGACTCTGTAGGCACTGCACTCACACATGTGCATACACACACACACATACACACACACACACACACACACACACAAACACACATACACACATACACACTACAGACACACATAATTAAAATACAATAAATCTGAAGCTAGAGAAATGGCTCAGTGTTCAAGAGTGCTTGCTGCTCTTCCAGAGGTCCCCAGTTCAATTCTCAGCAACTCCATCAATTAGTTCACAACTGCTTATAACTCCAGGGGATCCGACACCTATACAGATATTGATAGCTATAGAAAATGGATAGAAGACAGAGACAGCAAGAGCAGACAAAGGCAGCTGCTTCTCTCCTGGCCCAGGTCTCCAGGCTGTGAGAGATGCACGAGCAACTATGGGAAACTAGAGCTATGTACCCACACATACACATAAAATTAAAACAAAAGCTAACCGTAGTGTCACACACCTTTAATCCCAGCACTCAGGAGGCAGACACAGGCAGATCTCTGAGTCTGAAGCCAGCCTGTTCTACATAGTGAAGTCCAGGCCAGCCAGGGTTCATAGAGAGATCCAGAATAAAAAAAGGAAAAATTTAAATCCTTAAAGAATATAAAAAAGTACTATGAAAGGTAACTGGGTTCCACTTCTAAAACCCATTTTCTTTCTTAGGTTAAAAGCACATTTAGTCACTGCTTCTGTACATTGTTGGTGGTCTCACATTACTTCAAGATATAGAAAATGGATAGAAGACCAAGGCAGCAAGAGCAGACAATGGCAGCTGCCTCTCTCCTGGCCCAGGTCTCCAGGCTGTGGAAGATGCATGAGGTGCCACAAAACCTGCAGAGAAGAATCTGTTTCTCTCTCTCCTCAGCCATCACACTGAGAACGTTCTCAAAAGTTCTTTCACGGTAAATTACCAAGCACTGAGACATTTTTCTAGGGTTTGGAGCTCAAAACAAAACAAAACGTTACTTGTTTGTTTGTTTTTCTTTCCAAGACAGTGTTTCTCTATGTAGCCCTGGCTGTCCTGGAACTCACTCTGTAGACCAGGCTGGCCTGGAACTCAGACATCTGCCTGCCTCTCTGCCTCTCTGCCTCTCTGCCTCTCTCTCTGCCTCTCTCTCTGCCTCTCGGCCTCGGTCTCTCTGCCTCGGCCTCACTCTCTCGGCCTCTCTCTCTCTCTCTCTCTCAGCCTCTCTCTCTCGGCCTCTCTCTCTCTGCCTCTCTCTCTGCCTCTCTCTCTGCCTCTGCCTCTGCCCCTCGGCCCCTCTGCCTCTCTCTCTGCCTCTCTCTGCCTCTCTCTCTGCCTCTCTCTGCCTCTCTCTCTCTGCCTCTCTCTCTGCCTCTCTCAATGAACAGAGCTATGGAAGTGTAAGCCAAATAAATCCTTTCCTCCCCAAGTTGCTTTTCGTCATGGTGTGTTGTCATGGCAATGGTCACCCTGACTAAGACATGGTGTGTACTCAATGTGTGTGAGTCCATAGCCCTGTTCATTGAAGGAAGCCAGGGCAGAAACCCAACAGGGCAGGAACCCGGAGGCAGGAGCTGATGCTGGGGCCATGCTTACTGGCTTGTTCTTCGTGGTTTGCTCAGCCTGCTTTCTTAGAGAACCCAGGACCCCAGCTCTGGCCTCATGGAGGCATTGTATCTAGCTTGTGTCAAGTTGACATAAAACTACCCAGCACACACAATAATAATTTTTTAAAATACAGGATAAACAATATCTGAGAGATAGCACCTATGGGTATCCTCTGGGTTCCACATATTCATACATGCATACACATAGGCACACATGTACACACACATGTGCACTTACACACACACACTCACACAGAATCAACTTACATTCAGGATTTTAAGAGGAGAAAATAAGATAAATATATAAATAGATTTTTTTATGTGTGTGAATCTTTCGCCAGTCTGTACAAACATGTCTAATGTGTGTGCCTGGTGACCATGGGGGTCAGAAGAGAGCATTGGATCCCTTTTGAATGGAGTTTCATACAACTGTGAGCTGCCATGTGGGTGCTGGGAACTGAACCCAGGCCTCTACAAGAGTAGCCAGTGCTCCTAACCACTAAGCCATCTCTCCAGCCCCAAAAGCAGAGGTTTTTTTTTTTCAGCTGACTACAAACTCAGCTGTACTGTAAACCAGTACAGTACCCTAAAATGCTCACTCAAGGCGAGACCGTGGTTCACAGCTCACCCACATTCTTCATCCTGGAAGGATGTTAGCTTGGAACTGCTAACAGAGTCCATACAAGCAATGCCTGAGAGACTTGCGGGTCTGAGCAGTAGGGAGAGCATGTTTGAGGTCACACTACAGAGAGATCCCTGCTTTCATCTCTCCAATAGTCATTTGAGGAATCTTTGTTATGTTACTGGCTCTTTGTTGTGGTGAGGGGTGAAAGCTCACTTCTGTGCCGTCTCAACTGGAGGCACCCACTCCTTCCCCTAACATTGTGGACTTGACAAGAGTACAAATTACAGGCCAGGGAGAGGTGAGCAGTGGATGGCACAAAGTTATGGAAATGTGTGGTCTTCCAAATAAAGCCAGAGGCCGGCTCGTACATGCACGGCTTTGTATTTTCACTTCACCTCTCAACTCCTCTCCACTACAATTTGCATTTGGGAAAAGACAAGTTAGGCACATCTTGGTGCTTAGAGCTGAAGTCCACACTTAAAACAACAGTGGGACAGAGTGTAAGAACCACGGCCTGATAACAAACGGCAGGTTTCAGTCTCCTAGCCTGTCATTCTGACTATCAGGAAGCTGACCCTTGTTCCAGTCATTGTCCTATTCATTAAAAATGAGAAGTGGGTGCAGGGCAGTGGTGGCGCATGCCTTTAGTCCCAGCACTCAGGAGGCAGAGGTGGGTGCATCTCTGTGAGTTCAAGGCCAGCCTGGTCTACAAAGCAAGTTCCAGGATAGTCAGATCTGTCACTCAGGAACACCCTGTCTCAGAGAGGAGAGGGGGGCGGGGAGAGGGAGAGAGAGAGAGAGAGAGAGAGAGAGAGAGAGAGAGAGAGAGACAGAGAGAGAGAGAGAGACAGAGAGAGAGAGAGAGACAGAGAGAGAGACAGAGAGAGAGACAGAGAGAGAGACAGAGAGAGAGACAGAGAGAGAGACAGAGAGAGAGAGGTGGGATCAGGAATTCCAGGCTGGGTGGTCCATAGCTCCTAGGCGATTCTCCTAGCTCCACCTTGCATATCTCTGCACCTGACGTTTTTCGAATGGGTTTCAGGGATTGGACTCAGGTAGTCAGGTTTGTATGACAAGTAGGTTTATCTATTGAGACAACTCACTGATCCCTATTTTATATTTTAAATTCCTTAAGTGTTCAGTGAAGGGCTGGATAAATGGCTCAGTGGTTAAAAATTCATACGGTTCTTGCAGAGTACCTAAGTTTGGTCCCTAGCACCCATATCAGGTAATTAACAACTGCCTATAACTCCAGTTCCAAGAGATTGGACTCCACTGGTCTCTCCAGAAATGTGCACTTGTAACTGGTCCTTTGCTACTTTGTGGGTTCTTCTTTCTTTCATTCTTCTCCACCAGTTTTTCTTCCGTTTCAACCTCCTAACACTAGATAGGAGATGGAAAAAAAGGTTGAGGCGGGAGGGGGCTGCATTATCATTAGACTTCCTACTGATTAGGGGCATCCAATTCTTTGGGGCGAGTTTGATCTTCACTGCCAGGATATCTAATTTCTTCTTGTTGTTGTTAGTTATTTGGGCACAACTACTTAGTTAACTGCAATTAACAGAAACCAACCAACAACCCACCAACATCAACAACAACCCCTCCTCTCAGGGCCATAGCATTTATATATCCTCTGAAAAGTCCCCAGAATTCCAAACATCACACAATCACAGAAACTATCTGCAGCTGGCAAAATCACACCCCTACTAAAGCACAAGGCAAATCATAGTCAGCTGCTGTGGACAGTCTGAAGCAGCCCCATATCCCACACCCGGGATTAAAATGAAAACATATTCTCATAATATTTCTGTGTTTTCCAAAGAAACCAAAATTGCAACTATATGCACAAACCCATACATAAACACATATGCATATACAAAATTTAAATTTTTAATAATCATAATGACAATGATAATAATAATAATCTTTGTAACCTCCCCAATGATAAAAAATGAAACATTGTAAATATTGGCTGAGTAAGAAAATTGCAGAATTGAATATATATATTCAATTTTATATATATATATAGTGTGTGTGTATGATTACCCTGTTAATAAGTTTATATATAATCAAGGGAAAGAATTCTGAGTCCCAAAGCAATCAGCTGGTAAGACAAACAGTCACAGAAATGTTGTCTCCACTCCTCAATATCCCAAAGATTTAGAGCTAAAGAGATGACCCAGCAGCTAACAGCAGTGGTTGCTTTCCAGAGGACCCTAGTTCAATTCCCAGCATTCACATGGCAATGCAAAGTCATCTGTAACTCCAGTTCCAAGGGACCTGACACCCTCTTATGTCCTCCTCGGGTACTGCATGTATGTAGTGCACAGACATACATGCCAGCAAGCATTCATAAATATAAAAAAATAAAATAAAATAAATTTCAAATCCCTATGATTTGTTACACATTAATTCCTTTGATTCCAGGGACACTGAACAAAGAAAATGGACACTAGAGATGAAAAAAAAAAAAATGGAGCTGAGCCAGAGAGCTCACCAAAGCATTACCTCCACAAAGCTGTCAAAAGTCTTTTTTCACCAGAAAGACCAGAGGCCAGCTGCTAAGGATACAGATGGCAGCATTTCAGCCTTTGATGTGAGGGAAGATCTGTGATAGGGGACCCTGGGGATAGATTGAAGTCAGTGATGGAGGGCACACACTGCCTGCAGCCGGCCAGGTCAGCACCTTGCTGGCACTCACAGACCCTGCAGAGGCTAGCATGTCCGTAGGAAAGAAATCGCTGTGGCCACACTGGGTCAGCTTGAAGTAGACATCAAAAGCACAGAATACCATGACCGTACCTCCCAAGGCCAGACTGGCTGCCACCTTATTTGGTCCATGCTGAGGGCCACCGTTACTGTGAACAGCAACTAGAAGAGGCCATAATAGCCAGAGCAAGTATGCTGTTCTTGCACTGGGCAGGAAGTGGGGCGAAGAGGGATAAAGATGATAATTATGCCTGGAACAATATTCAGTAAACGTTAGTAAAGCTCCCCTCTACAGTGTGTACTCCAGAGCCTTGTATTCTGTGTCTTAATAAATAAAAATAATAATAAGGGCAGAGCTAGAGAGATGACGATCCGTTCATGACTGCCACACAAACATGAGGGGCTGACTTAGCTTCCTGGCACCCACATAAAAGCCAGGCACAGTGGCACACACCCACTGTCGGGTGACAGTGAAATGCAGACAGGATGGTGGTGCACACCTTTAATCCCATCATTTGGGAGATAGTGACCAGTGGATCTCTGTGAGATGGTAGCAAGCCTGGTCTCTGTAGGTTCCAGGCCAAGCCAGAGCTATATAGTGAGGCCCTATCTCAAGAAAAACATGAAGATCAACTGAGGAAGATACCTCTGACCTACACACACACACACACACACACACACACACACACGGAGGCACATGCATACATAGACACCTGCATGCATACATGCATAAATATACACACCAAACACATTTGATTCATTTAATAGTCCTTTTTAGAAAAAAAAAAACTTTAACCAAAGAAAACAATTTTAAATCCACTTGCTGAGCCTTTCTAGCGTGCAGTCTCTGGCAGATTCCCTCTGTGTGCCAGTGGGGCATCCATACCACGTATGAAGGCACTGGGGCAAGTTACTTAAGCACAAACACCATACCTGTCATGACAGGTGCCACAGGAGCAGGGCCTGCTGTGTTCTAACACTGATGCAAAGCAAAGACTCAAAATGTAACCATACACTGCAGCAGGATTGCAGGTCGTTCATTTTCATGTAGACACGAATGTCCTCAAATCGTAAGGGAAGCCATACAAGGAGGGCGCTTTGGCAAAGCAGTCCTGCATTGTGTAACCATCACCATTTATATTAACTGTCTGTTGCCACACTATGTCCTTTGGCACTTATTGAATTTTTACTAGGCAGTCGCTACACCAAATAAAATTCTGGAAAACATTCTGTCCCTGTGTTATAATTCCAGCTCAAGAGCAACAAAAATCTATGGCATGAAAAAGCAAAGATGCCACTGGTGTGATTTAAATGATAGCAAAAGACAGCAAAAACTAAGACCCAAGAATCTGGCCTCAGCTCAGCTCCGCTCCTGCACACACAGTCCCTGGGTCTGTGCTGTGCCCACCATGTTGTAGCTATTGCCAATGCTACCCCTGAACTTGCTTTTCAAGAGACCACTACCTATCTGATTTGATTTTTTTAATTTTAGAATCTATCTCTCTCCCTCCCTCCCTCCCTCCCACCCGCTCCCCATGTATTTGTGTATATGTAAAGGTGCCCTCAGAGGCATCACGCCCCTTGGAACTGGAGTTACAGATGGTTGAGAGCCGCCTGACATAGGGCATGAGAACTGAACTCAGGTCCTCTGAAAGAACAGAAAATGTTCTTAACTGCTGAGCCATCTCTCCAACCTGCAATATTTACCAATGACCTTCCTCCTTCCACTCCCCTAACTCTCTTGAAAGCATTTGGTTTTTTGCTTGCTTTGAGAACTAAACTACTGATACAGCTCCTACAAATGCTGTAAATAATTCTAGCCTAAGAAAGCAGAAGCAGGGGTTCCCAGCGCGAGCTGGCTAGTGGGGCTAGCCATATCACTGAGTTCTGGGTTTGACTCAGAGACCCTGACTCATGAATAAGATGGAAGAGTGCTCATGCATGCCAAGCCTGAAGACCTGAATTCAATTCCCAGGATCCACGTGGTAGGAGAGAACCAACCCCTTAAAGTTATCCTCTGAAATACACGTGTGTGTCATGGTATGAATACCAGAGAGAGACAGAAAGAGAATAGGGTGCTGGAGAGAGAGATGGCTGAGTGGTTAAGAGCACTTGCTGCTCTGTGGAGGACCCAAGTTCTGTTCCCAGAGCCTACAAGGCAGCTCAGAGCTGTCTGTAGCTCCATCTCCAGGAGGATCGCAACATCCTCACCTGGCTTCTGCCAGCACTGGGCATTCGCATGGCACACAAATATACACACAGGCAACCACTTATACACATAAAATAAAAATGTTTAAAGTAATAAAAGGCAGTGGTGGCTCATGCCTTTAATTTCAGCACTTGGGAGGCAGAAGCAGTCAGATTTCTGAGTTCCAGGCCAACCTGGACTACAGAGTGAGTTCCAGGAAAGCCATGACTACACAGTGAAACCCTGTCTCAAAAACAAACAAACAAACAAACAGCAAAAAGCAAAACAAACAAACAAACAAAAGGGCTGGCAAGATGGCTCAGTGGGTAAGAGCACTGTCTGTTCTACCAAAGGTCCTGAGTTCAAATCCCGGCAACCACATGGTGACTCACAATCACCCGTAATGATATCTGACACCCTCTTCTGGCACGTCTGAAGACAACTACAGTGTACTTATGTATAAATGTATAAATCTTTAAAAAAATGTTTTCTACAAAAAGAAAATATAGTATCCTTAAACCTATTTTGTTTGAGACCTTTAGAAAGAGTCTCACTGCCGTAAACAATTTGGGGATTTTTCAAACTATATTCCTGTAACTATATTGCTGTATCTCATCTCCAACAAGATGAATCAAGACATTCAGGTACCAAAATCACCAGGCAAATCCCACCAAATTTTCTTCTCTGCCTCCACTGAATGGGTCCCCTGAGTCACTGTCCCGACACTAGGATTCACCAGCTGCTTCATTTAAACATAAACCACAGAGGTCTCAGTTCCTAAGCTCAACTCTGGTGTCAAGAGTGCCTGGCTGCATCTCCCTGAAGCTGCCCTAACAAGCCCACATCTGTCTCCACAGGCACAGGCACATGGGCAGGTTTTCTGCTCCATCCCGATGGTGAATGGCCACAGCAGTGACAGCAGATGCTCCAGAAACATCACCATCTCATAAAGAACAGGAGCGAGATCAGAAGGGCTCCTGGCTGAGTGTGGGAGGCACAGGGTATTCACACAGCCAGATGATCTGAGTTTGCAATGGCAGCTTGCCTTCTGTCACTACATCCCTGGGGCTCCTGCCCAAAGTGGGGGGCAGAATCAAAAGGTTCAGACTTAAGTCAACTTCCAGTTGGCTGTCAGGAAAAGGGAACCATCTTTAAATGGCTTCCTGGTGTGACATCATCCATACTGTCTAACTCAGGTCCCCTGCATGTGCAGCATGTGCATGAAAAAAGGCATTATAGAAACATTTATAATCCCAGCACTCAAGAAACAAGGGTAGGTGGAGCTTCATAATAAAAATTACACTTTCACTGTCAAATATATCTTTTGCACTTATCCATCACCAAAACCAAAAAGTCCATGAGAGAGTCAGAACTAGGAAACAGTCAGTGGTATACCTCTCACTGAACTCAGTCCTCCTTCTCCCCTTATGATCAACCATTCTTCTTTTGTTTTGTTTTGTTTTGTTTTTTGTTTTTCGAGACAGGGTTTCTCTGTATAGCCCTGGCTGTCCTGGAACTCACTCTGTAGACCAGGCTGGCCTTGAACTCAGAAATCCACCTGCCTCTGCCTCCCGAGTGCTGGGATTAAAGGCGTGCACCACCACGCCCGGCATGATCAGCCATTCTTGTTCCTTCTTCTTCCTGTGCTCTTATACATTTGTTTACATATACACATGTATTATTGGCTAGATTCCATATATATATATATATATATATATATATATATATATATATATATATATGGAAACATGCAGTTATTTCTTTCTGAAATTGTGTCACCTTGCTTAATATTGCAATCTAAGTTCACCCACTTTTCCTTAAAAAAAAATTAACTTTAGGAAAATTTTTCTTTAGGAAATGAACGGTATTCCATTTTTCTTTTTAAAAATCTGGCTGTCTTTTTTAAAAGATTTATTTATTTATTTATTTATTTTATGCATATGAGTACATCATTGCTGCCTTCAAACATACCAGAAGAGGGCATCAGATCCCATTACAGATGGTTGTGAGCCACCATGTGGTTGCTGGGTATTGAACTCATCACCTCTGGAAGAGCAATTGGTGCTCTTAACCGCTGAGCCATCTCTCCAGCCCTCTATTTTTCATATAACACAGAGTTTCATTAGCCATTCATCTATTGATGAAAATCCAGTTAACTCCAATCCCTTACTGTAGTGAATAAAGCAGCTATAAACATGGGGTGCAAATATCTCTGTGTTAGGGTGTGGAGTTCTCCTATGTGCCAAAAAGAGAACTAGCTGGGTCGTGTGACTGTTCTAGAACACCAACAGTACACAATCAACCCTAAGTATCTTCAGACGCGGCCACGTGAAAATAGAAAGGGGGTTGTCCAGCAAAGGAAACAATCTGCAGGGTACAGACAATCCCATGGAGCTCAAGAAAAGCTTTACCAGCTACACCTCCGACAACAGGCTAAGATCCAGAATTTGCAAAGGATCCCAGAAATTAAATACCACAGGAATAGAACTGGCAATCAACAACTGGGCAAATGAACCTGTGCTGGCTAGTTTGTAACGCAACTCAACGCAAGCTAGAGTCATCGGAGAAGAGGGAGCCTCTATTGAGAAAATGTCTCTATAAGATTGAGCTGCACACAAACCTGAAGGGCATTTTCTTAATTACTGATCAATGGGGGAGGACCCAGCTCATTGTGGGTGGGACCATCCCTGGACTGGTGGTCCTGGGTTCTAAAGAAAGCAGGCTGAGCAAGTCACAGGGAACAAACAGGAAAGCAGCACTCCTCCACGGCCTCTGCATCAGCTCCTACCTCCAGGTTCCTGCCCTGCTTGAGTTCCTACCCTGACTTCCTCCAATGATGAACAGCAATACAGAAATATTAGCCAAACAAATAATTTCTTCCCCAACTTGTTTTGATCATGGTGTTTCATCACAGCAATAGAAACCCTAAGGCAGAAATAACTAGACAGTATTCAAAAGCAGAAATACAAATGGCCAATAACTTGTTTGTTTATATATTTGTTTGTTTTTCTTTTTTAAGATTTATTTTATTTATGTGTGTGTGTGCACTGTAGCTGTTCAGATGGTTGTGAGACTTCATGTGGTTGTTGGAAATTGAATTTAGAATCTCTGCTCTCTCCAGTCAACCCCGCTCCCTCAGTCCCTGCTTGCTCCAGCCCAAAGATTTATTTATTATTATACATAAGTACACTGTAGCTGTCTTTAGACACACCAGAAGAGGGCGGTGCATCTCATTACAGGTGGTTGTGAGCCACCACATGGTTGCTGGGATTTGAACTCAGGACCTTCAGAAGAGTAGTCAATGCTCTTACCCACTGAGTCATCTCCTGTTGGTTTGTTTTTCAAGACAGGATTTTTCTCTGTAGCCCTCTCTGTCCTAGAACTCACACTGTAAACCAGACTGGCCTCTAACCCACAGGTCCACCTGCTTCTGCCTCCCAATTACTGGGATTAAAGGCATGCACTACCACCACCTACCAACTATTTTTTAAAATGTTCAATATCCCTAGCCATCAGGGGCATGCAAATTAAAACTACTTTGAGTTGCCACCTCACCCCAGTCAGAATGGCTTCAGCAACCAATCTGGCACCAAATGCTGGAGAGGATATGGAGAAAGGAACCCTTATACACTGCTGGCAGGAGATGAAAATTAATACAGCCGTTACGGAGATCAGTTTGGCGATATCTCTTCCTTATGTTTATTTGACTTTTCGTCATATGTATGGTGGGGTATGTGCACATGAGCGCAGGTGGCTGCAGAGGGGTCAGATCCTCTGGTGGTGGAGTTACAGGGAGTGGTAAGACACCTCATGTGGATGCTGGGGACAGCAGCACACACTCTTAAAACACTGAGCCATTTCTCCAGCCCCTGCCTTCTTGTTTTAAAAAAGAAACCTCAACACTATATCTGAACTCAACCTTGTCACCCCTGTCTCCCATGAACAGTCTTCAGACGCCTGCTCTTCTCCTGCTCACCTCAACAAGCAGGCAAGGTCAAGTCTATACTTGTTCTCCGTCCTGCTGGAATCTTAGCAACTGAAGCCCATTCCAGCAGAATGAGTGAGCCTTGCATGAACACACTGATGATGCACACCAACCACCTCAATTTTTAATATTTAATATTTAATAACTTTTAGATATTATTTTATACTGTCTATGAATAACTGTCTCACCTGCATATTTTTCTGTACATCAGAAGGTGTCAGATCCCCTGGGACAGGAGGTTGTGAGCCAGCATGTGGATACTAAGAACTGAACTCAGGTCCTCTGGAAGAGCTACAAGTGCTCCTAACCCCTGAGCCATCTCTCCAGCAACTCCCGCCCCCGTATTTTATAGGAATTTTGATGCTATGGCAATTGCCTTACTTGGTACTTCCCAAATGATGAACAGACTAAGCTCTGAGGCTTGGGGGGGTGTGGCTCAGTGATGGAGTACTTGCCTAGCAAGCATGGGGCTCTGGGTTCCACCCTCCGAAGCATTAAAAAGGAACTAAAAAGAAAAATGAGCATAAGAGCAGGGGCTCTCAGATTAAGTTGCCGATAATTCCCACCACATACTTATTTGATG